>NC_136239.1:28525000-28925000 GCF_053564925.1 Oryzias latipes
CATGTCAGCACTTTTTCTTGGCCCACAGTGAGTGGGATGGGAAAGGAATATAAAATATTGAAGGATGAAGAATTTTCTATTTTTAATAGTTTTTTTAATATGACCCACATTGCTTTATTTGTCCTCAAATTAGTAATCTGTTGTGACGCGTTTGATCCACTGTTTCAAGGCGCGTCACTGATTGAACAATTTTCACGACTTTGTCTCTTAGAGAGACCTAAAGGGATTTTAAGATTTAATGAGCCCCTCCCTGTAAACACCCCCATGTTGAAATGACGAGAGTGTGAGAAGGATGGGAGGGAAAGATGACAGAGAGGAAGGACAAACAGCAAACACTGGTGTCCCCCTGGACTGGTATGTCTAACGTTGTGCAATTACAACTGGGAGCCCCTTTAATTGACTCCATCTGTGAACCCCTGAGTATTCACTGTGAGCGAAAACACAAACCCCTATTTGAAAAGCTCTAACAGTACAAAAAAGATTTCCATCCTCAAAGGTACGCTTAGATCTTTTTTTAGGATAAATAGGAGGATGTTATGCAGGAATTTATTTATAGGTTTTGAGGCTCTTTACTCAGCCCATCTTGGACTGAGCTTGTTTGGTTTGGTTCAGCTTGACTTTATTTCTCCACGTCTTTGAAGACCAGTTTTGGCATCTCTATGACTGATTATGTAATTTAGAAATTGTCAACTAGTTCTACACGACACAGATTTAATCTGACCTTTAACGCTGCCATCTATGAATTGGTTTTGTATTTATCAATGTACATCAGCAGGCGAATTTGCGTAAAGAAGCTAATAATGACTGACTTGTTCCATTTGGCTCTGGACATGAAAAACAATCATCTAAGGCTGTCTTTGTTCTTTTTTTCTAAAGAATATTATAATGAGATTTTCATATAAAGTGCATTAAGCAATTAAATAGGGCAATAGTTGTTTGATTAATGATCAGCCCTATAGGCAAGGTGTATATTAAACCGCTTTTATGAATCAGTTTTATTAGTTCGAGTAGCTTTAGGCCATTAGTTATCCTAGGTTTTGAACCATGATGTCTTGTAATGACAGGCAAATGGGTTTAGGAGTGTTCTGACATGAGCATAAAGAAAGGTGGGTCAGTGTGGTTTTTCACCCAGCGTGTCCCCTTTTACCAAATGTACATAAGTGGTGCTCCCTGATTCTAAATCAAGAGTGTGTTCTAGTTTTACAGGTGGGGGAACACAGATGGCTCTTTGGAGAAAGAGGGAAAAAATATTCAAGAAGGGCACAAGTAATATGAGGCTGGGTATGGTTTGGAATCAGAAAAGAAGGGTGAATGAAGAGTTTTATATGCCCATTTGGACCAATCATGATCAAATATGGGATACCTTGTGACCTGAAATCATGCTGGCTTAAGATGCAAAATATGGGCAGATGAGTTGAATAACAAGGTGCAGCACCGGGGTGCATGAAATCTTGGGAGAATCCTCTTTTCTCGCTTTTGTCTCGGATAAAATTGGTATTTGAAATGTCTGGGCTTTGGGATTTGTTCTGAAGTTGCCATTTTCTAAACATGAAGGAAAGGAACCCCTCCCAGATGTCAGTTTGCTGGTGGGCACATCTACTAGTACTAGTCATGTCAAAGCTTAGAGGTTTTTGGTCTTTGATTTTACATCAGTTTCTGTTCAGCACAACCTCCATCCCCCACCTACCCTTAACCCCTTTATTCTTTCATCATCATCCTGTGGTGATATTGCTGGATTGGTCGACACCTCTCTGAAGGAATAGGCAATGAGCTGACAGACAGCAGAAACGGGAGGCATGGGGAGAGGAGAGGATGATTAGGGAGCATTTCTATTGAAGAATGGAGATGAGCTGGTGTCTGGAGAAGACTGTAAGAGTGAGCAAGTGTTAAGTGATTTATTTCTGTAGTTTTAGAATTAACACCTGACACCACTTCATCTTGTGATATCTCTTTTGAAGGCTTGAGACCATTATTAGGAAGTCATCTGGATTTTAAAGTAGTATTTTCTGGTTTATATTACTTAGTTTGCCTTTAGTCTGAAAATGTTTTTGCAAAGAAGAGTACAAACACTTTCCCCATAGAGAATTGGCCATAGTTGAACATTGCAAGCACTTCCACACACATAGTTCAACTCTCCCACAATGATGTCATTTTCTAGAACCACTTTTCTGTGCTGCAGTGTCAATGGTTTAGCCAGTGTTTGACCTATAAAATTCTTTCTGTATGAGCTAAAACCAAATAACCACCTTGTGAGGGTTTCTGTGTCTTTTTTGCTTGATGAAGACTTCCACCAACTGCTATGGAATATGCCATTATTTTAAGACAGCATAGAAAGAGACAGAAGGACAGTGGTATTTTTCTAAAGGTGGATGGAGGCTCTGAAGGTTGAATTCAAGACCCATTTGTCCAACTACTGCCAACACGAGGTGAACTCTTCTTACAAGCCAGACTTGTTTCCACCATGTTGTGAAAAAGGCACCTGAAAAATATGACTTCCAGTCAGTCACCTGCTGTTGTTCACTTTAAATTCCAAGATCCTTGTTTGCATTCAGGATTTGTTTTTCTCTTAAGTCCATCAAGCTTCTCATTTGTACTTTCTGCATTTCTTTCTCTAATGATGTTTTCTCAGATTACTGAAGGTGACCCACATATGTATAAAAACCAACATTCAGAAATGCTGTTTTTCCCGCTTATCCTGGGTATCTGTGCCTTGTGCCATATATTTTTGGTCATTTAAATGTATACTCTTCTAAATAAACCCAACAAAAGTAAAATCAAAATGTAGACGTTTTCTTAATATAAGCACATATGAGGTAACAATTAGATCTGATTATTTTGTTCAGATTATTAAGATGTTATAGTATCTTTAAAAAAGGAGACATACTGTCCTGATTGTGTACAAGATGAAATTACTTTGCATGAACCTTTTCATATTGGAAACACAACTGGTACACTATTAATTTGTTTTTTTACAAAAAGTTATTCACAAATTACTGAGCAATTCCTTGAATTTATTACAGTATGGTTTTATATGTTTTATACGTGTCCTAAAGTTTTGCATGAAGTGTTTGCGTGAACTATTGAGAATATGTAAATTCTTTGTCATATCGTCAGGACATATTGTCCCTGTTGAATCAAGCAGCTAAACAAATTGCTTTCTAATCAGTTCCAGGTGTCTAGGTTCATCTGTAGCATCAAACTGAACACATTTGCTGCTCTCCTATGGGCTAAGTCTATAATCTCTGTTTGATTGCACATACAGGCCATAAAGGGCCATGATTGCTGTTTGTCTTGGTTGTCATATGCTTTCTTTTTTGCTCTCTCTTGTTGCCAGTTTTTCCTCTTCCCACCCTTTAGCATCTTCTTTTTTTTAATCTTCATAGTATTATTTGTCTACACCACTTTTTTCTCAGCCTGAAGCTTTGTTGCTGAGACAGAAATATTAGCAATGGAGCAGCTAATTGCATACTTGAAGTGTGTGCTTGTGTTTGTGTTGTGCTGACATTGCTTTTTTTTCTCTTGTAACAACCCATGATATCAGTTTGTGTGCGTGAATCCATGCACTCATGTGTGTCAGTGTGTGCGCACATTAGTAACTAAGCCTGATGAATGGTATAGAAAAACTGTTTATATTGTTGGTTTAAAGAGAGAAAGAAAACAACAATGAATTTTTACAAAGCTCTTTAACTGTTTAATCATGATTTGTTAGTGAAGAAAATGTTATTATTCAGGTTTGTATTGCACTAAAAAAATACCTCCCCACATTTGACGTATTTTGTGGTGAAAGAGCATCATTAAGACCTGCAACCATTGGCGAGATGACCAAATATAGAATAGAATAGGTCTTTGAAAAATAGAAAATGTGTTTTTAGATAGAAAAAATGGGTTTCTTATAACTTTATTTGGTACATCTTGCTAGAACCGGGTTGGACTGCCTTTTTGGCTTCCGAAATGCCTTTGTGGCATAGATTCAACAAGGTACTGGAAACATTCCTCAGAGTTTGGTTCGTATTGACATGACAGCATCACGCACTTACTGCAGATTTGTCGGCTGCATATCCAAGGTGCCAATCTCCTGTTCCACCACATCCCAAAGGTGCTCTATTAGGTTTAGATCTGGTGATAGTGGAGTCCAGTGAACTCAGTGTCATGTTCCAGAAACCAGTTTGAAATGATTCCAGCTTTATGACAAGCCGCCTTATTCTGCTCGAAGTAGCTATCAGAAGATGGTACACTTCATGACTACATGGAGGGATGGATGTGGTCAGCCACAATAGTCAGGTCAGCTGTGGCGTTGTAGCATGCTCAATTGTACTAAGCGGCCCAAAGTTTGCCAATAAAAAATCCCCGACACCATGACACCAGCACCACCAGTGTGAACCGTTGATACAAGGCAGGATGGATCCGTGCTTTCACGTTGTTGAGGCCAAATTCTGACTCTACCATCCGAATGTTGCAGCAGATATGGAGACTCATCAGAACAGACGTTTTTTCATTCTACTATTGTTCAATTTTGGGGAGTCCGTGGATTGTAGCCTTGGTTTCCTTTTCTTAGCTGACAAGAGTGACACATGGTGTGGTCTTCTGCTGCTGTGGCCCATCTACCTCAAGGTTCTGCAGACCTCGGTTGGAACCAGTGATAGTTGAGTTCCTGTTGCCTTCCTATCAGCTGGAACCAGTCTGGCCATTTTCCTCTGACCTCTGGCATCAACAGAACTGCCGCTCTCTGGATATTTTCTCTTTTTTTTGGACCATTCCCTGTAAATCCTAGAGACGGTTGTGGGTGAAAATCCCAGTAAATAAGCAGTTTTTTTTTAAATCAGAGCAGCCAGTCTGGTACCAACGGTCATGCCACATTCAAATGTACTTAAATCACCCCATTTTTCCCCCCATTCTGATGCCGTTTAAACTGCACCAAATCGTCTTGACCATGTCTTCATGCCTAAATGCATTGAGCTGCTTCCATGTAATTGGTTTATTAGAGGTTTGCATTAATGAGTTGGACAGGTGTACCTAATAAAATGGACATTGAGTGTATGTTTGTTACATATTGTAAATTGAAATGTAATTTGTCTGATGATTAAAGTATCATGAATATTTTTAATCTTCCCACTTACTTTTTTTCTCTCATCTTCACAAAAAACAGCAAATACAATTTATTTTGTATTTTCAGGTTGTCCTTCTCTATCTTGATTTTTACCTGCAATAATTTATAAACTAAGTAACATTTAATTAAAAATTTTTCTTTAGTTTTATTATATACAAAATAAAAGTCTAACTTCATCAGACATTAATAAATGCATACTACAAGAAACCTGCTCTCTAAAAAGCTGCTCTGATCCTTTCTTTTACAGATGATTCCTTATGGTTTCAAAAGTTTTTTTTGACTGATATTTTTTCTTTTTTTAAGGGCTGCTGTAGAAGTTGTCATGGAAACTTTTTTTCCACTATGTATCTGTGACATTAGTCATAACAGTGTCTTTCTGTTGTGCTGTCTCCTGTTTTGTGTGTGTGGGCCAGGGGAGATGGATGAGTGTAATTTTCATCGGTGTAGGAATCACTTTGTCACTAAAGGATGCACACACATTGTTTATGGCGGCACACTTTGCTTCAGGCTTTACTTTAGATTGGAGGCAGATTACATTGCACTTCTACACATGTCAGTATATATACTTTTGCACCAACATGCATGGAGGTCTAATGTAATTTGAAAATGCTTTTCCGATGATCCAGCATCTAAGCATGTTGCAGGAGAGCACACCACTGACCTTTGACCTCACAGGACTAATACAACCCAGCATGGCAAACCTCTTACTGCATGAATTAGAAATATGAGTTTTTCATTTGATCTGAGCCAAACGTTAAGGTCTATATTGTAAATAATAATTAGTCAAATTATTCTCATAAAGACAGCATCATTTGTATTAAATGCTATTAACTACAGACAAGTATATTCTTTGAGTTTTTCAATATAGATTAGAAAAGCTTTTAATCAAAAAATATTTTTGTATCCTTGACAGAATGAGTTCTTAAATGACAGTCAAAACAGCTTCAGATTAAAGTGATCCACTGCCTTACCAAAATTAAATTATTAGATATTTCAGCAGCAATTGCTGAAAAATGTTGAAAAGAGTATTGATTTAAATAAAGCATTTACACTACTCATAATTTTAAAGTTATATTTTTTTGGTGTTATAAAAGTGGCCCTATAGTAAACCAGTTGTCAACTCAAGACACAGTATGTGCAATTTGTAAGTCACACGTCAAAATATATTTTTATGTTCAATGTGGATCCAATAATTCTTTTTTTTACATATGAACCACAATGTAAAGTTTATTATTGTAGACGACACACATTTATTTTGCTCAGAACAAAATTAAAAGCTTCTTTTTTGGATATAATGTATATTTTGGTTTTAATAAATTAGACTGTTGTTGCAAATAAAACTAATATAATACCATTGTGTTTACCGCAGAAACAAGGTATTCAAATGATGCATGTGATGCATAAAATATAGAAATGTATTATTTATTCATTTACCAGTATGCTTCTTGAAATGTAAAAATGATAAAAAAGCGTGTTTTTGGTGTTTTTAACATGTTCTTGTAGCATTTTCTCATGATGGAGGACATATATAAAGAAATTTAAGATTAAGCTTTATTTCTGAGTATTTCTTTATTCATGTCATTGTGACTCAGAAGCAGATGGAAAAATTTAGTTGGAAAAAGCCTGTAGCAGTCTGTGATGAACTACTGCTGCTCTGCAGAGACTATGTCCTAGAAAACAACACAGATCTTTTGTCTTGTCTAAAAACAGCATAATTATAATGAAAAGAGATCAAAAGTTGATTGGAGTGGGACTTAAATGACATTTTAAAACAGCAAGATTTATGTTAAAAGTTAAAATTAGATCACTGCTATAGTGAGGAAAAGTTGTTTATCCTTACGTCTCAGGCTGCAAATCACAGGAGATTCAATTTAAAACTACAAGTTGACCACGTTAAAGCGAATGTGTTTCTCTGTTATTGGTGTCAGACTTTAAAAGACTCAGCAAAATGTAGCTTGTACAAATATTTTTCAATTTTAATAAATGTTTAGAACTAAATGTTCTTTAAAAATGTCTAGATAGGTAAAAGTTGTAGTTTTTTGGTATATCTTGCTATGATGTTTCACTAATAACTACTTATGTATGCAATAAGCAGATATCCACATTTTTATTTTAGCATTAAGATTAAAAAAAGCAGTCGAAATAACATTAGAATTATTTTCTTCTCACTGTTACTTCCCAGTCACAATAATGTTTTGCTTTATCATTTTTTTGTTAAAATACATTGTGTAGAATTGTGCACTTTGATTAAAACATGTACAAATAAAAACAGAGAATAAAAAAAGGTTAGACTTTAGTGTTTTATTTTTAAAATGATCTCCACACAGGCAGTTTTATTTAAAGAAGCAGTCTTAAAATGTGCCAGAGAAGGAAAGTCTGTAACTCATAATTCTGTTTTGGAAATTTCACTAAATACAATTTAACAATTTGTGTCACATAATTGCCTGTGAATAAAAATAAAACTAGCAAAATCTCTAAGTCGGCAACAGATTAGCTGAAACTGGAAACAAATGTTAAAGTGTGGCAGAGATAATTCCATCTGTTTTCAGAGTTTTATCTTTTTTATTTTTATCAAAATCCTCATCCAAATTTTTTATTATTTTCTTAATTGATTTCTCAACTTTACATAATTGATTTGTGTCCCAGTGTGGATTTAATGTATTAAAAATGGCTTGTACATTCCCATAATGAGAGTCATTTTACAGTTTGTAACTTCCGCTGCATTCAACCCAAGTGATGCTTTAGATAAGAGGTGAAGGAAATGCACAGAGAAAAGCCATTCAGATGTGACGACATGCTCCCTGCAGCATGGAGAGAGGAAGAGCCGCTATTCCCTCATGAAACCCTCTTTTATTCGCGCCCGAGCAGAGCAGTGAAGCAGGAAAAACGATTTCCTGCAGTGCTGCTTCAAAGAAAAATCGATCTGCTCTTTTGACTATTGTCTATTGTTCTGATGTAACCTGTTCTCTAACAGTCTGCTGAGCTTAAACTTTCTTTTTTTGTTTTGTTTGTATCCTTTTGATTTCTTATATTTATTTACTCCTATTTTTATTTTATGTTTGAGGGTCATTTGATTCGAGAACACGAGCAAAAAGTAATGAAGTAGAAACATTTGCAAACTGTTGGGTCAGTGGTTAATACGCTGCCAATATGGTATACTATGCAAATAGATTTTCTCTTTAAAGAATACTGGAAGGTTTTGCATTTCATCAAATTACCTAAACAGAAATCTGGTTATTTACCTGCAGAAGTTACTGTAAACATGGAAGCAGTTAAAAATGTCTTTGTTTTTAATTGTTTATGTATCTTTGCTTGCAGCCATGTCATACTTTACACATAGGGATTAATGAAGATGACTGTCTATTTGCTTAAGAGGTGCCTATATGTGTATTAAAACAACCAGAAGAGACTGTACTGATGAATCATCACATTGTCCTAATGAGATTCATAATAATATCATTCACCAGACAGAACTGCACGGCTGGGAACATTTTATTTACCAAATGTCCTCTGATGGAAAATGAAGGGTGAAAAATAGCCAGAGGATGTAATCATAGGACATTAGAGGAAGCGGGTTCCACTCATGAAGCTGAAGTTGTAAAACAGGAACAGCCATCACCATCAAGACACTACAGGATCTTTTAATCATCATAGCAGGTGAAACGATGACCGTCATGATAACAGTTCATGTCTACTACTGTGCTTTTACAGCACTTTAATGCTCTACAGTCTGGCAAAACCAGACTTTGTCACACTCAGAAATGGATGGTTAGGAAACCCAAGTCCTGATGAAGAAAGGTTTGCTTGATACACACACACAAAAAACTAAAACATATAATCATAAAACGGGGAAAAAAAATCATCAAAAACATGTCAGCCATCAGACTAAGCTATTATTAGTAGAATTAAAAGAGTAACTCGGAGTAATTAAAACCAGGGACTGGAGACTAATCAAACTAATAGAAAGCAGGTGTGTTAGTGACAAGACATATATCAAAATGAGAACAATTCTACAAATTATAATTAAACCATAACAAGATATTCTTGCTTATAAATCTCTGTGTGATAATTATGGAGAATGTCTTTGAAAATCAATCTGAATGTTAATCTGGTTTGATATTAATTGGTACTGTAACTGTTATTTGAATGTGTCGGTGTGTATGGGAAACTTTTGCTTTAGCTGAATCTGTATGTATTCAAAATGTGCAAAGTTAGCAGAAATGCATGTTGGCCTGCTTTTTCCCTCCATGCTTTTATATGGAGAGTAATTTGAATCAAAACGAGTTATTAAAGTGTAGAAATCAATCTTTATAATCACACACACCCTCAGGCAAATTATGTGTGTCTGTGTGTTTATATGTATGTGTGCACACCCCCACGGCTGAAGAATGTCCGTGACTGATCCTTACTTGTCAAAAACCCTTCTGAAACATGTCTGATGCTTTGTAAAACATTTATTAAAGAACATTAGATATTGCTCAATAGGCCTGCACAATATACCGCAAATTTATCGTTATCACAACATCAAGCTGTGCAATATGCATATCGCAAAAGACAGCAAATTTGCAATAAATGGTTACCTTAGATGTGGCCAAACAATCTTATGGCAGCTTGAAGTGTTTAATGGATTGAAAGAATCCCTTTCTGCATTTGACCAATCAGATGGACCCCTTCACGTTGTTAACTAATCGGATGGCGCCCTATTATGTTGTATGTTCGCCTCCTGCGTCAACAAGGGTCATTTGTAGTATAATTTTTAAGCTGTTGTAATGGAATGGGAATAATATTTTTGGTTGTTTTGCTAATTGTTTATACACCGCAAATTATATCGTTATCGCAATATTAATCACTGATATCGCATATCGCGAGTTTTCTTCATATCGTGCAGCCCTATTGCTCAACATAAAGAGTTTTTTTTATTCAGAGCAATAGACTGTTGCGAAGTGTACTTTTCAACGCACATTAGGAGTGTCACTCTTTCTCTCCGTGTCTTAACACCAGGATCCCCTGCTTCCTCCTTCATCAGTTAAGTACAAGAGAGAGCATCTTCTTGCAGAAGAAGACTGTTTATTCATATTAAACACCTGCTCTGGATGATAATTATTTTCCGTGATTATCTTCCTTGCCGTTTTAGGATATTTTCTGGCTGCTTCTGGGTCAGATGATGCCATTTCTCCGTGCAGTGGCACAAACATAGGTTGGTAGCGATTTAGGAACCGGTGGAAATAGCTGTAAAATATTCCTTAGTAGCCGGGAAGGAAGCTGACGGTCCGGGGTGCTCTTCATCTCTTCAAGATGTTTCCTAATTCAGTAATTCAATATCTTTAAGACCTTTTAGGACCACGCCAACCCTGTTTAAAGCCAGAGACTAGTTAGCTAGCACAATCCATCACCCTCGTAATTATTTTTAACACATAAAATATGAGCAGAAAACCATAACTGAAATGTTAAACTGGTGATACTTACTGATGATTCCATGCAGACTGTGTCTATCTTCTGAAAATCCCACTTCTTGCTAAATGCGCCACCGTCCTCCGATTTAACTACTCTTAGTAGGACGTTTGAGGTGCTCTGGCAGCGCCTGATTAAGCATTTTAAACATTTATTTCTTTTTATCATATTTGATCATATTTTTAAAGATTTTGTCGTTTAAAAATGAAAAGAATGCTCGACTCTGTTGACAGTACACAAATGTTGATATAAAATAAAATTGTAGAATTTTTTTCAGGGGTGGCCACTTGGGGGGCCAGCATATATTTTTCAGAATGGCCAGTGCCCTCACTGGCTATCACATAAGATAAGATAAGATAAAGATAAAGATACTTTATTGATCCCAGCTTGGGAAATTCAGTTGTTGCAGCGTCGGCGTTAGGCTCAAGATACAAACTTACACACAATAGATGACAGAGAACCAAAACAATCAATCGGAAAGAAACATCAGTGAATTAGCACAGTCGTATTCCATGCCACATCAGGAGAGAGAAAATAGACGGACCATAAATGACTTTATCTATTGCACATGGGTGACAAGTTATAGAGTCCAATGGAGTGAGGAATGAAAGATCTCCTGAAGCGGTTTGTGTGACAGCGAAGCTGCCTTAGTCTGTTGGAGAAGGAGCTCCGCTGACCGTCCAGTACAGGATGGAGAGGATGCTCAGGATTATCCATGATGGATACCAGTTTATTTAAAGTCCTCCTCTCCATCACAGATTCAAACGTGTCCATTTTGCAACCAATTACAGAGCCAGCTCTTCGGATCAGTTTGTTCAGTCTATTGCTGTCCCTAGCAGATATGCTGCCCCCCTAGCAGACCACCGAGAAGAACAGAGTGCTGGCCACAACAGACTGGTAGAATAAATGAATAAACATGTGGGCGTGCCTGCCCGCAGCCCCTTTTACAGACATAAAAGTCTCATACAAGGGTTTTGAGTTTTTGTGATGTGAACCAGAGGAGTCACATGATTGGAAAAAGAAATCTGCAAATACGTGAAACGCGAATACGCAGGGGAACACTGTAATGATAATTAAGAAGAGTACTGGGAACGATTTTCGAAGAGTTCTTTAAAACCTTAAGTTCCACTGTCTAGCATTGTTTTGACATTTAGATTAAACTGCCTGTCTGAAGGTTTCATTAGGACTCTCCTAGAAAATGGTTTCTTTCTGCTAAAAAAAACGAGATCATTAGCTGCAGTCAGACTTTTTTCCAGTTAATGTCATCTCAAGGAGACATGTCTGAACTTAAGATATGGTCGAATGGCTGCAGAGTTAAAAGAGAAGTCCTGGGGTCAGCAGGGTCGGATGTTTACTTTTGTTAACTAAATGGGAATATGTTCTGTATTTAGCAAATTTAGAACTGCATAATTTGTGTATATTTTCCTCTAGATGTTTTAACTAGCGTCGTGTGAGCATGCAGCAGTGTCAAAAGTCAGTGACAATGATGGTTTACCTTGTGTTTTCTTTCCTATTTGTCAAACTGTCAATTGCGAGATAAAAGCATCATCATTTGATCATGAATACTTCATCAAAGCATTAAAAAAAGCCCAAACTCACTCCAACACACGTGCTGCCTTTGATTTGCTCTGATGGCCTTTGTAGTTTTTCCCCAGAGTGACAGTAATTGAAGCGATTCCAGCAAACTCAAACACATTTACGCTTTTTTTTTTTTTAAATTTATCTTCAGTAGACAAACAAGTAAACCAAGCTTTAGAGGATGATGGGACTCTGGTTTCTGCTTCCTCAAATCCCATCTCCACAATTCACTAATAGCATAAACAAGCTTTCTACAGGCAGCACCTCCTTTTCTGCTTTTTACTTTTCACTGTGCATTTATGATCATTTTATCTCCAGAATTGAGGTATTTTGGTAAATCTTATGGAAATTATGCTGGAAGCTGAATTTTTACTAGTCTTTTTTTTCATTCTTGTAACATTTTGGTGAAATAGATGTTTGAAATTGGAACATTTATTACAGTGTTTATTCTGTCCAAATCCTTGTAGCTATAAAGAATTGTTTTTCTTAACCTATGAACTGATTACAGCCATAATTTAAATTCACACTTAAATCATCTAGTGATCTATTTTGAGTTTTCCAAAATCAAAAAACCTGTGTCGATTTATAGAACATAATTTCTGCAGAGCGGCAGTAGTTTGTTGGCAATCCGCCTCTTAGTTGTGAGCGGGACTGTTGGCACAGAAGTAAGCCTCTGCTCATTTTCCATTCAATATCTGCCCTTTTTTACACTCTCTCCTGCTATCTTACAACCCCAAGCAAACATTAGCAATACAACAAAAATGGCCAATTATATCGGAGCCGTTCAGCCGTGCAGTTTTGAGCCAGATGCCAGCTTAGACAAGGAAAACGAAGACGTGAAGAGGATGCATCAGAATAGAGCGGAGCAGGGAGCTTGTGGCTTGCCCTTCGTATTTTCTATTTAACAAATGAAAAGGCATTTTCTTTCTTCTGCTCCTGATTCACAGCTATTAGAATAAAGAAATACTCAGAAATGTAATGTTATGCTTAATTTTCTTTATTCTTTAATACCTGTTATCGCACTTATGTGACAAACTTCTTCGGCTTCAAAATTACCTAAAAGCAAAAACATAAGTGAATTCTTTTTTCATAGTTGAAAATCAGGCATTAAGGGGTTTTAATATACCGGGATGTTCTTTACGATCAAGAAAATCTATAATCTACATCAACAATTTAGATTAGATAGATTAGATTAGATGATAGATTAGAATTACTTCCCATGCCTCAGTTTTAGAAAGGGTTTCTTTTTCTAAACTCAAATTTTCTATTATGTGGCACAGAAAATGAATGTTTGTGAGTAGCATACTAAAATAACAGTTTTGTTTTTTGATTTATCAAAGATTTTGTGTTATATGTTGAATATTTCTAGAAGAAAAGGTCAAAATGCTGGTGTGGATTACATATGGGTACATTTTGGTTCTCCAGCAAATATCAGCCGCATGGAGACATCTGCCTTCAACTCACTCTGGGTCTTTGCCCTTTCCTCTGTGCATTGCAGGGTTTTTTCTTTTTCTTAGTAACACTGAGCGTTTGGTGAATACTAATGTTGGGGTTTTCGGCTTTCGCTGAACCATCTGTGTCTGTTTTTGACGACCTTATCCAGGAATTAAATTTAAAGCATGTTGTTGGTCTAAAGAAACTCATCGATGTTTCTAGCCTGAGGCTAAAATTGTGTGTTGTTGCAGCAGAGATTTGTGTTGTTTACATTCTATCTGACATACATTTCTATGTGAAACCACTCTGTTTTGGGGTAAATATTAAAATTTCTGAAGGCAAGCACAGTTTTAGCTAACAATATGCTTTTTAAATTCAGTTTAATACTTTTGTTGTTTCTTTAGTCTTCTATATAAGTAGGGTTTTTTAATCATATAGCCTTCCTATTCAAGCTTAAACTTTATTTTTCCCACTTATTGATGATACATTCAAGCCTGATATTTTATTTCTTGCCCAAGTGATCCTTTTTATGTGTGTAATTTTGTGCTGCAGCTCTGCTGCACACATTTAACTTTGCAAAGGCAAATATAAACGGCTGTTACCTGGAGTTTAGTTTTGTTTCAAATTACAATACCTTACATTTAGAGTATAAACTGATAAAAAAAGATCAAAATATAGAAAGAGACTCAACTATAACCAGTTTAGTAAATCTTGATCTTAACTTCTTCCCATTTTACTCAAAAAACATTTAGTAAGTATTTATTAGACAGAAAATAGCCAATGGAGCAGCCTAAGGTGTGTTTTACTTTGCTTAAAGAGATTCTCATTGTGAAGTAAAATAGAATGAAAACGTAGTAATATACTGTGTGTTCTTAACTAATTGTACCACATTGAGCACTTTATGTATTTTTTATATACATATATTTTTTACAAAAATGTTAATGGATTTTATTTATTTCTTAGTTCTTTTCTGTTGTAAAGATTTGTAGAATGACCGAATGTTAAATCTCTTTGTTCCACATTTGTTTGAATTTACAAAACTATTTTTTATAAAAAATAATATTTATTAAAAAAGATCTTTTTTTTTTTGCTATTTAAAGGAATATTTATAATATCGTCAGCCTAATAGCATTTCTGCCTAACTCATTTTTTTGCCAAATTGAGATATTGGCCTAACTCTACTCTCCTTTCACTGCTGCACCACCCTGTATAACTGCCTATTTTCTCAGCCAATCAGAAGGCTTCCATCATTCAAAAAACACTATCTGCTTTAGTCATCTAATTGACTTGGGCATTTTGATGCCATATAAAAATGTGCTCAAGTCATCTCAAATTGACTTGAGCAGTTTTGGCGCTACACAACAATGGCTGCCCTATGAAGAACAAGGCTCGTCTTAGCATAAATGAAGCATTAGATCTTATCTTTGATTCATCAGGTAAGGTTATTCATTCCTTTCTGGAGCCTGGAACAGTTATTTGTGACCTGTACAAAGAATACTGTAAAGCTGTTGGTGAGAATGGAGCACGGGTTGTGAGTGAGGGGTATTTCCGCAAAGTGTTCCGTGAGTTGAAATACTCTGTGTTCATAACACGGAAAGACCAGTGTGATGTATGTGTTAGTGCCAAGGCAGTAGATCAGGATACCCTTAATGCTCATTTGAAATCAAAGGCTGAAGCTCAGGCTGAAAAAGCTAAGGATAAACAGGAATCCAGTGACAAACTCTCAGTGTGGACAATAGACCTGCATCGTGTTCTTTTGTGCCCCAAGACCCAAGCGAGCCCAATGTATTATAAAACTAAACTGCAGATACACAACTTTACTTGCTTCAACCTGGGTAAAAAAGATAGCTATTGTTACCCCTGGGAGGAGCACGAGGGCTCCCTCAGCAGCGAGGTTTTTGCCCATCTGCAGTTCAAACACTTTGAGTCAGTCTTAAGGCCTGTTCACACCGGGACGAATTTCGCGCGCGATATTCGCCGACGTTTAACGCCTCGTGACTAAACAAAGGGCACCAATGTGAGTGTGCACACCGACGCAAAAAACGCTACGCGTAAAAGCGTCATTTTTCAAAAAACGCCTTGGGTTTGTTTTTTTGGTTTGACGCGCCGCGTCAAAAACTATCTTTTGCACACTAGCTTTTGCACACGTGTCTGGAGCTTCTGAAGTTACAGTAAAACACAACTTGGGGGCACTCAAACAAAAAACTGTCTTGCTGAGCACACATACATAACGGCAAAGAAGATATACGCCAAGTAGCATCTACACTGCCACGAAGAAATAAGACGAAGAAGATGCACTCACTGACGGACATTCTAAAATATCCCCGAAAACGCTCATGATACATTTTCAGCTCATGTACCAGTCGATAAAACTCCCCATGTTCTTCTCTTCTCGTAACTATGGGATGTACATCTGCGTCTTTTCCGGCGTCTTTCATCATTCAACAGAACAATAATTTCTTCATCGCTGGAACTGGAGCTGCTGGTGCTTGAAATATTCATGTTTTCTTTGTATGATTCTGACAAACGCGTAAACTTGCTCTCTTCTTCTGAGTGAAAAGCGACTTTAAGGAGGGTAAAGTTGCGCAGCGCCACCTTGTGTACAGGGGTATTTCTGTTTTACGTTAAGCGCCATCTAATGTCAGGGAATGAATTTGCATGTTCACTCGGCTCATCGTTAGGCGAAAATCGCTTGGGTGTGAACACAAAAAACGTGGCGAAAAACGCTGGCGAATAACGTGCGCCGATATTCGTCCCGGTGTGTACGGCCCTTTAGAGGCCAACCCAAATATTAAAAAGTCATAGTCTGGAGTGATGGCTGCGGCTATCAGAATCGGTGTTGCACCATTGCAAATGCGTACCTTGATCTGGCCATGAAGCATGATGTCACAATTGTACAAAAATTTCTGGTTGCAGGGCACACACAAATGAAGTGTGACTCCATGCATAGCTGCATTGAACGCCGTATCAGGAAAGACATTTACACTCTGCGTGATTACATCATCATTTTTGAAACTGCACGTTTGAACCCATCCCCGTACAAGGTCACCCAGTTGTACCACAACAACTTCATGAAGTTATCTGGGGCCTACGTCAAAACCATCCGGCCAGGTGGAAAACCAGGTGATCCCACAGTCCATGACCTTCAGGCTTTCCAGTACTTGGCAGATGGATTCGCTATAAGTTAGCGTTTGAGTCAGACTGGGAGGGCCTGCTTCAGCGAGTGACCATCCCCAGAGAATCATTCCCCTGGGTCCCACTCTTTCCTACCCAATTGCCACTCACTCTGAGGAAATTCCAGTCAATGAAACTGGTACTACCAAGAGTGGTCCATGACTACTATAACAACCTGCCTCACCAAGGCAAATGAAACAATCTGGGTTAGGCAAGTGAAACATCGTTTCACGTTAGTTAATGTTAGGTCTTAACATTGGTTAAGGAAATAGTTAAATAACCAGGTTATGTTAAGGCAAGAAACAAGTTTGATGGTTTTTACTTTATTATAAAAACTGCCTAAGTCAAATTGAGTTCCCTGCAAAATTTGCACAAGTCAGTTTTCTATGTTATGCAATAGCTATTGTCTGTTTTTTTATTTCAAACGGGTTCACACATCTGGTGGGAGTCACCATTAACATATAAATAAAAAGTTCTTACAATTTGGTGAAAAAAAGGTGTTTTTTCTTCTTTTCCAAAAACCTGAAAAAATGAGTTAGGCAGATTTGCTATTAGGCTGACGATATAAAGAATTGTTTTTTTGTATTACAAATTTATTTTTTTGTTTCATTTTGTTTTATTTTGAAAGGTTTGTTTGTTTTTTACCCACTTTGTGATTCTTGGCATGCCATATAACATGTAAGTGCCCCTGCATGGGGTTTAACGGGTTTTCAGAAAAATTAGACAATGTTCTCTGCTGACAAAACAAGATGTTTTTAGATCTCTGAGGTAATTTAATAAACAACTACCGGTACATACTTACTCATTTGTCTTTTTTTTTTTACTCTTTCATTCTAAAGGTGACGTGTAATTGTTTCACCATCAGTGATGGGGAGCTACAGGAGATAGGAGTGGGGCTGTATCCAAGGTAACACACGCATGTTCACATTCATGCATGCACGAAAAAAACACTTAGAGGCACACATGTCTGAATACATTTTTTAAGGGGCTCATTGCTTCTGTCACTAATTTAAACATTAAAAAAGCAGCTTGGAGATACAGTACCATGGCTTTGACAGCACACTTTCAAAGCTGGCCCTGCTCTCCACGCTTTCTCCTCTCAGCTCTTTGAAGTATGACAGAAGAAGGGAAGAGAGACGAGGTGAAATGTTCTCGTAAGGCGAAAACTTGGTAATGAATGTTGCCGGAATATGAAAATGCTGCTTGGCGTAGACAGAAGCGAGAGAGCTCTGAGAAATCTCACTCCTGGAGATTCAGGATGGATATCATGAAATGTTGTCTTTTTCCACAAACTGGATAAGTAAGTTGTGTCCTGTGTGAAAGGGCGTGGATTTGGCTTTTTGTCCAACACACTGTCTGTCCTGTCACACATAGAGACACAGATATCTTAACACATACACAAACACATGCAGGTATCCCAGCCAGTTTATCTGGCGAGTATGGAGATGTCAGATGGTCACAGCAGTATTACCAAAGCTCAGCCAAACCATGCATTTGGGCTGCAATTCACCCATAAATGAAAGGCTCACTCGCAGGATGGTCCCCTGCCTATTCTTATTTTGGGTTGCCTAGCAACCATGGGTTTTTTGAATAGAGGGGGATATTTGGTTGAGGCTAAACCTCAGCTCAGTTTATGAAATGCAGTTTTTTACCTTTTAGTTAACACTCCTTTTTTTTCTTTTACTTTTGTCATCCCCTCCTCTGATATCCACTCTCTGCATGTCATTCTCCACCTCAGCTAAATGGCCTAAATGATATGGATTTGTGGATAACTGATTGGCTCAGATGTTAACAGACATTTATTCACTTTTTGTTATCATTTTTAATCTTAATTTAGCCTCACAGTAACAGAAAGTCATGAAGCTGCATCCACATCTTCACCACCTTTATAGTAATGTACTAATATACTAAAACATTTTTTTAAAGATCCACTCTGATGAAAATCGTGTTCTTGGTGTTTTTAACATGTTCTTGTGGCATTTTTCTGATGATGGAGGACATATATAAAGACAATTTCTAATTTATTTCTTTATTCAAATTGTTGTGAATCAGGAGCGAACAGAAAAAAATTCAGTTTGAAAATGCTTGTAGCTGATGTAGGTGCTGCAGTTGGCAGGTCACGAGCTCCATTCTGATGGACACACTTGCAGACACATAGATTCATGTAATCTCAATTTTCCTTATCTACAGCTCAAAACTGTACAGCCGGATTGCTCCGACATTGCTCGCCATATTTGTTGCACCGCTAATGTTGTGTTGGGGTAAGGAGGGGCTGTAAGCTAGCAGGAGAGTGTGTAACAAGTGGATGGTGGGAAATAAGCGCAGGCTTACTTCTGCCCCCAACTCAGAGTTACAGTTCTAATGAACTACTGACGCTCCGCAGGAACTATGTCCTAGAAAACAACACGTTTTCTTTTTTATTTTGGCTAAAAAAAGGCACAATCATAGTTACAAGACCACTAGGAACGCTTTTAAAATAGATCAAAAGATGATTGCAGTGGGACTTCAAGGAGAAATCAGGAACATGTTCTGTATTAGAAAGCAGGGGTGATTAGTCGTGCAGCTCCTGCACTTTAAGGATTCTTGTTCAACTCGAAAAACTGAGTTTAGAATCAAAGAGGTTAGATATTGAATATTTTTATATTTAGTAAATTTCAATTTTGTCCTAATGGCATCTTTTCATCCTGCTGCAGCAGGAGCAGCACATTTTTCTTACATTTGCCTTCAATGTGAGATGATGTTTGCTTAATTATTCTAATTAGTATGCTAACGAGCAGCTCTCTATCTGATAAAAGCTTCTTTTGGAGGACTTGATGTCTAGTTTTTATTCAACCAGCAACTCCTCCACTGTTCGTGCAAAGCCGAAAGAGGGTAGCTGGTGGTTTCATGCACACTGAACACACATACTTTATCTCATTCAATCACTATTATGCTGAATACTGTCATTGTTAGCTGCGGTAATGGAGAGAGCTGTACAAACACACAAGAACCTCTTCAGGTTTTACCGCTCATGTGTGCAGAGATGTTCTATGACTTTATGTGAGGGGGAGGTCTTTACTTGCAGTTACATTGTCAACATGGGAGTCATGGTGAACAGAATTACCATAAAGTAAATTCAGGATTTTCAACAGTGACAGTGCTCTGCTTTGTTTGTTGGGTTTGTTCCATGTCTATGTTAGATTACCACTTAGTTTAGTTAAACTAGGGGTCTGAAACATGAGGCACCGGAGTCGCATGTGGCTCTTTTGCTCCGCCATTGTGGTTCTATGGTTAAAGAAAAATAAAGGTTTTTTTTAAGTAACTGTGAAGTAAATAAGTAGGTAAGTAATAAAGTGTAAAACTGTGCCTTATGGTTCAAAAGATACAGTGAGTAGTAAGTAAATTTGATAGAAATCTATTTCCCTTTATTAATAGTACATTTGCTCAAGTTTTGCTACTGTCAACCTGCTCCATATAAATTTAATTACACCCATGTAAAAAAAAGTTTGAATATCGTAGAAAAAATAAAAGCTATCTAGATACATTTGCTTTTTTCTTTCTATCTCCTTTTTTCTCTCTTTTTGTACTTCATTTTTGTCATCCCATTCTCTGCTTCTCATTCTTTTGACTTTAGTTTATCTCTGTTGAACCACGACTGCCGGCCCAACTGCGTGATGGTCTTTAATGGGACAGAACTGCAGCTCAGAGCTGTGCAGGATATTAACCCAGGAGAGGAGGTATGGTGAAAAAAAAGTACTGCATTTTTACAGCAGTAACAACACAAATCACATCAATGGAAGCCGTTCTCATTTATTGTTTATTCGTTATTAATGGCTTTTGTCATAACTTACTTGCAAAATCTGAAAGTAACAAGCGCGGCTGCTGTCAAATAAATTTCACTGCTCAATTAATTACCACTTTTTGATGGATTCATAGTAAAATTGCTGTTTTATTAAAAACCTGCAGCCTAGTGAAATATCACAAGCAGCACATGCAAGTTGAAATCTCCTGACTTAGAGGTGGTTTTTTTTCTCTTTCTCGTGACTCTATGTAATGAGATGCATCAACGCCATCTGTACGGAGACACACCAGCACTCCCACACACGCCTAACGCAGCATAATTTCTTTCACACTCACTTAACCATAGTTCTGCTGCAAATATTTGCTCCTGCTAAAGTTGTTGTACTGCGCTGTAAGAAATGTGAATAAATGCATTCATGCCAACACTGATCTAATGATCTCTTTGTGTCCAGCTAAGGATAAGTTATATTGAGACATTGTCTTTGACTGAAGATCGGCAGAAGCAGCTGGAGGAGCAGTATCATTTCACCTGCCACTGCCAACGCTGCAGCTCAAAGGAACAGGTCAGAAGTAGTTATAGCAAGTTATCGTAAAAAAGAAAATGACAAAAACTGTACTAATACAGCTTTATGACTGAAATTTAAAAAAGTTTGTTTAATTCAGAAATAATTGTTTAAAACCAAAAGTATTGACATATTCTTTTTCTTTCACTGTGAAAAAACGTTTTTATTACTTCTCGATGCTTATTTAGTTGCTGAACCATGACAACCTCATTATCACTGCATTAATAATGTTTATATCCTTTTTATTAATTTTCATCCTCCTTGTTTTTCTGTTCCCAAATAACAAAAAGAATTGAACCGAAGCTGATACAGATTTACTTGATTCTTGCAGTCTTTATAAATTATTCTTGACAGCTGAGCAGAGTCGAGCTCTCTTCTTTTTCTTGTTGTCGCACACTTTTCAGGCGCACAAACTTGCCCCTACTTGTGTTGTGCTGTGCAGACAGCGTGTCGGTGCATAACGCGTCTCCGTGTTCCCTCTCCTGTCCTCCTCTTTCCCTCTCTTGCTCCTCTCCTCTCTGTCACTCTGTCACGCTCCACCTCTTCACATCCTCCTTCTGTTGGTCTGACCACCTACTGAAAAATGAGAAAAATTATCTCGTCTTTCAGCTGCAGTTTTCTTTTCCATCCATCTCAACCAGCTCGTCCCTCCTGCTCCCGTCTGTGCTCCAGCTTCAATGTTTTCTGTCCTCTCATCTTTTTGTCTTTGCCATCACCTCGACTTCTGGCTTTGATCTCTCTATTCTAAAGTGTAGACGACACTACTCTACAACACAGCAACTCCCCTAAAACACTGCACTGGTTGAGGGCTTTGTGTGAGTGCGAGATAAGCCAAGAGTGAGCTCTCAGGTGGTCCTCTGGAAACAAAGGCATCAATTTATTTAACCAACCTTTAATCCGCAAACACAGAAACGCACTTTGTGATACGCTTCTTTGTCTCTTTAATCTTTTTTTCAATTGATACGGATGATGTCAGGCCGCAGGACTGTGGCATAAAGTTGTCATGGCAACAGTTGACTTTTTTTTCTGTTTCACCTCTTTGTGCAGGATGGAGTCATGCTGTCAGGGAGGGAAGCAGCCTGGCGCCAGCTAAAGGAAGCCCTACCAAGGCTGGAAGGACTGCAGTTAGAGTCCAGCATCCTTTATCGCTCTTAAAGACTATAAAAAATAATTTTATCTTTGCATTTTGTTGGTGATCTTGAAAGTTTTAAATTTAGATTTAGATGTTGAAATAATTTGAAGCATTTAATCAGTAATTTTACTGACCTGAATTTGAATTTTTGGCTTAATTTTCTTAAACAAATTGTTAAAACAAAATTTAGGACTTTAGAGCATCCGCCTTCTTTATGAACACTCATTGATGTCAAATTCCTTAATTACTTCCTTAGATTGGCTGGAACTTTTAGAGAGTTGCAGCAATCTGCTTACATCTGCTGGTGAGGAAGTTCCCGATGAAAATCTCTATAAGCTCAAGATTACTGATATGGCTTTGGATGCTTCTGTTCATCTGGGGCGATGGGAGGAGGCGTTGTCATTTGGGCTCAAGACCCTTCCATCTTACAGGTTAGGCTCTCTTTGTTTGTATGTTCCTCAGAAAAGCAATTAATACTTTTATCTAACTTTTATCTTGCTCACTTCACTTCAAATATTTAGATACCAAGGTTTAATAAATATGAACTGCAGTAAAGTGAAGCAGCTTTAGTTAAGATTGGCAGTAGATTTATGATGGTTGTTTTGCTTTTTGAGCTAACTATCATGCTATGATGTCAAATATGTACCTCAAACATGGTTTATAGGAGGAAAACCCCAATGTTCCAAGTTGTTTACCCTCGAAAACCCCTAAAACCTACTGTATTTTAATTTTAGTGCAGTTCTTCTGATCTCAGCCTGGGCAGTAGAGCAGCACACATCCCCTGTCTTAACATTCACATTGTGAAATTTGTAATTGTGTCTGCTGTGCTGTGTGGTAACAGAACCTTCTTAAAATAATCAAAATGCATTAAAATTGAGTTTGTTGCTGTGAAGCACACGGTTCTTGAACAGCATTTAGATTTATCTCAATGCTTTTCTATGTATACATAAAATTGGAGATGAACATAATTAACACTGTAATGATGCCTAACAAGAGCTGGAATGAAATAGTTTTCCCTAAATTTGAAAAAACTACAACATAGCTAAGGTAATATTTTTTTTTTAGGTTTTTGCATGTGACGGAGATGGTGGCCGGCACTTAAGAAAAATAGATCAATTAAAAAATAGGCAACATGAGGTGAGGGATTTTCTTCTGGTTGCATTAGTTAGTTTTACCCAATCGTACCAACCCAGTCCTAAAATAGGCGAAACATCATCTGAAACAATAAATATAAGCTTTTGTTAGCTAATGCAAAGTACATGCTAGTGCAAATGCATATGATTACGTCAAATAGCCGTTAAACAGCATGAAGTGCTGCATCCTCTGCAGACATTCTTCCAGGACATCAGCTCACACTACAGATTACCTTCAGCATCCATGCTGGTCCAAACCCTGGAATGTTTTCCTGGCAGAGATCATAAATTACAACGGCAGCTCATAATAGAGCTATAGGTGGATGATGCCAGTGCTCAACACATCATGTATAATTGATGATGGTTTTATTTTGTCTGGGCTCCTCACTCCTCTACCATGTTGGAAAGTCTTTGTTAATAAAAAAGGGGTGGGATACGCAAACGTGTGTCTAAAAGTAGTGTATTTTAAAAATGCATGTAGAAAATAAACTCAAATTTATGAAAGATGTTTGTAGAAAATAAACAAAATAATCTAATGAGAAACCCATGTCTATAATATCTTACTGACTTAAGGCTTTAAGGGAATTCAAATAAACCCAGCACTTTTAAAGGTTGTGTCTCAGATTATGATAAATTACATCAGTTGTATCTTGTTTGCTCTGTCCAACCCCCACACACACCTCTGCTCAGTTTTTACTGCAGTACGGCTCCCTCAGCCTCAACATTATACAGCTGCTGCATGGTTTTTGTGTAAGTGTGCGCGTGAAACTAATTGATCTTGTGTAAAGGGCAAAGCTCCAGTGGCACAGCCGTACTCTCACACACACCAGCACTAACATAACCACCGGAGGGAAACGACAACACAACTTATAAATAAATAACTAGTGTTGGAGCAGCAGAAAGAACCAGAGGAATGGTGATGAGAAGGAGGGGGGATCTCTGAAAATCTCTTGTCAAGGAAGAACAGACCAAAGTGAGCGGAGGCATACTGAGAGGGTCTGCTTCTTTGAACTTAATGTCATCACTGCTGCTGGTTTTTTCTGAGCCTCACTTGCTCTTTTTAAAGAGATTAGATTAAAGTGAAGACTAAGCATCAATCTTTTAGCTGATTCTTATACAGTGAATATTCCGCTTGTAACCTTGCTGTCTTCTTCCATCTTCCTCTGAAGTATGGATTATCCTGAATAGTTTAATAACACTTTGATCTATTTTCTGAGGGGATGGCCGGTTAAACTACGGAACTGTTGGGTGTGTAAAAAAACATCATCTAGAAAGATTAAGGACTATATGCAAATCATCAAGAATCAGTAAACGAGTCAATTTTTGTAAATACTTCATCTGCTTTTATTGCATTATTTTACTACACTTTTTTTCTAGACTTTGTAATCAATGATTTTGAAAAAATATATATTTTTCAAATTCCATTAGTTTCATGTTGTTATTGGCAGCAATAACAACACACCATTGAGGTTTCTTTCTGGTCTGCCCTTTTAAGTTTCTTGAATGTTCACTTTTCTTTTCAATCAAATCCAAAAGAAAAGTAATTTCAAACTTGGAAATTTCCTTTTTACTGGAATAAAAACATCTTCAACATTTATTTGACAGAACCAGAAAATGCAAGGAACAGTCATGCCAGAGAAACGGTTCAATGAAAGGAAATAATGAATCTGAAAGAGTGTAAACTTTCTGAAGAGAAAAGTCGAAGGAGGATCCTCAATATTCATCTCCTATCTTCCTCTGGGCTCCTCAGCAGGCAAGACGGATAGCTGCAGGAGTTCCCGATATCTCTCCCACTCCTGTCCTTTCCCTCATTCTGTATTCCTTTCTTCTCTCACTCTCTTTTTTTGGCTTTCATTTGAGATCTATAAAGAGGTTATTCCCCACACATAATGCATGTGTGCTGCAGGCTGCACAGGCCTGGCTCATTGAACACCTCCATGCTCCACGTTAATCAGATACGCACAAGAATCCCTGAAAATGTGAACCCATGCTCCTTCTTACCTGTAAAGGTAAAAACACATTAATAAGCAATCGACACTTGTATAAACATGACAAAGTTATGCTTAAAATATGTTTCTGCAACAGTAAAACAGAATCATACTACTCAGTTTCTCCTAATAAATAAGCAATGATTTATCACTGTTGACATGCTATTGTGAATTAACGATAAACGTTTTTATAAAGGCTATGCAGCTTTGAGAATCTCAGTACATTGTGTAACTATATAATGAAAAGGTATAGCCTACTTTGTAGAGTTTTATTGTACCAGCGCATCATGTATAAAAATTTATATTTAATGAAGCAGTGAAGGTCTAGTAGAAGTTGGAGTCATGATGTTTAACACATTATGATTAAAAAAAAACTTTTTTTTCGATTAAAAAAACCTGTAATAAATATTCTATTTTTTTACTGTCAAGACGCAGGCTCTGTAGTAATAAAAGTTATTATTAGTTTTAAAAATAAAAATGTATTCATATGATTCATATCAAAATATGCTGACCAAAACTAGTCTTTTTGACTTTGGGACAACAACCTTTTGCATTTGATTACATAACTTTTTCCTCGGTAAATTGCAACAGATCATGTAGAATAAGCGTGGGAATTTACTTTCAACTCTCTCTGCAAATCTTTTAGTTGAACTCTGAACCCTGACATTATTTAAAGGATGCTAAAACATATTTGTAGTATAACTTTTGGAACCATTTACTATTTTTGTAAATTATATTATGCTTTTGTTTTGTTGTTGTTGTTTTTTCTTAATAAAAGGCATTTAAATAGGTTAATATTCCAGAAACAATAAAACCCCATGTCATTAATATCCCACCACCATGTTTGAATACAATAAGTTTGTTTTTGATTTTTTTTTCAAAGTTACATTCACAACTTTATGTTGTTTTCGTGTCCCAAATGTCAGCAGAATGAGATGATATATAAATATATAAAGCACTGTTTTTTCAGCTAACTGAACCATGAGGCAGGAACAATTGAGCCACAAAGGAATGCTTGAGGTTCGGTTGGACTGCTTTGACTGATTATAATGTTTAGTAATCAAAGGGCCACCGATGAGTTCGCACCGCCGTGTAACTTGAATCAGAATGTGTTTGTTGGTACCTAAGCTTTATTTATAAATAATGTCATCTCATCGTGACATAATGCAAGGATTATCAGAAGTAGTCATGAAAAAAAAAAAACTTGTGTTTAATGAAATACGGCATTGAGGTTGTAAATGTAAGGTTTTTGCACTGTTTCATGGGGCTTTTTGTTCTAGAGCCATGTCTCTTTTCTTTGCAGCCCAGTAAATCACCTTTTAAATGATGATTGTGGAATATTAGCAGGCAAGACATTTAAATTTAAGTAAAGGTCCTAAACTAAAAAGCAAACAGTAGCACAGGTCCTGTCACTGAGGGAAAAAACTGAGAGTATCAAAGAGGATTGTGGGTACAGTAGACCTCAGTTAAAGAAGCAGCTGAGGAATTCAAACTGGATTAATCCAGTTTTCATTCAGACAATTTTCCTTTCAACTTCTGCATTGAAATAAATGGATTTTGGATGGCAGCACTGCTTCTGCCACCTTCAGTCTGTAAAGAACTTTATGATTGGAAATTTTGAAAGGGAGCTGCAGAAACATCAAAAGTTGCATTCTCCGTTCAGACAAATTTTAATTCTCCTCCTCCTACACAAATCAAAGTCAAGGTTTTGAGATAAACTCTGGTGCTTTCTGTGAGTTAAAGCTGAATTTGATTTTTTTTCCAATTTATTTTTTCCAAAACCCATCCTATGAAGTCCATAAATAATTCATTTACGTGGACATCTTTGATCACTTCTTGTTAGTAGCAAAGTAATAGAGCAAAGGCTGACTTAGCCAGGTTATTTTCTTCACTTAGAAAAGTAATTCTGAAATTTGAATGCCCTTTTAAAATGTGCTGAATACAGCAAAAGAGTTATGAGGAGAAAAATCCTTGTAAGATTGTGTTTTGAATGCTAAATAAAATACATACCCTTAAAACATGAACTTTTTTTATATCCTTCCCCATTATTTTTCTCACTGGTAAGAAAATAAAGTAGTAGGTCGGTATGTCTTTGCTGTGCCAGACAAGTGCTTCATTAGTTCCACAGCATTTGCCTGAAAAGGCTGCAGCACTTTTTCACAAAGTGAATTGAGAACGTTTATTTATCTCTCCTGCCCTTCTGTTTAATGTTGTTTGAAAAACCATGACCTTCTAAAGAGCTGTGTACAACCATAAGATCATATTTTTGCTTCTCTTCCATCTCATGGGAGAAGAATTTACGGGTTAAAATAAGCAACTTAATGAAATTATTTTAATTGCCTTGTGGTTCTATAAAGAAAAATAATTGGAATGTGGTTTTTTGAGGTTTTTTATGTCACAGTGACCTGAATCCCTACCTCAATAATTAAATCAATATTTCTACTTGTTGTTATTCATGAAGGGCTAATGGTGTTAGTTTATTCTGAACACTTGCTGCAAAGTAATTTCATTTTAACCAATAAATTGCAGCCAACCTCCTTAATTGGTTGTTAGTTTGTGTATTTGTCAGGCTCCAAGATCTGGACAAATAGGCAATTAGCCGTGTGCAAAAAAGCTGCTTTATGATATTCACTTTCATTCAAAAACACTGTAATTATCTCACAAAGGAAACTTTATTTATGAGAGAGAAGATTTGAAATAAAGATGAACTGTTTGTGCCTTTTAAGACGAAAAATAGTTTTTAGGTTTTAAGCTAGAAATTCCTTTTGTCCTTTGCAAATTGAACTACATTTAAGTCACAATGAGGGACATTTTTATGATGCCAGCTTGCTATTTTGTTGCTGTTCTTGGAGATTACGGTTCTCTCTAATGAAAAGAAGCAGGAAGAAAAACAGCAGAGTGGAAGACAAAGGGAGAATGAAAGGTTAGCGGTACCCAAACATCCATAGAAAGTCTTACTTCCAGTAAGCAGGTTAGAAAGTGACAATAGGAACATGTTAAAAGTAAGTGTAACAAGTGAGAAGTTAACCTTTGATCAGTGAAGAAAAGATGAATAAAAAAGTCGACAGTCTGTTGAATTTGCATTTTTTACACCACCATAGGGGGAAAAAGTTCTTATGTTTCCTTATATCTACTCATTAATCAGCATCCTCAGGGGCTGGAATATAAAGCCCCTGTTGTTCTACAAGTTGCAACTCCTCAGAGATCTTCCCTTTTGGAACTCCCTCTAAGCATCCTGTTGAAAAGAGACCGATTTAGATCTCAGACATCTCCACTTTTTGTTGCTGAAACTGACAACCATTAAATCAAGTGATAAATGATACCTGAGAAATATTTCCCTTTCAGGACGGAACTTTTGTTGAAGGGAATTTTTTAAACCAAAGAAAAACAAAGTTTGAGAAAACAGAATTCATGGTTTATATCAATCTTTATTTCATTAACTATCATTTCCCAAGCAAAGTGACCATTTTAGAAAATAATTTTAAAAGGAAAAAATAGAAAAACAAACTATTGAAAAACAGTTTTGGAGAGAAAGAAAATGCAGTGAAATAAAAAAAATGAAATACATGTTTTAGTTTAGTGACAAAAATGTAGAAGGGGTCTATTAAGTTAGCATTAACAGCTATAATGGATCATGTATTATCATTAATGTCTATGTAACTACTTAAGGTTAATGTTTTTGTAATTGTAATTTGCAACAGATATTTGATAACCATATAAACGGAATAAAACTCTTAAATAAATTGTTGTTTTTATCTCATTTGGTTACAAATTCAGAATCCACCATGTGTCTGTGGATACCTGTATGTAAGTTTGGGATGAAATACATAATTATGTTAAAATGTGTACATTCTTCTTTGTGTGTGTGTGCTTTTGATAAGATTGTACTATGCTGATCCTCACCCTGTTCATGGAGTCCAGCTGATGAGAGTGGGAAAACTGCAGCATCACCTGGGCTGCATTGAGGATGCTTTGGAGTCCTTCAAAGAGGTAAAAGGAAAAAAACCCGTAGAGAATAAAAATGACTGTAACAGCCTGAAAATAGCATCTTGCCTTTGTTATCCAGCACTAATACTGAAATTGCAATACATTTGTTGTTCTTATATTGTACTAATAAATGCTGATAATTTCATTAAACATTTCAAAGTTAAACACATCTTATGTTTAATCACATCAGTGAAAAATTTCATGTTTTATGAGTTCATTTCACTTTGAAATAGCTGCAGGAAGTGTTCTTTTTAAATATTAGAATGTGAGCGTTTTATTTTTTATTTTTTATATTTTCAACTTTAAGCTGTAACAATAAATTGTCTCTCTTTTCTCCCAGGCCTTCAAAATCTTGAAGCTGACTCATGGCGAAGATCACCCTCTGATAGTTGACCTGATGATGAAGATGGAGGAATGTCGTAGTGAGATAGATCTTCAGCAACCATCCAACTAAACTTAATTAGATATAGATGCTGTCTTGTTCTTATGTGCATGTTAGCTTTTAAATGGCTGAGTTTTGTGTCTACATTTTCTAATTAAACTCAAACTCTTTTGCAAAGAAATTCCTGAACACTGCTTCACTCGTAATTTTTATGTGTTTTGTCCAGATCCGTTTTTGGAAACTTCAGGTGTACACTTGATCAAAAGTCACTAGTTTAACTCAAACTCTTTTCACTCAAGATTTCTAACATGAGTTGCTGTCAGTATATTCATATGGTCAGTCTCTCGTAAACTTATGTCCTTCCTGTTCATGTGTCTCACAGTTTATTCTCTTTGAAAAGGATGGATAGATTCAGGTCATGCTTGCTTTCTCAACAGAACACATACTCACATTTTATCTTACACACTTACTCACAGTATTGAAAACAGAGCTCATTCCATAGAAAAAGATATGGAATCAGCTTTATTGTAATAGCATTGCCCTTTGGAAATATTTTTTATTCTAAAAAAAGTTTACCGGTAATTAAAAGAAAGCTGAATAAAAATCAGAAGTTTTCTTTGACCTGAGGGAGTCCATGTGTTCCCCGTCTTCTGCGTATGATTCCTGCGGAGTGATAACACTACAGCTCTGAGTGGGTTTTGTAGTTTTACTGAAGCCACATTTATAGAATACGGATCATCCCGTTTTCCATTTCCATCAGACACACGTGCTCCTTCTTAATTTGAGTGTTTGTGTGTTGCTGTTAGTGTGGATGGGTTTGGAACAGAAAATCCACATGTTAGCACCAAAGTTCTGCAGTTTGGCTAAGGCCCTGTGTGTGCGAACTTGTCCTACACATCACAGCCACTACACAAACTCCTCCATCTGTCCTGCTGGAAACTCTTCTCTTTTCAGTGGCATTCAAGAAGAATTCTCTTTTTTCACAACACATTTCTTTCAGGTATTTATGATATTAATTGAAATATTTATAGCCAACAGTTTTGGCTTAAAGAAACAAAATAGTCCATAAAGTCCAACCTCCATCATTTATTTTACGGCATTATATTTACTATTACACAGCAGATTCCTGTTGTCTCTTTGAAGAGTTAAAGAAACAACAAGGAGTAGTTTCATTCTGACGTTCCCTTACATTATTTAACGAACTTCTTATTTTCTGTTATTCTAAACTTCAATAAACGTCATTATTTTATTACTATAAGTTTGCTTTGCAGTTAGATTTCCAGACATTAAACTTGGAAATACAGGTCCAAAAAATAGTGATGCTGCTTTTAAATTTATTGCTAAATTCTTTTGTGCTACCGAATCCTTTAACTGCTGTGCATTGCATTTTACTTTCATCATAATTCTTTGTAAATGATGAAGTGTCTGTTGTTTCCCTTTCACTTTAAATGTTAGTTTTTGTACGATATATTTTTTCAATCAAATCCATTAATTGATTCATGGATTACCCTGGTGATCTATACAAGCCGCTCATAACAATATTTTTTCTCTTCTCATCATAAATTTCAAATTTTATACATTCTAGTATACTGCAATTGTAAGTGTCAAATCTTTTTCACGTTTTGAGTCTTTCTTAAAATTGTTACGTCTCCAATGCTAATCACGAGGCTCATAAGTTGATGGAGTCTCACAACAGATTTTAAATTCATTCATAATTTAAGGATTATTCTTTCCAAATACGGCCAGATCAAAAAATAAAATTCTCAGCATTTCGTATTGTGCCCAGATTTCCGAGTTTTAACTGTTTAATGACATTAAGATTTTCCTGTAGCTTTTTCTGAACCTGTTGATGTTGAGTTGCTGCAGTCATATTAAAAAGTTAAATGAAGCCTATTAATATAAATGTATCATCCCTGAGGCTGAAAGATCTCAAAGTTCCTGTAATTCCTTTAAACAGTTGAAATATATATTTATTTAAATCTACATCTTGTTACTTTTACAATAACAAAATTGTGGAGATAATTGCTTAAAAGCTTTATATAACACTTCTACCTAGATTAAATTCACAAAATACTAGTGAAGCCTCTGTACAGGCAGCATTTATGAAATATTATCTCAAACCTCTCCACATGGCTCCTGTCTGCAGCCATAATCCAGTTGCTTGAAATTTAAGTTGGTCTCCACATTATGAGCGGAAAATTAAACTCCACCTGCATGAAGTAGACCTGAGGGAGTTTTGCAGATATGCAAAAACCCCACATGAATCATGTAAGCAATGACCGCATGATGTATATTTAAAATGACCTACAGGTTGTCTTCTGCACTGCAATTACCAAAACAAATTTACAACCTGAGATTTATGGAATATCTTTTTAATGCTCTTGGTTATTCAAGCCTCATATTCCTTTCCTTTCTTTCCAGTAAATCTAATATTTTGAAACTGTTGGGTTTTTCTCAGTTTTCTCGGATCCTCTTCACACTCTTCTCACTTTCCATGTATTTGCATTTCTTTGCTGCACAAGAATGATCATCAATTCAAGATGTCACAGAAAAAAGCTGCTGGGAGGTTTGTAAAAGGGCCACATGCAACAATCCAAGATCCTTTCTGCAACTCATTTTTGTAGAGAACTTCTTTGTGTTTGAGTGGGACTACAGAACATAGAGATTTAGAGCTGGGACAACACAGCCAAACAACAGCTGGTGCTTTGTTCTCTAAACAGTTTGCAAAGAAAGAAGAAGCAGATGTTAAATTTTCAATACATTCCTTTATTTACATCCCTCCATCTCAGTTTTCATCAACACCAGTTTCAGAGCACATTTTGCAAAACCAGTGAAGAAATCATAAACAGCGTGATCGTAATCAACGCGGGAACAAAAATTTAGACAAAATTCAACCTCATGGCATCTTATTTTCTCTGTTGTCACATAAAAATTCTCAAGAGTACTCGTTAACAGTACATCATTTAACAGATTTTGAAAGATCAAATCCCCCACACCTTCACCACATCTTTTTTTGGCTAAATGGGGTTTGTCATAGACTGTCACACAATCCCCAAGACGTCACAATACAATCTATGGAGGTCCAGATTTTGTCATTCCTGAATATTTCTGCAAAACATTTTACCTAACGTTACTTAGTCAAAACATGTCTGTGTTTGCTCTGCAGCCTCTCTTCACTGACAGTATTTGGCTTTAAAACATTCCACATGCGTTACATGGGTTTCTTAGATTGGCCTGGTACAATAATCACAAAGACGCCGACACCTTGTGTGACTTATAATTATTGCTGGAGTTATAAAGCAATAAGACAAAAGACTGGCAGTGACATGTCAGAACAAAAAAATCCCCCACTCTGCATCACCATGTGCGAGCTTTATACTTATCCAGAGGTTTGGGTTTCCAAAATAAGCGTTAACTTTACAAGACTGATGTTAAGACTGATACCAAAATGCTACTTTGAGGAAAAGATGACTAAGACTTAGTCATCTTTTTAATATCCATTACTCTAATTTAGTTTGAAATGTACTGTTGGAAATTGTATTTTTATTTTTTTTATTAAATATTATCTCTGATCCAGTAGTCACGCTGAGATTGGAAAGGGCCACCAGATGGAAATTCAAGAGGTTTAATAGAAATGTGCACTTTTTGAAACTGCAGGCATTACTAGATACTCGCTCAGTCTGAAAACACTTTTTTTTTTGTATATCAAATGTACCACTAGAAAAATGACATCTGGCCATGTTCAAATTCAAATTTGTTGAAGCAGATGTACATTTTGCAAAATCTTTTTTTTCTTATTCATGCATGCATTTTAGTCTAAAGAAAATAAATAACATGACTTGCTTAGATAAACCACATGAATGTTTAACAAACCCATTCTCATTAAAACCAACCAGGACAGCAACAACAGCAAATGAAACCCCCGAAACAAGAAGAGCACATGTATGATATGTGTACATGTTCAATATGTATATTAAAATATGACATAGACTCAGCAAAATATGTACAGTTGTTTTTTATGCATAGTAAACTTTAAAGACCATAAGGTGTAGATAAATATGAACATAAACCAACGACTTGGTTCCCTTGAGATGAATTAAACTGTTATTCCAGTCTGGGACGCTGAGCTTTTTTCTGCTCTTCCAATCCTTCCTCCATATTTGATGAGTCCAGTTTGACAAAAGATTCTTGTTTCTTGGCTACTTCCTTTCCAGATCAGCAAAACAGATGGTTTGTAATACCTTTTTTTACCCCCCACAACCACTTTTGATGTCAGTCTGGTGAAACGAGACAGAGTTCGTGCAGGAAAAAATTCATTCCTCTCAACACCTCTGTCAAATCCAAAGATCAGCGTTTTTCCACTTTTTCAACTGTTATTCTATGAAATTACACAAAAACAGCCATGTACAAAATTCTGAATTTGAATGTTAGTGAACTGTTTATGTGCCTATCTGACATCGGAGAAGACTCTAAAATAAATCATCTCAAGCACCATAGATAGTAGTATTAACAAATTTGAAAGTATTTCAAAACAGCCATTTGAAGCAAATGAAGCTAGACAGAGATCTCTGCATTTAATACTGATCAGTATTCTTTATATTGCAATATTTAAAATTCTTAAAAGAAAATGCTCCTCTCTTAGTTCTTTAAATGTTTTGTCTATTAGGAGAGATGCTGCTTTATGCTGATTCTAATTTTCTTCTGTTCATTGAACTAAAAAAATGACTCTTTTTATATAAACACACCCTTAACAAATTTCATTTCTTTCTAAAATTGAAAACAAGATACAAAGATGAGGTGATCTACCTGTGATCAGGCAGCCAGTCAACATAATGCTCGATCATAGAAAAACCATTTTGCTGTCATTCCTGTCAGTCCATTGTTTTGGGGAAATAGTCATCACATGTGCATGAAAGGAAAAAAAAACCACACAAGGTCCTATCAGAACCAGAAGGTCCAAATTCACATTTTTGAAATAAAAGAATTAGAAATGCTATTAAAAAAAACAGATAAAAAAAATTGCCTTTATAGCTGTTTTTCCTGTGCGTTCCGTCTTAAAAATTCTTTTTACTTTTTTTTTTCATTGGCACTTTGCAATTTTTTCCTCTTTTTTACATTGAGTTTTGTATAGATGGACCTATGATCACAAATTTAAACAGATATTTTTTTTTTACTCTTAATCATATAAAGACTGAACCACCATTAAACATCACGTGAAGAAAATGACTTTAAGTAAGATATTTACTTTCATCTTTTTTCTATTCTAGCACCATACTTTTCACAAAAATGTAAGACAAAGATAACTGCTCATAGTATTGTTGAAATGTTCACAAGGCACTTATATAACTGATCTCCTGCTTTCTCTTAGTCTCTGCTCAACAACACCATGTCATTCTGTAGTCAGCATTCCGTATTTACAACAATCTTCCATTAACAAAGGATGTTTGGTTTCCTCTTTTCATGCATCTTTTGTTTTCAAACCTTTTTTCAATTTCTTACCTCATTTCCTTTCTACATTCGTAAGAATCGGCTCACTCTGATACATCTTTGTATTTCAATTTGTTTTCTGGTTTGATGATATTAATATCATTTTTACACTTATCATTAGAATTAATACCTATAGGGCATAAATATAGAAAAGACAGCCTTGAAAGATTATTTTTTTTATATTTCTTTTTGTAACAGATAAAAAAAGATCTAATGGATTCTTCTGTTTTCTATTATGTCTTTTCTATTATTTAAAAAATGTCTGCTAAGTATTTATCCTCTAATAACTTAATATTTTTTATCTAAAGTTTGGTTTTAAATCTTCCCAAAACTAAATGTATGTCTAAGGTAAACACCTTAAGATTACTCTATCTGGGTTTAATTTACCCTTCTGCCATAATCTAGAAGTCCATCATTTGTAAATAAGATATTTTACTTATGTTTGATTGCCATCGGGCAAAGTGTCTTAACTCCCAGATCTGACAGAGCCCAGCGGTCCTTCTCCTGGTGACCCTCCGTCTATCGATGTCTCGAGGAAACATCAAAGCAGGTAATCATCATCAGGTGAGCTTTGCAGAAGTTAACTCTGCTCTCCAGTTTGTCCGTCACTGTTTGCAGAGCTTCCAAATACTCCAGCGAGTCCACCTCATATGGCTGCTGTAACTCAACTGCACAGAAAGAGTTGGCCAGAGAGAACACGTGTTACCACTCCGATAACCTCCACAGGGGACAGCATCAAGAAAACGGGCTTCAGTGTTAAATTCTGTACTGTGCTTCTCAAAATAACCATGTTTCATTTAAACTGACTCTTAGGTTTTAGAGACCAAGCCTGAAGAAACAGAAAAACCTCAAAGACGTAAAAAAACAAACATAATTTACTGAATAACAGAATTTTTCCAAAAACATATAAGGGTCCAACTCAAAGATCTGCAACCTGGGGCTTTGGAGCCACATGTGGCACAAAAAAAGATAATAATTTGAAATGCAATGGGTTTGTAGATTAAATAGTATTTAGTTAGGTTTTGTAATGCGTGTTTAGATTTTAAACTGAGACGATCTCATATTAGTAAAAAGAAATGTTTTTTTGTTTGTTTTAGTTTTTACTACTTGACAGTAAATTAGCTGTCCTCCAAAACAACTGAACTAAAGGTTAATGGAAGGTTCAACCTACTTTCAGAGCAGTTTTTTATGAAAATAAGTTCAAAGCACATTTTCTTATCTTGTACTAAAATGTTTTGATTTTCTCTAAATGGTGAGGAGGGGCTTAGCAGTTCTTGGTTAGTAACAAACAGATCCAGTGGTTCTTTCTTGTTCCAAGGTTTCAGACCCTGGATCTAACCATAAAGTGCAACAGAAATCAAAGGAAATGTTTCCAAAATGCATTAATGTTTGCAGGATTCTATTTCCTCATTTGAGTTGTATGAAATGTGCATTTTTTGAATATGAGTTCAACAAATAAATGAATACCAGGTTTGGCATTTGTAACAGTCTGTCAAAACTGACTGTCTTTGATAGATTTAGGTTGGTAAGAGGTTGGAAATGACATGAAACATGCATGCACATAAATTGAAGAATAAATCCATTTATTCCAATAAAGAACCTTCCTAAATCCTTTTCCCTGCATGTTGAATACACTTGTCTTTCCTTCATGCATGCTGCACTCCTTTGTATGCTATACTTACACTCAGTGATCCATTTGTGAGGCTCCAGCATCAAGTGCTGTTTGGTTTGCTCCAGCTCGTTCTTCAGACACTGGTACTTGGCTCTGACTTCACCGATTCGCTGCTGGCGGTGCTCCAACAGGCGAAACTTGGGGCTGACGTGCAGCAGCTCCTGATGGACACGGGCCGAGACGGCCAAAAAGCACAAATGGATTTATTCTCGCTTTCAAGAGAAGTGAGGTGTAAAACACCTGACTGTCTTTCTGCAGCAGCGTGTTTAACATTCACACAGGTACACACGTTCACACCTCATCGACTCCCAGTGTGACCGCAGCTGGGTATTTGGGACACAGAGCTGCTTCACTGCAGCAGTTGGAGGTTAAGTGGCTTCTTTGCGCCGCTGCAGGAAAAATCTATATTTCACGCTTTTAATATCTCCTTCTCTCCTAGAGCTGGCAAAAGCCCATCCCTTGAATACATAAAGGTTTGCCAATGGAAAAGCAGGGGAACCTGCAAATTCACAATAAAAACATGACTTTCTTTTGTTCTCCAAACTCCAAGGATTTTCAAATAGCCTGTTATTTAAGTGACAAAGTAAAAGAGCTCATCAATAACATACAGCTAATGACAATTGTTTTATGATGATATGAAACATAGGATTCTCTTAAGGATGTTGGTTTCTTTCCTTTTTATTCACAGTGTTCTTTTCATTGAGTTTTCTATATTACTGCGTTTAGTTGACATGAGGCGCAGCAGATTTCAGACCTGCCCCGTCTCTCACCTTGCTTCCTCCTTTGTCTTTCCTTTTCTGCAGTCTCTCCACGTCATCAATCTCATACACTTTGATCTCAAAGGTTTCTGTCGTCATGCTCCCACCCCGAAGGTTTGAAGGTGCAGGAGGTCCGAGCGGGCCATCTACCCAACATGCACCTTGGCTGGAGGATGAAGAGGAAGAGGAGGTGACAGCCTGCTTGGCTGAACGCTGAGGAGTCGACGAAGAGGAGGAATCCAGCGTCAGGGCCGGAATGAGACGTCGACGCTGAAGGCCTGGCAGAAAATGACAGGAAGTGTTAGACTTTCACACACACAAACAGTTTCTTCCAACAGGACACCTAAGCTGAAACTGAATATTTATCAAATAACTATCAAACATTGTTGATCAGTTCTAATTTACAGAGTTTTTAATAATCACTAAAATACTTAGTGATTTTAGTACCTTGGAAATTAGCAAACAAACGGTGATTCTTTTATTCTCAAAGTTCTACCTGCAGCTTTTCTAAATAGATTTTTTTTGTTTTGCTTCAACAAATTGTCTTTAATTTTTCGATCAGCAGCTTTAGTTGCATTATTGTTCTTTCTTTCTTCCACATGGGGTATCAGGATTTTTCCATTTAACATTTTTTCCATTTAACTAAGCAGATGAGTTTAAACAGATGTGGGTATTAGTATCTACCTGGTGATCAAATTTCATTCTTACCTGACAAATAACATCATTTTCCAGAGATTTAGAACTGCAAACAATATAACTTGATTTCAGAAATGTTCAATTACTAACGCAATGTTTTACTGCACACTAACAATTGCATTCTCAGATAAACGTAGAGTTAGAGTGTATGAAAGAAATAGATAAAAAACTTGAGATGATTTTCCATTTGTGATGCTTTCAAATTTTTCTGTTCCGCTTTGGCATTTATATTATCAAAGTAAAAACCTTCTTTTTTAACATTCCACATGTTCCTCCCCTCCAGAGTTTATGTAAGTTTACCTATTATCCAAGTTACTGTAAAAGAAACCATTCTAAGGAAAAAGAAAATCAATGGAAACATGCAAAATAAAATGGTAAACGTTTCCATTATTAAAAAAAGGAAAGAACATAAGTCAATGGTTTTTATTGTGTAAAACAGTAAATGCTTGTATTTAACATGCAGTTTGAATTGTTTATACCTCATATGAATTATGCAAGATGCATCCCTGTACTGAGTAAATGTAAGCAGTGCAGATGCCTTTTAGAAAAGAGGGCATATTTCAAATCTGCCCAAGGCCTTTTGGCGTTTGCATGTGAACTCCTGACATACATAAGTGTCTTAGGTACTTTAGGTTCTTTCTCAACAGTAGCTGCAGCACTTTGTACCCCCTCCACTCACCTAATGTCAGCAGAAAAATAATAAATATTAAACATAAACTGACAAACACAGGTCTAGAATCAAGATATTAAGGTGGAAATCAACAACATAGCAGTGACATCAGTGAGTCAAGAGGTTCATCATGTTAACCGCTTTATAAAAAGGACAAAGATCAATAAAATCAAATTTATATATGTCAGGTTTTTAAAGACTCTCCTTTAGATATTCTATTTACCTGTATTTAAGCAGATACAGACCCTCTGAGACCAGTATCTCTTTTACAAGAGTGCCATGGCCAAGAGGTCAGCAGCACATAGAAAAACAGCTTCATCGAGGAAAGACACATAGAAAAGATAATAAAAAAAGGAAAACAAAACCATAAAACTTTCATGTAAGAGTAAAACTGTTAAGATACAGAAGAAAATCAAATTACAAACACAAGTGCTGTTCAAAGGATTCATTATTTTTGATTAAATTGTACAAAAAGCACTGAAAGTTTTTAAAGTATTCCAATATTCTGGTGGATTCACTCTTATTCTGGTCCAATTCACAACCCCCCCCCCCACACACGCACAAACTGGTAGAAAATAGCTCACGTTCACATTTCAAATTCAAATTTCCAGTCATGTCGACAGAAATGAGAGTTATCAGAGGAACTGAGAGATAAGCGTGTGAAGGAAAAAAGACCCGATCTTAATAAGACCGCAGCCGTCTTCTGGTGAGACTGCGTCGCACAAAGGTCAAACACAGACATTTGTGCTGCTGTGTTGCTGAATAAAACTGGACAAAAAAAGAGCGCAAGCCTGCTGAGGGGGAGGTAGTGCAAAAAGAGAAAATGTAGACAAATGACTCAGAAGTAGAAAAAGCTGAATTCTTGTTAGTGCATCAAGAATTGGCCTCTGAAAAAGATTTTCTTCCTTCTTTTCCCGTAATCTTGCTGTAATTACATTTATTTTTATGAAGGTAAATATCTCATTGTGTCTTGTATGGCAAATTAACAGACTTTAGTGTTTCATTCTTGTAGTTCAAGCAAAAAAAAAGATATTTCAATATTTAGTGAGTCTGTCAGGATAATTGTAGTTTAAATCATAACCTGAGACACAACAGGACTTACCTCCGACATGATTCCATGCACACATCCACTCTCAAGCTTATGCAGGAGAGCAATTTAACAGACGCATTAGCAAGCTCTGCATTGTGTTCTGGTGAATATATATTCATTAAAGCCCACGCAGACACGCTCACTCATATTTCACAGATGGGTGATCAGGGTCACCTTTCCTACCTGGAACCTCCTGCTGCCGCAGCTTTTTTACCTTTTTGGCTCCACTGTTCTCATTGTGACCAATAGATTATCCTCACATGGCTCTTCTTCTTTCATTTGATTTTTTCTATTTGTTTTTTATTTTATTTTCATGATAGAAGGAAGCCTGGCAGGAAACAGTTTTTTCCTTGAATATCAAGGCTCAGCATGGTAGCTGAAAAGGGAAAAATGAATAGATAATGGGGATTGATTTGATGGAAATGGTAATCTTTGTGTGATTGAATTTTCTTCCACTGATTTAAGTCTTGATTGTATATTTATAAAAACCAAAAGTGTGTGAATGGATGTGGTTGTGGTCCTGTCTCCACAGGGTGATTGTGGGATCAAGAGGTTCCCATGAAGTTTTGGATTACTCTAGCAGCTTCTCAATTTGAACATGTTGGGTTTGAACCCTTTAAATTATTTTGGTTTAAAGTCTTTAACAAAGATATAACACCAGGGTATTTTTTTGCCTAAAGAGTTATGGAAGTGTGAACTCAGACCTATGTTGCTCCTGTTCTTCTTGCTGCTCTTGGAGCTCCTTCGGGAGGAGGTGGTGGCTGAGCTGTGCTCGCTCAGGGACTCTTGAGCAGATGAAGTGCTTCCTGTGTTCTCGCTGCTGTCTCTCAGCATGCTCTCATAGCCGCTGCTGCCTCCACTGTGGTAAAACAAGGCCGTCTTCCCCATGGCTGGGGGCAGCTCACCGCTCAGCACACTACTGTAGAGGCGAAACAACATTGCAGCTTCAAATAAAACCCAAAAAGGAACATTTTCACATTTGGGCATTTCTGTGCGCACTTAAGCTTTTACCTGTTGTCGCTTGCATGGCCGCTGCTGCAGCGATGTGGTTTTCTTGGAGCAGTTATCTTGCTGTAGGGGGAGGGTAGGGTTTGCACCACAGCAGCTCTTTCCTCTGCATGGCCATTCCCTCCTGCTCCATCTCCACTAAGAAAAAAAAAACACGGGGAAAAAAATCAATAAAAGAATTCGTATCTTCGAATTTGCACCTTAGATTGTGCACTTTACATCTTTGCAAGTATTTTTTATTATTCTTTATTGACTTTGTCACTTTTGTTAATCAGTTGATAGTTTCAGTGGGCATGTATTTTTTTGTTTTAGACGCATTGTTGATTATCTGGTTTTTCAAAGACTATAAAGTCCAAATAACCTTGTTCCTCCCCCCTTTTCCTCTGCTGAATCTGTGCTCCCTCCTTGGATGTGGTGCCTGGATCTGGACCCTGCGTTTCCTTGAAGGAGCTCTGAGATTCTGCTGTTGACAGCGCGCAGAGGCAGCTTGGCTGTCAGGCTCCCCCCTCGACTGCGACACAGAGATTGGGTGGACCAGGATCCAGGAGTAGGTCCCTGCTGCTGCACCGGACCCTGGACTGAGGTCTGTGGCTGAAAAGACATCAAAAAGGTTGGTAGAAACAGACAGATAAAGGTGCTATCCAGTTTGTCACGATTTTAGGATAAGTACTGAATAATAATGTTTTTCAAGAAAAGACTAAAAACGTCCTTTTTTTTACCGTGATAAAAAACAAAACTTTTTCCATTCAAAGTCGTATGCAGGGGCCCAACATATACTGTCGGTGTGTAATAGTCAGATAAATCAATTTTCCACATCTTTTTTGAAGATCTTGTTGCTATTAACTCCATATTAAAGGTCAATATTCTGCTTATCTCAACTTGATCAAGTGATATTTTGTTATTTTAAGTGGACAAAGTTTGTTTTTTGGTAACAATGCCTCTTACCTTTCCATGAGGTGGAAGACTGGAGCTCCGACTGTTTGTTTGGCTTAAAGACTTGGTAGAGAAGCTCAGAGTCTTTGTGCTGGAGGCAGACAGGCTCCTGGTCTTGGGGTTGCCGGTCATGAGCAGTTTGTTGACCGCCGAAATCTTTGAGCTACCACTGCTCTTGGCGGGTGAGTGTGGCGCGCTGCTTGGACTGGCACTGCCACTGCAGGTGGGGCTACTGGGGTTGCCAGTGGGAGACGATACAGATGCAGCACGGGTGATGCTGCGACCAGTCCGAGGCATGGTGGTGTCCCCCTTCACCCCACCTCCCCCTTTAAGGCTCTCACCTCTCTCCAGGGAGAAGCAATCGTAGTGGTGGGAACCACTGTGTGAGCTGTGGACTCGCCCCAGAGAGTTTGTTCTGTTGGCAAGCTGTTCCAACTTGGCGCTAAAAAGTCTGCTGCTGTCGATGCTGGAGCCACGCTGCCTACTGACTCCTGCAGAATCACATCCAGGCATCCCAGCATCATCTGCTGAGCTGCTCCATGACGAAACACTGGATGGAGGAAGAGGGCTGACTGCTCTGTTCCTCTGGTCTAAACTGGACTTTCGCACTGGCGGTAGCGGTGGCATTCCTCCCTTTTTATGGGAAAAAAATCCCTGCTTTCTGCTTGAACTCCAGCGGTCCAGCGTGGCGCGGGGGCTACATGGGTTTGAAGTGGTGACACCAAGGTTCTGGTACTCCATTCCACAGTCTAAGCCGTCATGACGATTGATTCGGTGCCATCCACGGGGAAGACTAGCTGTGCGGTTGACATCTGGGTTGTAGCTACTTGCAAAGCATTCACCTTGAGCAACAGTGGTGACCATCTCACATCCATCAACCACTCTTTTAAAGGAGTCTGAAGATGAGAAAACTTCCCTGCCAGAACCAGAGTTGCCACAATCCACACCTGGAGATAAGAATAACAAGGAAAATGAACTTTAAGAAAAGATCAGACTTGAAAATGGTCATTTGAAGCAAAGGTAGATTGTGTCCTACCATCCCTGCAAGAACCTTGATGATCCATACTCTCACTTCCATTTCTGTTTCCCTCCTGGGGTTTTAAAGAGTCCACCTCAGTCTTCTCTGGTTTCACGTTGCATACTACTATCCCACTGGATGTTTCCTGCTCCACACCACGTTTCAACCAGGGATCCTCAAAGCTCATCTCACTGGAAATAGAAGCTACCGATGCTGCGTTGGACTTGACTTTGCCTTTCGTTAAAGCAGTCTTTGGTGAAGATGAAAGGATGGTGGGCTCCTTTATGACCATAGGTTTGACAGCCATACATGGATGAACATTGCTGCTGCTTTTGAAGGGAGAGATGTTTCCAGGGCGTGACAGAATCTGGATGTTGGTGGTCGCCATAGATGAGGGTATTTTTCCACATCCGTCTCTGGATGCTTGATCTTTCTCAGGTATGTCCACTGACAGAGTCAATTCCCCCTCCAGACTCCGTCTTCTAATACCTTCTGCACCTTGATAGCTAACCAAACCATCAACTCCAAAGTCTTGGCTGGATTCAGGATCAGCCAGCGCCTCCCCTTGTTGACTTCGGGACTGGCTGAAGCTGTGAAGAGACTGATCCGCTTCACTGCTCATGCTCAGATCACTCATCCAGGAAGTAATGGAGGAACCACAGGAAGGTATCCCTGTTCCAAAGGCTTCGCTTTCTGTCCTCAACTTGGCCATTGCCACCTGCAACATAACAACCAATGGACTCCAGTATCTGATTTCAAGCTCTGGTTTAAATTACATTTGCCAATTTTAGGAAAGAATTTGAGTGGCGTAAGCAGGATATTCAAACATACCTCTGCCATGGCAACCACCTCTTTAACCCCTGAGGATGTGACAGGACCAGGGTCCACGGGATAATTCCCCAGAGCTCCATCTGAAGCACTCATGTTGCTGATGGACTGAGACTCGGGAGCAAGTGCAGCCTCTGAGCCACACTCGCTGTTAAAGCTGATGATGCTTATTGGACGACAGGACAGACTCTGAGCCTCAACGAGAGCAGTAAGATCCAGCTCCTCATTGCCCATGGCAGTTGCAGTGTGCACCAACTCATCATCTCCAAGAAACACAGCTCCAGATGATGAAACTGCTGGTCCTGAAACTGCAGGTTGAAGACAAAAAAAAAAGAGTTACTCGTGCCTTTTATTTGCTACCCAAGAATTTCAGTTGGTGGGTTTGATGTGTTTTCCTTTACCCTCCTTGAGTGTGTCCAAAGGTATGGGTGGGACATCATCATCACAGAGTGTCTCAGCTGAGCCCAGACTGGCAGACAAAGAGGCAGTTGGATCTCTGATTTGTGGGCTCATGCCTGCAGGAGAAGTCCTGGACAGCAGAGACTCTGTGGATGACCGGCCACTGTCTGCAGCCAAACTGTCTGCACAGACACGTGCAAAATAATTATCATGGTGAGACCAGCACAGGATATATGGACTGTGATGGAACAGCGACTTGTAAGACGGAAGAACGGACACGTTTCTGATTTTCTTGGAAAAATGACTGTAAATGATAATCTTAAACTTACTGTCTGAGGTTATGGCATCTGAAGGCTGGGCATCTTGAACCAGAGTGTGAGACGACAGCGAAGGTGAAGCTGGCATCACTCCTTTCTGAGTGTACACCTTACATCGCTGTGATGGAGATGATGGAGGCCTGAAAGGGGTCATTCATGGTGTGTCATAAACAGTCATTCTTATTTTTTAGATTGAAATATATCCTCTACTCTATTTGTTTTTAAATGAGCTTCTTATTGGGTTTTAAAATTGTGCAGTATAGTTTTACTTTTATGCTTTACCTGTATTCTGAGGTTTTGGTCAAGCTAGCAATGCCCAGACGTGGCGATCCAAGAGGGCGCCCCTTTCCATCTGTATTCCCTCCTACATTCAGATTCTCAAGGCTTTACAGACAGATGACAAAGAATGAAAAAAACACATTGTTTAACATACTTTACTCTCCCTCTGGTCGATCAGCTTATATACAGACAGCACCTGTCATTTAAGTGGGAGTTCAATGCCCTGTGGAGGGGGTTGGAAGTGAGGCTGCTGCTTCCTATCACACTCCTGGTACTTGTAACTACGGGGGTGCCAGCAGTCTGGGCGAGGCTGTGGATCATCGTCTGGGCCAGCTCTGCCTTTTCTACGACCTCTTTAATGTCCTGCAGCTGTTGGTCATTGCTGCTGTGCTCTGCGTCACAAGGGAACAGGGGCACAAATGTTAGATCACAAAGCAAATTTTAAGTGAAGCTGCAGAGAAAAGTTGACTTATACATGAAACCAGATAACAACATAAACATAAAGAAAAGGGAAAACTTTGCTCTAAGTTCTCACCGTTTTTTATTTCTGCATCCAACGCTTCTGCGGATACAGGACTGACAGCAGAGCTTGAAACAGAGGAGGAATGACATGATTCCTGTTTTTCTGCTTGTTTGGTGGCTGGAATCTCTTCAAAAGGAAATTTGGCCACCTGCATGAAAGAACAGAGTAATTATTGTTTTTCCATCTAAAAATAATCCATGTTATTTCTAATAAAACGTGTTGATTGATGAGCATAAAAGGTGAGCTTGATATCAAGTTAATTAAGAATAAGACAAAGCTTAGCTTCTCAAAAAAAAAAAACTAGCCTCACAGATTTTTCAGGTACATTTTGTTGTATAAAAGAATAAAGACAAAAGTTTCGGTTACCTCCTCACTTCCGTCAATGCAGTCAAGTCTCTCTTGAAGCTCAGCAAAGGTGTTACACTTCAGGCATTCAGCCCCCTCCTCCGGAACTGGGGCCAGCGGCTGACCGAGCAGTGACTGAGAGGGCTGAGACTGTGGCTGAGACGAGCTGCCGGGCTGTTCGTCTGGCTGAGACTGCAAGTGCACGAGGAGGAACCACTGAGACGTGAGTCACATCATGCTTTTTTTTTTTTTTGCACAACTATCCTCATCAAAGCAGATTATTGTCAAAGCTATGATATTAATATTGTCCAATCACCTTGTTCTGCACTACAGCTCCTGGACTTTGTGAGGGTGTCTGATGCTGCTCTGACGTTTTTGCTCGAAGCAAAGCTGGAATTATCGGTACAAATTCAGGCGGACCCTCGTTGTCTGTCAGCTCTCTGTCCGAGACTGCAGCACCGTTTGGGCCCACGTAAATCACTGTGTCGCATGACTGCTCACTGCTGGAGTATTCCTCAGGGTCACTGGACAGCTTCAGCAGCGGTAGGTCAGAGTCGGTGTCGCCACGGTGATGGAAGGGTCGCAGGTGGGTGGGACGACGCATGCGACCCTCCTCACAAGAACTTTCTCCTCCTGAGGAGCTGGAAGTGTATTGCTGGAAAGAAGATTACATGAAAGTAAAAAAGGAAAGAAAAAAAATCTAGTCCCCTTTTCCAATCAAACATGTCAAGGTCATCAAGATAAAAGACAGGAAAAAAAAATTAAAGATCTCTACTGAGATTTGAATAAAGCACATTTGCACAAACTTCTCCCTTTTTTGCAGCTTTTGGCAGATTTTTTTGCTGGCTATTTTTACAAGATGAGGCCTATAAGGGTTTTTCTGCTGCGCTGAACCATTCAAATGGCAGGAGAGATGGTGTCAGCAGCAAAACGAGAGAAGCTGGCAAAATGTAGAAAGTATTAAATAGTACAACGCACACTCTCTAGAAGTGAGGTTATCTACAGTAAAATGCCATTAACCACTTTCTATTAGCACATTGTGTTTCGTCTCAAGTCTTGCAGGTTCACCAAATAACATTCAAAAACACAAATGGGCAGCTGAGACAATTTTTTTTAAACTACTTAAACCATAAAAATAATGCTTAAACGATCATCATTGCATCTTAATGAAGCATCAAACTCACCACCGTGACTTTAGTTTTCTTCTTTTTCATGCGGAGAACACGAGACGCAATTTGGATGGTGGAAAGGGTTTCTGAGAAATCTCTGGGTAAGACAGAGATGTGAGCAATCATGGTGGTCCGGCAGTTCATGTTGCCTAGCGACTCCCTAAGCAACATGGTCAGCTTGCTGTCCCTGGTTACAGATATACACCAAGATGTTAGCACTCCAGACAGGTTGGAAATTGATACATAGTCACTTAAGGGTTTGAAGGCAAAGAGGCAATCTTTAAGGAGAAAAACTTGTAGGCCTCTGACTTTATGAAGAACTTATCCTGATCTTTATGCTAAATATGATCCAAAAGAAACTTTAGTCTTTGAACAATCACTTCTTATAACATGAAGTGTAATATTAAAGGATGGTCTGACTCTTGCAAAAAGGTTTACATTAACAGATGGGGAGGGAAACTAGGCTGTTTGTTTAAGAAAAGACTTTCTCCTGGGTGGGCCACTGCACAGTGTATTGAGGCCTGAAGGCTGACAGTGAGTACTGCTCCTCTGTGGCCTGTTATCTCATGCTGTTGTCCCCCTTTTTTTTTTTAGAAAAAAAAAAAAAACACAGCCTGCAGTCAAGTCTCCCATACATGCAATGCGTGCACTTTTACATGCACACTCAAAGCATGTGCGCAGTCCTATCTTGACCTTCTCTTTTTCATCCTTCTTCCCTTTTTTTCTGCCTCAGGCTCTAACAAACTCCTCCTTTTTCTGCTTCACTCTGTCTTTATATCTTCATTTCTCCCTGAGATTAATGTAGGTAAACTCATGACTCATAAAGTATTCATCTGAATATTAATTCAAGCGCTGAGCATGTTGGATTAGATCTTAACTTCCAGCCTGTGCTAGATTTATTTTCAGGACTTAGCCGAGATAAATGACTGAACATATAAAAACTAAACTCTGTCTACATTAAATGCTGCTTCTGAACACCTTCATCCCAGAAAATGCATTCTAAAACCGGAGCATCCAAAGACAAAATGTATATAATCTCTGACTTTCATATTAGCTGTCTTTTTGGAAACTTTCTGAGGTTTATGTTAACGCAAAGCTATAAATATAGAGATGAAATTATGACTGCATGAGTCAGATTACAGTCATGGAGTTTTGTGTTTAGAGAAAAGTATAGAAAAATTAAAAGAAAATGTTAAAAATGACCCAAGATTTTCTTCTTTTTTGATTTTTTACATGTTTTTTAAGGCTTTAATGCATTTTATGACTTACTTTATGACTTTAGCTCAGCTTTCATTAATCTTTATATTTAGATTTAGTTTATAATCACCTCAGTCGTTCATGCTTTATAACACAACACAAAAATGTATTGTTGACAAAGATTTTATTGACAACATAATTGGTTACGTCTGTAATTTAGAGTGGTTGTAATAACCCTGCTGCCATCGAAGCAGAGCTTGTCTGTTTTCCATTGAATCATAGATAACTTAGTGATCATTTTCAAATCTATACTCAAAACTGAGGTGTTACATGTGCCTTTGTATAATTTTCCCAACTAAATTCTAGCACACTTTTTATTTTGCAAATCCTTTCCCAACAGTCTGTGTCTACTGTGGTTCTTTTGGATGTGAGAGAACGCATGGGGCTTTTGATGACAACTAAATTATATCCACCATAATAAATTACTGTGAATACTGTACTGTGTAGTACTGTAAATAAATACTGTGAAATAAGGAGCAGAGTTCCAGAGCACTCTATCTGGAAAAATATTGGCAGGTCAAATTATTTAACGTCCCTTGCAAAAGGCTGAAAGTGGTATGGAAAACTGGGTGAAATGTTTGTATATTTGTTCTTCTGGGATTTTAATCGAATCAAGGATTTGTACTAAACCTTTAGTTTGACTGCATACTATGACTGCCCTATAAAACACATCATGTTCTCTTCATGCATCTTCGTGTCGGAAAAAGAGCAATTTTGTTGTAGTCGTACTTAGACTTTTTGCAATGATAGTAAAGGCAATTCAAAAACTATAAAACATCTTATCTGAAGACCAACTATATTTTTATCAGTTGAAAAGTGTTCCCTGTGGTCTGTCAATTATGATTGTCCAGTTTTTAACCAAAATTAAAAAAATAAAAACCTTTTTTAAGACATATTTTCTGGAGACCAGCAGGAGTTCACCAGAAATTTACCTCTGAGTTATCCCTATCATTTCTTTGTTTAGACTCTCCCCTGCTGGCCTACAGCCCCTAACAACCCCAAGCAAACATTAGCAGTGCAACAGAAATGTTGAGCAACATGGGAGCTATCCAGCCATATAGTTTTGAGCCAGATTCCAGCTCAGACAAGGAAAATGAAGCTTTTAATGTATTTATTTGTCTGCAGGTGGATGCATCGGAACTGGAGTGGAGAAGCGAGACTTTGGACCGCCCGTTGCAGCTGCTGCATCAAACCTGAGCTTTTTCAAATAGCTGGTTTTTATCTGCTCCGGATCCAACACAAGTTAAATAAAGATACAGTTTCAATCTAAAAATATTTTACTTATGACCTCCATCAAGAAAATGCTACAAGAACATGTTCAAAACACCAACATTTAAAAACCTACTCCAAATAAAATTGTGTTTTTGGGGCATTTAACATGTCCTTGTGGCAGTTTTCTCTTGATGGAGGACATTTATTAAGAAAATTAAGCCCAAAATTACATCTCTGAGTATTTCTTTACTCAAATTGTTGTGAATCGGGAGCACACATTACAAAAAAATCAAATGGAAAAATAGTTTATTTGTAACAAAGAAAAATATGCTTGGTGGGCCACAAGCTCCCTTCTTGGAAGGGAAAGGGCGGCGGGGTTGCTCTGTGTCAACGGTCCCGCCCACAACTCAGAGGCGAATTTCGGAACTACAGCCGCTCTGCAGAAACTAAGTCCTAGAATGGTGATTGAAAGACCACTGGGTAAGATTTTAGTATAGATCAAAACATGATTGGAGTGGGTCTTTTAAAGTTTTTGTTTGATCCCCAAAATAAATCAAACTGCATTGTAAGCACCTTCGTTTTTCATGTATCATTAAGTTTTGACCTACTGTGTTTTCTTTATTCAGAGTAGTTTTTAATCTAAAACTGCGATTTAAAACAAATTCACCAGAAACAATTGAACATAAACTGCTAAAATAATCCATCCACTATCTGTGATTGTTCAGATTTGCCCCTCTTAAGCAAAGCTTTACTTACAGCTTCAAAGCTAATGTTAACTGTTACTTAGTTTGCAATGTAAATTTAGAAGAGGATTAAATTAACCTGGCCAGGAGCACAGAGGTACATAGCCTCAGGAGATTAGAGGAGAAAGTAGAACGGAAGAAAGTCTTTGAACAGGGTTTAAGGAGGACCCACATGATTTTCCTCTTCTGACTCAACTGTAGCAGTCCTGATTTTTGCCCCATTCCATGTGTTTATGTTTTTCACTTGATTAGCTTTAGTCTGATTTGCGCTCACTGCCAGTCAGCAAACCACCAAAACGAAAAGGATGAATATGGAACAGCAGCTGTTGTTGTTTCAAACATTAAGTCCCCCAAATCTGAGGTACCTAGAGAAATCTGCCTCCTGCTTTCCTTTCTTCCTCTCCTTCGGCTCAAAACATCCTGCCATCCTCCTCCTTAGTGTTTTTTTTTTCCACTTTTGTCTCACTCATTTGATAATTTAACTTGTATATTCTGCCACCCTTTCCTTTAACCAGCTCTTCTATGTGCACTCGGATGCCTACTTGTATGGGATGTGTTTGCTCCCGTTAACCAGAGCCAGGATGACGTTGCCCAGCGCAGACAGCGACAAACACAGCGGAGCCGAGCTGGGTGAGGAGTTCTCCCTGTTTTTGCCACCGCCTCCTCCTCCTCCACCCCCGAGCTCTTTAACATCACAGCTGCCCAGATCCAGCAGGTGGAGGCGACTCCGGCCTCCCGACACTAGCAGATGCAACAAAAAAGGGGGGCAAGAATAGATGAGAAGACATGCAAAAAAGAAACAAACTGACAAGGCAGTCTCTCCATATTTAACAGTAACAAAATACTGCATCTGGAATATATAATGGTTTGAAATTGGTCAAAATGGTATAATCAAAAATCATTCATGACCTGCTGTTACATCCCAGCACATGTTTGAATGAGTGTCAGACTCTTAGGAAACAAATGACCACAATAAGCAGCTGGTTTGTGGATTTGTTCATGCACACAAGTGTGCTCTGGACAGAAAAAGGAACGGAGGCAATAAGAGCTGCGTTGCAGTTCATTTAAGCCTCAAACATGATCATAAATTGTCTGTAAATTGTAGAAATAAAGAGGAAAGCAGTGGCTAATTGCTGCTGCATAAATATGGCACAAATCAAGCGTGAGCAGAGTCTCCTATCACCTCAAAACACACCTCAAAAAGGAGATTACTGTTTGTCACTGATGTTAAATGAGGCCCGGTTTCTGCTTTGGTTGATTTGCACAGATGACCTGTTATAACACATTAGCTGTGAGCCATTCTCAGAGCTATATGAGCGAATCACACATGTACATACATTTAACATGTTTATTTCATGCACACGCTGTAGTTGCAGGTGTCAGTCTCTGTTTGCCAAATACGTTTGCACGTTAAAAAAAAACCTACACGTTCCTGCTATATTTTGTGACAACACCTTAGCTAGAAATCAGTAATAATAATGTAAAGATCCTTTCTTTAGGACAGGATTATGTCACAACATGTCACTTCAGCAGACAACCATCAGGCAGGGACGTGCACAGGATTTTAAAAGGGCAGGGGCTTAAAGTCAGAATTTTTTTTGTCTTTTAAACAATAGTGAAATTAAGTAACATTTTCAATTAAAGTACTAATAGATAACTCCTCAGTTCCCTTTCAGTTTTTTTAGTTTCATGTTAATCATCCACAGCTGTTTTCATTTGTTAACTGTCGCCAGTGTATAGAAGGGGCTGGTTTTCAGTTCTACATTGTCAGATCATCTGATTTATCCCCTTTTTGTTTCTCCAAAGTTTTTGTTCTGTTTTAGTTCATATATTAAATGTTTACGTTACTACCACCAAGCCCAATTTCCTGCATTTTGGGTTCTACGCCCAGTTCCTGACAGTTGCACCCCAGTTGTGGAATCACAAAGTCTCTTTTGCATCTGATCCTCTAAACACAGGACTTTGTTGTGATTGAAAAGATTAACAGAAACGATTGTGAAACTAAATGATACAGAATTTAAAGAAGGTGATTGTAATCTGACAATATCACATAAAACAGATAAATTTAGTTTAAGATCAGTAGTAAGGAAGCTGTTTTTTTATTGACAAATATTGCAGATACAGAATGTCATACTCACACTTCATACTAAGTGCAAATTTGTTTAAAGGGACAGAGAACACAAGTGAGGAAGCAACAACTTTTTTGAATTTGCCAGATGATTGAATCAAAAATATATTAGTAATACCTAAAAGATAAAACAAAGGATAAAATAAAGATAAATGAATAAATAATGCTAATAACAAAAGTAGGAAAGGATACATTTTCAAATTAGACCATGCTTCAACTTTTCAAAGAGCTTTCTTGTGAGTCCAGGATTCAGTACTATTTACATACAATAGGCTATCATTTCTGTCTGTACTGAGGAAACTATGAACTTGGCATAAATATGGTTATTTTATTTTGAAACTTCTCCCGGTGTTTTATTTTGTACTTTCCGGGTAGTACCCAATTTCCTGTCCCCGCACGATGTGCTGAGGGCTGAATTGCTGCATTGTGCCCAGACATATTGCAGAAAAAACAAACTCCTTCAGGGTTTTTCCGAAATATCCACTTAAGCTTGTCTAATAAGCAGACAGCAACTAGTTAGACCATAACTAACCCTCACTCTCTCTCTCTATGGGTTGGGTCTCTGAGTCCTAGTGGAGCCCCTGAGAAGCTCAGAACCACCGTGTTACTAAAAAATGGGCAAGGTAGAAGAATATCGTGGGGATTCTGTAGCAACTTGTTTATCTTGTATCACTAACAGGAATTTATTAATGTTAATACAAAAAATAAGCACCCCTAAAGGCCTATGCATGTGCCTACCATCAGGTGACTTTTTACACAAGCAAGAAAGATTTTCAACAAGTTATTCTGCAATAATATAAAACAGAAAAACATTCTGGTGGTTTTTCTTTCAGTAATTGGATTTGTCATATTTTATAATAGATAGAAATCACACAATTCTTCTTATCAGACATACATTAAACAAATTTGCAAAACAAAAATAAACATGCTGAGAGCATGGCGTCTGCAGCAGACAGGAGCGGCACAGTCTCTCTAATACTCTGTTGCTGTTTCTGATGTCTAATTATTGATAATTATCAGGAAATGTGCATCAGGTGATAACCGTGTTAGTACTTACTCCCTCCTTTGCCTGTCTTTTCCATGCGGTACTGGTAAATGTGTAAAGTAAACAGCATGTGAGAGTTCCTGTGCTCCTCCTCTGTGGTGTTTGGGCGCTGGCTGCTGTGGCGAGCCGCTATGGCCGCGTCCAGGAGCCACGCGGCCTTTTCAGGGGTTGGAGCGCGGAGTTCAGACTGGTTTTGAAGCTAGAAAATAAGAAGTAAAGACGTCATACGCAATAGGAAGGGAATCACATTGAGAGAGCACCTTGTTGAAGGGGTTTAAGGTACTAAAAGCCTGTTAAAAGGTGAGCAGAGTTAAAGGACTGATTGGCATTTTTTAATTTCCCTTTGTGTGAATTTTAAAAAGCAGAGATTAGCTACACGTTTCCGTCTGCGTTTGTGTAAATGTGTGCCTGCAGGATATCAGCACTGATAAGATTATGTCAGATTAGTTGAGAATTACACAGATGTGTTTGTATCAGACCCTCTAATCCTATAAACATGAAGCCCCCCACACACACACCCTTCCCCTGTTGTTGCTCAGTTGTTTCTGGCACTGTTTTCCCACAGAGACTATTCCTACATCTGCTTTGTGAATACCTGAAAATGAGCATGATGGTGACTGTAAATTTTAAAATCTCTGGTGTTTTGGAACTGGGTCATCATTGCCGAGTTCATACATAAAATCTCAAAAACAAATTGCTCAGATTTGCAGCACAATTCGACGAATCATCCTGTGTGCACTCCTCAAAGGTGTTGCCTGTGCAAGCATTCTCGGCTATGATACAGTAATGGCTAAGATAGTTCAAATTAATATGATTGCTGTTTTAATGCACACGTGAAAGATTTCCTTCCACCTGGCATTTTACATGGTCTAATGTAACGGTGTCTCTTGGTTGGTACCTGCATGCCACAGATGGGGTCCTCACAAAGGTAGACTCCAGGTGACTGTCCATCTTGCAAACTGCCTGTTGCCACCTCAGACAGCAAGTCCTTCAGATTCTCCTCCTTCCCCCAAACCTGAACACAAATGAAGGGGATGAGCAACAGAGTTAACCACAGATGACATTTAATCTCGGACAAAATCTCACTCCAGACCTGTGTTTGGGGAATTTAGTCACATTTGAATGAAGAAAATTCATGAGTTTTCATCCCGAGTCAACAAATAATTTATCAAATCTCAAATGACTTGCAGTGACGGTTTAGAGCGAAGACAGTCACCAGAGAGACTGGAGTTTAGCCACTGACCTCGACAGCAGACACCCGAACAGAAAAGCGTGCTCCTGTTTTTTCCTTTCTCTCATTGATGAGTTTGAAAAGCCAGGAGATGGCACAAGGGATTATACCCAGAGTCTGCAACGAGTCATCACGGCCAATCATCGTGTAGGATTTTCCTGGAAAACACAGAAAAAATGATAAATCTAAGAGAAGCACCAAAGAAAAAAATAAAGCAAATTAGAAATAAAAAAGTGTGAATGCTAAATTCCTGCTCTGAGAGAGTCTGAGATCTACCTCTTCTCTTACAATAATGATTATCCCCCTCCCTCACCCACTGGGGCTGTCAGGAGATCAAAAGCAGACCTAAACAAAGCTATATGTCAGAGCTAACAATTGTGCACGCCGAAGAAACAGAGGACATCAAAAGGCGAACTCCTGCGATGCCGTGTAGAGAAATGTATCTGATTTGTTCTGAAAGAAGATGGAGGGGAGGTTGTCATTTACACTGCAAGTTTACATTCTCCTCCCTCAGTCTTGCCAGCAGCTGTCAAAACATTAGAAAGTTTGATGCTTTATTACAAAAGTTGTGTCAAATTTAGATGACATATAGACATCTGAAAAGAAAGAAGCTTTTGAAAGGTTTGTTAAAATTGCGTGACACCAAACCGTCAATGTTTGACTGAACAGCAGCTAAAATAAATACAAATGTGGATGAAAAATGTAAGCACTTTGCATTCCAGGGAATTAAACAGTAAATAGAGGCATATAGAGTGACTAAAGTGCACCACAGTACTGCTGTAAAGCAGTTGTTCGTATTTATGTGTAGTGAAAGAATGAAGTAATGATTGTAACTGGTTGTTTAAAGAAGATTTTAAGAGTTTTATTCTGAAAAAGGTTATTCATAAATTAAAAAATATTGACAACAGCTGCAAATGTCCTCGACCTGCACCAATTTTACTCCAGAGTAAGAATGTTAAACTTTACAACATTGAATCTGAAAAACCAGGTGTTTAAAGGAACAAGATTCAGGCAAACAAAGTCTGGTAAATGATTTTCTATTTTGGAGAGGAGATATTTAGTTCAAATACAAACACTACATCAGCACAAATGTGAACCCATCAGTCCACTAACAAGGGCTTGATTTAGGTGAAAACCAATGGAGTCGGTATGTTGCAATGACCTGATCAGACTTAACCTAAGCAATTTGCTGTTGGAAGGTCAGCTGATGTATACATGGCTCCAGCTATTGAAGCAATGTTATAAAGAATAAAGAAACAAAATTCCAGGAATAACTTACAGCGAGCTATTTCAGCTTCTGAAGGTGGGTTCGGGAGCTTCTGAGTAATTCTTTTCTAACACTTAAACTTCTTTTGCAAACATATACTTGGTAAGAATTTTAACCAACACAACTCATCTTAGATGTTTTCCTAAATTGAGGCCTGGTGAGGACCAGTAGATTTTGAGTATTTCTAAAACCTCAGCTTTAATTGTTACTGAGAAGTGACTTTTAGTGACAATTTCCCCCCCAAAATATTTCTTGTTATTTCCTTCACTTAGATCACAGGAAAGGATTTCATGTTGATGGAGCTTTGAATGTGTTAAATATCCACCCGATCATCTTTTGATCTATTTTCAAAGTGTTCCCAGTGGTCTTTTAATTATAATTCAAATGTTTTTAGCCTAAATTAAAAAGCCTGTGTTGTTTTCTACAATTTGTTTTCTGAAGGGCGGCAGGAGTTCATTAGAAATACACTTCTGAGTTGAAAGACGAGGAAAATGAAGACATACATGGATCTATGTGTCTGCAAGTGCTTGCATCAGAACGGAGCAGAGCAGGGAGCTTGTGGCCCGCCCATGAAAGCTTCTCCATCACTGCTACCAGCTTTTCAAGAGGCATTTCAAGAGTCTGCTCCTTATTCACAATACAAAGAGAAACACTCAGAAACACAATGTTTACCTTAATTTTATTTATTTATGTCCTCCATCATGAGGAAAAAGGCACAAGAAATGTAAAAAGCACCATTTTCATGGGAGTGGGTGGGTCTTTAAAGTTTTTGAACCACACAGTTTATCTCTAAACAATACCAACTATTCCTGATTGAGTTTCCGTGAGTTGGAATGTGCAAAACCGTGAAAAAGCTGAGAAAGGCGTCAGTGAACAATGAATCTAAATGGCTATCGTTAATGATAGTCATTTCAGGCATTCCCAACTTCTGCCAGAGATTAATGCTGCATTCATGCAATACAAATTTTATGAAATTGTTGCTAATTTGCATACTTTCCAACAATTTTGTTCCCTTTTAAAATTTACCATGATCCAGTGAGATAAATGCATGAACTGAAAAAAGGGTGTATTTGTATGTTTTTATGAGGTGCTGAAGCGAAAACATGAATGTTTATCATCCTCAAGCTTCTACTTAAAAAGCCGACCATCTATCGTGTAAACGTCTTAGGAATTCTTGTGCTGCTTTCCATCCATCATGTCCTTTAAGCAAGTCTGCACCATTTACTCTGATTCATCTGATTTGATCAGTTGATTTATTTTTCATTTAACTTATCAGCAGATGGACTGCCTCAGTCACGATGGCTCCACCACTCCCATAAACACCCGAAACACAGAACAAACTCTCTCCTTTCCTTTCTTCCCCTCTCTTGAATCGAGGCCTGAGCCCTTTTGACAGAGTCTGCAAGCATATGTGAGCGTCCACATTTTTTCCGTCTGTTGTGACATCTTCAGGCTGTGAACTCATGGTTTTCTGGCTGACTGCTCTACTGACTAACACCACAACAAAGTCACAATACACTTCAGGCAATAAAAGCTCGAGTTTGTGTGTGAAGCATGCCTATGTCTGTGTGCTTGATGTTTATTTGTGTTAATTGGTCACATCAAGCTGAAACACTGATGCTATCATAGAGAACACGAGGTGCAAAAGAGTTAGGAGTGATCTGGCAAAGCCATCCTCGTTATTGTTAAGAGGTGGCAAAAAGTACTTTAAATGTGACTAAGATGTAGTAAATGAAGGGAAATTTCATTAGCTTAATTTTTTCTAGATAAATTGGACTTTAATTTAATTTTACAGGGGTTTCTATGACTTGCCTACTGGCTTATTTTCTATTACCTCATTCTACTTATTAGAGCATTAATGCCTTTGCACGGCAGTTTCACTAGAACTGTGGCCTTAGGTGAAGCTGATCTCTGATAATGATCTCATCCACAGCAGCAGTCAGGCTGTTACAGTACTGCGACTTTGTGAACACAGTTTGCTCTTCTACTCTTTCAGAGGCCTGTTATGTCTTTAAACCTTTTAATTACAGTTGTCATGTTGTCGAGATTTAGATATTTTTGACAAAACATTGGTACAAAAACATAGAAAACTAATCTTAAATGATGAGACACTGGCCAAGAGAGCCAGTGTGACTCAGGCAAACAGAGTTAGTTTATGTTCATGTGTATCTGTGGTCTGTAATACCAGACCAGTAGGATTTGTTAATTATAGTTCAGACCTTCTCTTTTTGTTTAGTAATCATTTGTATTCCCATGCATGTGTTTAAGTAGTGGATCTGTGCCATAAGGGATTATTACAAGTTTTTAAAGTACTTTTTTAAAAGATGTTTGCTATCTAAAAGAGCCAACCCCAAAGAAACGAGCCAAAGCATGGCTTGCAGATTGGCACATTTAGAATTGCTGCTTCAGGAGGACTCACACTGACCTAAAAAAACACTGTAAATCAAATTTTGAACAACAAAAAGTGGGACCATTTACTCCAAAATGAAAGAGCCTCATTACCAAGTAATGTGATCTAATTTGTGCAGAGACAAAATGAAGTCAGCCGCTTTATCTGGGAAAAGTCTCTTAGGCATGCTCCTTACTTCCCCGCCCAGACAACTGCAGCACACATGCTCTGCAGCAACAGACATTATATTTACAAGACACTCAGTGTGTTCAATAAAAATTACACAATTTCAGTTTTTTTTTGTCCTGGAGAGCTCTAAATGCAAAGAAGACAGGTGACAAAAAACATATTTGATTTTCCCAAGGGAAAAAAATTGCTACACTTTGACATTACAATCACCGGCCACTCTATTGGGTACCCTTTGCTAGTGTCTTGTTGGACCCTTTGCTTTCAGAAATGCCTGAATCCTTGGTGGCATAGATTCAAAAAGGTACTGGAAACATTCCTCAGAGTTTGGTCCATATTGACATGACAGCATCACGCAGTTGCTGCAGATCTGTCTGCTGTACATCCATGATACCAATCTCCTGTTCCACCACATCCCAAATGTGCTCTTTTCACTGAAGATCTGGTGACTGTGGAGAACATTTGAGTCCAGTGAACTCATTGTCATGTTCAACAAACCAGTTTTGAGTTGATTCCAGCTTTGGTGCGTTATCCTGCTGGAAGTAGACATCAGAAGATGCTACACTGTGGTCATAAAGGAATGGGCATGGTCAGCAGCAATACTATGGACTGTGGCATTGTAACCATGCTTCACTGGTACTAAGGGATCCAAAATGTGCCAAGAAAACATCCCCCACACCATGACACCACCACCACCAGTGTAAACCTTTGATACAAGGCAGGATGGATCCATGCTTTCATGTTGTTGAGGCCAAATTCTGACTCTACTATCCAAATGTTGCAGCAGATATGGAGACTTATCAGAACAGACGTTTTTTCATTCTACCATTGTTCAATTTTGGGGAGTCTGTGGATTGTAGCCTCGGTTTCCTTTTCTTAGCTGACAAGAGTGACACATTGTGTGGTCTTCTGCTGCTGTGGCCCATCTACCTCAAGGTTCTGCAGTCCTCGGTTGGAACCAGTGATTGTTCAGTTCCTGTTGCCTTTCTATCAGCTGGAACCAGTCTGCCCATTCTCCTCTGACCTCTGGCATCAGCAAGGCATTTCCACCCACAGAACTGCCGCTCACTAAGTTCTCTTTTTTCGGATCATTCTCTTCGAACCCTAGAGATGTGGGTAAAAATTCCAGTAGATCAGAAGTTTCTGAAACACTCAGACCAGCCAGTCTGGTATCAACAGTTATGCCACATTCAAAGTCATTTAAATAACCCTTTTCCTCATTCTGATGCTCAGTTTAAACTGCAGCAGATCGTCTTTGCCTAAATGCATTGAGTTGCTGCCATGTGATTGGATTATTGAGAGTTTGCATGAACAAGTTGGACAGGTTTATCTAATAAAGTGCCCAGTTAGTGTAGAATAGAATAACACAAAAACTTTAACTAAAATGGAGCCTCTTTGGTGATGATACCTAAAAGCAGATCTGGAACTGAATGGAGACCAAACTGGAAGAATAAGCCAAACCACTTATGAAGATATCAAAGTATCAAAACCCAACACATAAAATGTAACTAAAAATTAAAGATAAAGAACCAAACAAAAAAAAACAAACTAAAATATTATCTCAATGGTCTACACAAAAATAAAGTGTTTATTTCCTGCGTTGACTTGAGATTTCAACTGAATTAGTTATCATGCGAGATATGGCTTAATGAATGTGACATCCCTTCTCAGTTAGGTCTAATGTATGCCTATTGCTTCATTAACTATTATACCATGACATTAACATTTTCTTACATTAGTCAATCATTGCCTAGATTATCAACATTTCTTAAAGAGCCACACACACACCGTGTGATGGACATCGAAAAATACACCATCCACTAATGCTTGTAAATCGCTGCAAGTCTACTGTAAAATGAACTACCAAACTATTTTACTGTTCTGGAAAAGCATCAGAACAGCTTTTTATTTTAAGGAAATAAAGACCTAAGATGTTCTATTACTGTCTTGCATCTAGATTACTTATAAATTTGCAAACCAACTCGTTTTGCTATTGCACTTAAACAAGTGCTACGCAGGCTTTCAAACAGATTTCTGATGACAGCTGCAAATAAAAGAGAAAAAGGTTTTGAAAAAAGCCCATAATAATTAACACGCTTATTAAAAAAAATACAAATTCTAGACCATATTTGGACCGCTTTTGACATACCTTTAGTAACAGCTAGCAATGAAAGAAAAATGACAGCAAGGCCCTCAGTTTTATCACATCTTTATGAACAGACTGATTCTTTTCTGGTCTTTACCCCAATAGGCTGTCTCTTACCTTATGTGAATAATCTAGTGAATATATAAAGAAGAAGCAAGTTCCTAAGCATAAAATTGTCCCTGGAAACAGATCACCTACTGTCTCTGGCTGCATTGCAGATTAGGGAAAAGTAATTTTTAGAGTAAAGCTGCCAATTTGACGAGTGGTTCTGTGGTCTCTTCAAATGAATTATGTTTGCTCTCTCATAATGTGATTCAGGTAGAAGCTGCAGCCCTTCTAATATGAGGCTCTGCCTACATAAAACCAGAGCTGTGGTAGCAAAGTCCACTTTAATTCACACATATCAATAGGCAGCTCAGTGAATTGTGTCAGCTGTGAAAAAAGGGCATACTATTCTATTGTGTGACTTCTGGGGAGCTTTCAAATACAAATCTTAGTTGCGAACATGATGTCATCTATGTGAAATAAAATCAGTTTAGATGGTTTCATAAAGCACAGTCACACTGAGGTTATTGGTATGTTTCCTGGCGGGCTGACCCGCATATTAACTGGTTTTATCGGCCGTTTTATGCTTTTAGTTAGAAACTGTATCTACAGAATTGAGTAACCATAATACAGTCATGAAGTGAGGATGTATTATAGGATTATTGACAGACTTCAAAGGGCATTATTGTACAGCAGCTTTTCTTTTTTTTACAGCTGCTTCTAAAGCCAAAAAGGACAACAGCGAGTGATCTAAAGTTCAAAATATTGTGCCTGTTTGTATGAGTTGGTCTGTTTGATTGTGCACGTTCATGTCAGGGTTCAGATGTGCTGTACTGTACAGTAAGGGTTTCTGACCCTTCTTTTTTTAAACAGCTTTTGTCAAAACACTTTGGCTTCAGTTGGATTAAAGTGGTAAAGAAGAGACAGAAACGCAGAGCAGACTGAAAAAGCTTTGAGCTTGAGCGGACTCTAATCCTCTTCCCTCTGTCTCTAAAAGATGAGGGCCAGTGGAGAGGCGGCCAAGAGAATAGACGGATGCTCTGACACTCCGGCAAACATATGAAGACTGACGCACGAGCCACACGAGCTCTGTTTCAGTAGACGGTGTGTGTGTTTGCATCAGACTGTTACCCAATTTGGAGTGCCCAAAGCAGAACACGCATCCATCAGCTCCATTCACCACCGACTGAATCACCTCGGCAACTGTTCCAGCACATACCTCGGCCTAAACACAAAAAAAGGGAACACAATGAGAAAAGCTTCACAAAGATAGAAAGACCAAATGAGAAAGTCATCATGAAAAACAGCATATTTTCACGTGTTCAGTCTTACGCTGTTCACACCTGGTTGTGCAAAAGTACCTTTATTTCAACTGGTGTCTTTGATTTGATGGACATTTTGTACAATTTCTGCATAAAACAAGTAAAGTTTGGAAAAAAGAAATGGTCTAATCTAATCTAAAGCAAGTTTTTTTTTTACTTTGTAATCTTAAAATGTCTTATATTTTTGCTATTAATGGGAGAAATTTGCTTTTATTCTCACTAAAATACAGAGTAAAAAAATATGAATTTAATTTGATATCTACAGTTAGTATCTAAGTTTTTGATTAAAATTAAAATTGTCAGGAACTGGAGTTGTAGGCCATAAAATGCAGAAAAATGGGCTTGGTGCCAGAAATACACATTTAATGGACTGACGTAACCATGACAACAACCATGGAAAAACGAAAAGGTGATAAAGCAGAGCAGGTGACCTGACGATGAAGAACTGAAAACCAGACACTTAAATACACTGAAGGTAATTAACTAAATGAAGACAGCTGTGGATGATCAACCTGAATCTGGTGAGCCAATAATATGACAAAAACTAAAGACGCAGCACACAAATCCAAGTATAGAATCCTTAGAAAAACTGCAAAAATATCTATCCTGATTCAATCACAATTCATTTTCCCACTTTTAATTTGCTGTCCACTACATACATGTTTTAAAAATTCTTCCTCCTCACCTGCGATGCATCAGGAGGGAATGCAGCATCAAAGGTGAAGATCTTTGGTGGGACTTGATTGGCTCCTGCTCGTTTCTGGGAAGCAGCATTTAGCGGCTGATTTGCTGATGGATCCATGATGGTGATTTGTTTTTTCCTGGTGTCCACTTTCAGGAAGGAACTGGACTCTGCTGCATCCGAATGAGACACTGGACACACCCGGACCATCACTTTGACCTGCCAGGAGACAAAACAGAACAAGAAAAATGAATTAGCTGTAAAAACATGGTTCAAAAAGATGCTCTTTCATCATTTGCTACTTCTGCGTTGTTCTCCAGCTTCTTTGGAACCGACATGCGACAAGCCAGAAAAACAGGTATGTACACAACGCACACACATATGATGACAAAAATACATTAGCCGTGAGTTTTATTTTTTCTGTTTTTATTTTTGAACATCTGCAAAGTCAAACATCACAATTCTGTCTTAAATGTTATGCAAGTCTGCAATGTTTCTCAGGATGTTATTTCCCCTGAGACCTGACTCCTACTTTCCCCTCCCTTACCTGTCACTCTTTCCTTCTGTCCTTAAGCTTCTCCGTTATTCCTCTGTTCATCTTAGCTCACTGCTACACAACAAAAGCTCAAATTGCAGGCATCCAGTTTTAGCTCATGCTCATCATCATTTTTGCTTTCCTCCCTCTTCTGACACAAAGAGTTAGCGCCTGCAGTTCAGTGTCTGACAGCCGCTGCTGTTGTCTTTGAACTCAGTTGGAGCAAAATGCTGTGTCAGCACGCCTTCGTCGGCGTAGAACATTTCAACACGTTAACAACCAATTCCTCTGTTAGTTGCAGATGCATTAAAGTTTGAGTGCAGCAATCCATCTCCTCCTCCTGCTCATGTAAGCTAACCAATGCTGTTTGTTTGTTCATTCCATGTCTCAGTTTGTTCCATTCATGATTTAGTTAAAAGATCATGAGGGTCTGAAGTCTATCCTAACTGTCACAGAGTTTCTCAGTTTATTTCAGCTTCAAATACAGACATCATGCTCATTTTCAGTCTATGGACAATTTCAAATCAACAACCAATCAAAAAAAAGTTATTTTAGACCCATAGAATAAGCAAGTGAGAGCACACTCAACACTGGCTCACTGTCATATTATGGCTATAGATAATAAGCATTTGTTAAAAAATTTTTTTTTTTACGTAACCAAGCTTATGAGTCTGTTAACATGATTTTTCTCTTCACACATACAACTAGTTTCTGTCAAATTTATGACACGCGTTTCTCAACTTTAGGCCACAATATGAACCAACTAGGTAGAAATTACGTTCTAAATTCACTCCAAGCAGAAACATTTAAATCAGTTTGTTTCTGTTATGTAGTTTGTATCAACATAACTTGTGAACATGATTCCTGTGACAATAGGGATTTGTGCTTTAATTTGTAATGTTTCTGTGTGTAAGCTGTCCAGTTCAGTTTTGAATAGCATTTTTTTTGCAATGTAGCAATGTTGCTATGTCTTTTGACAGATTTTTGCACACCTGCTTTTCTGTTATTTGCATCTGGTGTGTTAATTACTCCCTTTGTTTACCATTGTTGTCATTGTTCCTGTCCATGTGTTTGCTTTAGAACCTTTTTTGTTAATATTAGAGTCCATTTCTGTCTGGGTTTCTGCAATTGAACATGTGCTGAAATGCTTAGCAGTATTTTTGTTTGTTTTTTGGCTGGATAACTGGTTGTTTCTCCTGATGATCTGCTTCTGCACTGCATTCAGCTTGACTTGACTCACTTGGACTGACAGGATCTCCATGGGATTTAGTTAGTCTGATGTCTTCTCTCAGTTCGTAAAGCTGCATCACTTTTTATTTATTTTCAAGCACTGGTTAATGGTTTATATATTTTTTCTCTGTGTTCTCCTCGTTCTCTGGAATAATGATAGCTTATATATTTGCGTGGAAAAGGCAATCAAAAGTGAGGATAATGGAGTAGCAGAAAAAGAAATGTGAACATTGAGCAGGTATTACAGCTTGGAAGAATCTGCATGAATGCATCATTAGTTTTGACCTCACTGAAGGAAATTTAAGGTGAAGCCACAGCTTTACCCCCTTAATTTTATGTAACAACAAGTGCATTCTGGTTGGATGACCTTTGATCAGGTGAGACTAAGAAAAAGATTTGGTTGATACAAAGAATAGTTTCTATAAGAACACTTTTGCAACTCTCAGATGAAGGAAGAGATGTATTGCACCTGATTTGCTTCCATTTTCTTGTCTAATAGCGTGCTAAAATTAAGAGAAAATCTTAAATCCAAGACTAATTATCTACGTCTTGGTAAGGACTTGCTGGGAAAGTTGATTATAAATGTCTTCAAAAGTGATTGGTTGTGTTATTCTATTTCAGTCAGACAACTCATGCAGTAAAAAGTGTGTATTTTCACATTCTTTAAGGCAGGGGTGTCAAACTCATTTTCACCAAGGGCCACATCAGCATAGTGGCTGTCCTCAAAGGGCCAGATTTAACTTATACATGTAAGTAAATGTAATGAAAAATAAATGTAACTACTTCTTAATGTTAAAAAACTAATTACTTATTTATTATAACTTTTTAAAGTGAAAATTACAGTTGCATAGAAAACATGTTGGCTTGTTACTCTAGCATAAATCCTTTTAAATTTTGTCCGCTTATTAAAACCAACATAACTCCATTAATGAAGGATCACACTGAATAAAGAAAAACAACATAAAACTGAGCTAGAAAGAACATGCATTACACGTGTAACATTTTACAAAAAAGCCTGCACACAGCCTTGCATCCAACTAGTGGTTTGATGACAACAATTTCTCTGCATACAGACATAAGACCTGCAGGAGCTACACATGAATAATATGTAATCAACTAAAGAAACATTGTATTTTAAGAAATTAAAAACTTTTATGCTCTCGCGGGCCACAAAAAATGACATGGCGGGCCACATTTGGCCCCCGGGCCTTGAGTCTGACAAATGTGCTTTAAGGCATCACATTCTTTAAGTTGGCATTCACATTCTTTTCCTTTGGCATAAGGCTCCGTACAATTCCATGAGATAAGATTTCCATAAAACGTTTGGGTAATAACTACCCCTAACGGAGCTCACAGGTGGAAGCCAGGGAGGAGGTTGGGGCGACGAACGCAGCGCTTCCGGTAAAGAAAGAGATTGAACAACTGCACACTAGGGCCCTGCGCGGGACTATTTTCTTCATCCCGCTCCCGCCCGCTGAATTTCTGACCAATCCCGCCCGCACCCGCAAAACTCATAGAATTTAGTCCCGCACAGTAATAGAGATGCATTGATTTTGTATCGTCTCCCGTCCCGCAGGAAAAAAACACGTATTTGTATTGATATTATTAAAGAGATTCATGTCCCTCCTCCAGCCTCATCTTTTCATGCATTCCTCTTTTGTGTAATGTGCAACTTAAATATTAAATATATTTTCCCAAATCCTGTTCGGTTAAAAGTGTGCGTGTGTGCGCGTGCAGACAGACGGCCTGAAGCGCGCTCTTAGTAAGAGGCGGGGCGGGGCGTTGCACACCCCCAACAACAGGTTAGATGACAGAGGCCATTGGGCGTCTCTACCTGGTGCGTTCACGGAGCTTCAGTACATAAGAATCCAACAGCCGCAGAGCCTAACGTAGTCCGCTAATATATATTCATGAGATATTCATGGCAACACTGATCCCGCGGGTTTTTTTTTTTGCCGCAGTCCCGTTCGCAGCACAATTCAAACCGCCCAATCCCGCGAGATTTGGGTTGGGTCCCGCGGGACCCGGCGGGACCCAATCCCAATGCAGCCCTCTACTGCACACCTGGACTTACATAGGACGCTGAACAGGTGAGTTGATTAACTGAACCGCCCAAGTAAAACACTGCTGAGTAATCTGCCTGAAAGGCAACCAAGGTCGCTCATTTATTCTATTTACACAAAGTCCAATCAATAAATTTACCAAAATATTCCCCAAGCTACTGGGCTTAATGTCCATTGGAATATTATAACAACTTCACCCTTTAACAACTCAACCAAGTCAAAATCAATTTAAAAAAGTGTTTTTTCTGTTGCTTTTTGACTTTGGGGGTAATCAATAATGTGTTTTCTATATGTGCTCTATCGACTGTTTGAGCAAGCAGTTAATTAGGCAAAGGAAAAAATATAACAAACTTTTCTTTTTCTTTTTGCATTAATAATTGGCTATAGCAGTCTTCATGGTTTTGGAGCAGGGTGAAAAGTGACTAGAAATATTATGTAATAAAAAAAAGAAATGATCAAAAACTGTGTTAAATGACATTGTTATTTGAAATAGAAATTGGCTGCAAAAACTCATATGAAAAGTCAAAGGGCAAATGACATGCTTCAAATTCTCAAACTTCTACACACAAATCCACATTTGACCATTTGACCACCCATTTTAAACACCCAGTACATAAAAGAGATATCAGTTTCTAAATAATTGTGAGACCTCACACATTCTCTTAGAAGCTTTTTCGTGTTTGTAGATTAACTAAGATAAAGTGAGATACACCAAACGTAAAATGCATGTGTGACTACCGTCATTCATCAATAGGTAAAGTCAATGAAAGGTCAAGAAGTGAAAAGAAAATGCCATAAAACATTTATGCATTTACTAAAGTCTAAATGTATTCATTTAAATAAATGAAGAGAAAGGACGTAATGAAGAAAAAACAATACTTTTGTAAATATTATGGAATTAAAATGATCCTTCTAACCTTTAAACAAAGTTTTTTTTTTTTTATTATTCATGTAATTTAAAAGTTCCTTTTTTGTATGTGTAATCACATTTATGAAATATGCAGATCAGGGCTCTGGTTTTATCTTTTTTTTTCAAGAACTTAAAAACAACATTTTTGATCTTACAAGCTAAAGATCTTGAGCCTGAGACCAGGGGCCTCATTTATAAAACTTTGCGTAGGATTTGCGTCAGAAGTGGCGTACGGATAAAACATAGGACGTGCGTACGCACAGAAATATTCGGATTTATAAAACCGTGCGCACGCACATCCTACGCAGCTTTCCCTTAATAAATCACAACCAATTCTAAATGCAGCGCAGCTTTTGCGGCTGTATGACACGCCCATAGTTGCCCATAAATAGTCCGTGAAACGCCCACAAATGAATATTCATTGATTGCTAAATCATGGCAAACACCGAGAGGAAATCAAAAAAACGTAACTTCACTCAATGTGAAGTAGAAGTTATCGTTGGCGAGGTGGAAAAGAGGAGAAAAGTGTTGTTTGGAGCACAGTGTGGGCATTACTAATGCCTAAAAGCCACGTGAGTGGCAGACGGTGGCAGACGCCTTAAATGCTGTAGCCTCACAACCTCGGACCGTGGCCGAAATAAAAAGAGAAATGGTCGGACATCAAAGTCGAGGCAAAAAAACCTCTGGCGCTGCATCGCCAGAGTGTTTTTGCCACGGGATTGGGGGGGGGGGCGACGACGACGACACCGGAGCTGACCCCTCTTGATGAGAGACTAGCGGCAAGAATTGGGGAATCCCTTAGTCGAGTGGTGACTGAGGCGGAGGGGGACACGACGCGCCAGATGCACCAGGTGACACACCCCCAAAAGCCCGCAGAGGTCCAACAGGACGGCTCGACGAAGTCGGAACCGGCTCATAAGCCACTCATCCTCGTTTGCCAGCAAGTTTTCTTGCTGTCTAAAGATGCGTTCACTCCGAATTCTTCCATTTGCCACATCTTCTAAGAGCGCAAGATCAGCCATTGTGCGTCATTACGCATTGTGATGGGGCATTTTATTTCCATCCATTTAATTACATCTGACAAGCTACAGATGTCGGTAATAATCGACGTGGAAATGGGAAATTGATCTGCGCAAATGTAATTTCTTGTTTCTTGTTGCTTTCTGAATGGTTGAGACAATCCCCAGATCAGGGGCCTCATTTATAAAACTTTGCGTAGGATTTGCGTCAGAAATGGCGTACGGATGAAACATAGGACGTGCGTACGCAAAGAAATATTCGGATTTATAAAACCGTGCGCACGCACATCCTACGCAGCTTTCCCTTAATAAATCACAACCGATACTAAATGCAGCGCAGCTTTTTGCGGCTTTATGACACGCCCATATTTGTCCATAAATAGTCAGTGAAACGCCCATAAATGAATAATCATTGATTGCGGAACCATGGCAAACACCGAGAGGAAATCAAAAAAACGTAACTTCACTCAATGTGAGGTAGAAGTTATCGTTGGCGAGGTGGAAAAGAGGAGAAAAGTGTTGTTTGGAGGGCAAAGTGTGGGCATACTAATGCCAAAAAGGCACGTGAGCGGCAAACGGTGGCAGACGCCGTAAATGCTGCAGCCTCACAACCATTCGAGGTTGTCAGCGCTCCATCGGGGGGGGGGGGACACCGGAGCGCCAGATGCATGCGCCGGGGGACCAGGCAGAGCGCCAGATGCACCGGGTGACACGCGTGGTTCCTCCGAGTGCTCCTCTGTAACGCCGGGCCCAAAAGCCCGCAGAGGTCCAAGAGGACGGCTCGAGGAAGTCGGAACCGGCTCATAAGCCACTCGTCCTCATTTGCCAGCACGTCTTCTTGCTGTCTAAAGATGCGTTCACTCCGAATTCTTCCATTTGCCACATCTTCTAAGAGCGCAAGATCAACCTTTGTGCGTCATTACGCATTGTGATGGGGCATTTTATTTCCCTCCATTTAATTACATCTGACAAGCTACAGATGTCGGTAATAATCGACGTGGAAATGGGAAATTGTTCAGCACAAATGTAATTTCTTGTTGCTTTCTGAATGGTTGAAACATACGCCATACATTGTTTTATCAAAAATAAAACAAACCAAAGGCATATGCATGGATACCATAGCTTATGAAGAAATTGTTTAATATGAAAACAACTTTCCCCAGTGAACAATTAGTACGTCCGTCCGTCCGTCCGCACGCCCGCACCTATCCGCTCCGCCAGACGGACACATTAACGAGAATATCAGTTTTGTACATTATTTCGTTCTGTTAACTATATTATTTATGAGGATGAATTGCACAACATGCCAATATTGCAGAACATATTTCACTTTTCTTTTTCCAAATAAGTGTTCATTTGAATTTCTGTTGTAATTTTCGTTTTTTTGTTTTGTTTGTTTCACTGCTGATCAATCAAACGGGTGTTCGTGTAGGCTGTTAATTGTAAGACTTGCTTTGTGAAGTCTTCATGTTATTTCTGAGAGGCAGTATTGTCATTTTCACTTTCACGTGTTTCTTCCATCTGCCGACGGTGTCGCCGTTTCTCATTTCACCCGTTTTTGTGCGTACGCCTGGGTCAGAGCTTGCGTGAAGGACCGCACATTTTCCCGTCAAGTTTGCTTTTTATAAATCTCAACTATTGCGTAGAGAGTGGCGTACGCCTTCTTTTGTGCGTACGCAACGTTTATAAATGAGGCCCCAGAACATTTATTTTTTTGATTAAGTCCACTCCCTCATTCCTCTCTGAGGATTTACAACATGGTTCCAATCAATACATGTGGAGAAGTACCACCGCCAATAGTACATCTAAAAAAGGAACACAAAGCTAATGGACTCTTTATTCTATTTAGAGAAAAAAGATGGAAGAGGAAGATGATGGGATATTTATTTCAGATTAGAGAGATGGAGAGACAGGTCAATAATAACTCAACTCTCTTAGTGCTTGCACACTTTGCTCACCATTTAATATCCTGTCAGCGTTCTCATTTCTCCCTTTCCCTTCTCCATTCTGCTGCCTCTGTGTCCCTACAGTTTCATGACACATCCAGAATAGACCTTCCTTCATCATTCTGAGAAAAATTGTATTACTTAAAACTGCTGCCCACCCACTCTTATTCCTTCAGTCTTTGCCTCATCTCCTTCCCTTCAACTCACTTTCCCCCATTTCCTCTCAGCAAATAAGGTGAATCGCAGGCTTTGCCTATTTTCTCTCCACTTTCCTCTCAAGTCATGCTGCGGTGAATACAGATGTGAGCTGAGGAGAAGCACAACTGAAAGAAAATGTATTTTCCAAACACAATGGATATGGTACCTATTTAGTTTGAGATATGTTTGTGTAAAAGAAAACGCTGTGCATGTACAGTGAGGATATTCCATCATAGTAAATTCCATTTAATATATCATTTATGGAATACATTATACTGTATCATAGAATATGTGATCATAGCATAAAACAAACCCTTAAACCACATGTGTCAAATGTGGCCCGCCATGTCATTGTATGTGGCCCGCAAGAGCATAAACGTTTTTAATTTTTTATAAATAGAAAATAAAAATTGGTTTGTATTTATTCACATTTAGGGGGAATCAGAATTGAAACATATATACAATCCAACTTAAACACTGTCCATATAACCTAACCTGACAGAATCAAAAAGTTATAAGAAATAAATAATGTTATTTAACATTAAGGAGTAGTTACATTTATTTTTCATTACATGTTACCATGTCATTCAGTTACATGTATAATTTATATCTGGCCCTTTGAGGAAAACCACTATGCTGATGTGGCCCTCTGTGAAAATGAGTTTGACACCCCTGCCTTAAACAAATTCCTAAGAATTTTTTTAAGAGATGTCTGGTGACATGGTTAAAACGGATCCTCTCATTCTTCTCCATCACACGCTACGCTCAGCTAAGTCTTCGAGCCAATTTAGGAAAGGAATTTAGCCAAATGGTATTATCCAACCAAGCCTTGAAGAAGTCTGTTCAATAGTGCCTCATGGCGATGCTTCATTGCTATTGGCTGTAAAATCAATAATAGACTAAGACCTGAATCTAATTGGTTCCCAAAGACTGCAGAGGCACACATTTGATTTAACATGTGACTTGAAAGTTCAACCATTGGACACAGTCAATATTGTGGATGAGAATTATGTTTGATCATGCAATGAAGTGGCACCAACCTCCACATTGCTCCAACAGTGAATATATCTATATGTGTATTTATATGGATATAATGATATACAGTGACTACAGGTAGCGTGTAATTATGAACATGATGCAAAAGGCAAGAGAAGTTGTGTTGTGCACTTTTGTACACTACATTGTTGCCTATTCATAAAAAAGGTCTGTTACAAACCAATTATTTAAATAAGCTCTTTGTCCAATGGTTTATCTTGGTAAAAAGCAGGGTTTCTATTTAGAAATAATCAAACATGGACTTTTACATGTGTGTGCAGGTGTGTTTGTTGGTAATGCGCAGTGGTTGATGCTCAAAGCATTAATATTTCAGTGATGAGGTGGAACGAAGTGGCTGCTTTACTGAATTGCAATAACAGACTCACTCATCCATTTAAATACAAATACACTCTGGTGGACATAAAGACACACGAACGCCTGTGCACGCAAACACACACAGCCTGAGAGGAATCATAGCTACTATTAAAAATTGATTAGCTGTCATAGTGTCATCCCCCCTCCCCCCAAGGTCAAGACGCAACTCGTGATTGTGCAGGTTTGCAGGTTTCTGAGATAAAAGACAGAAAAAGAGCTCCTGCAGTTATTTACTGTCAGTCAAACGTGGAGAAGAACAGTTAAGGTGGAGATGAATAAGAATGAAGGAAAGATAAGACGTATGCATCCTCTAGATGAGAGAGATTACTTGCAGAGGGAAAAGGAGATGACAGGAAGCTAACAGAGGGCTCCTCCTCTTGGACTGCGTATTATTGCTCTTCAGTAGAGATGTGAATCAGACACGAAAATCCAAACAAACTGACAACTTAAAGAAGAATGTGTAGGCCTAAGCCCTAAGGTCGGGCAGGGCTAAAAGAAAAGCTGGAAGCTAAGATTGCAGATACCTCTACACATCACCTGATAAAATGATAGGTGGTCTAGATCACATTTGAAATTGTAAATCTGTGTAGTGACTCTCTTTCTCAGTTCGTCTGCAGTCCATGGGTTTTCTTGTGAAAGGACAGCTTTGTTTCCTGTAAGTTTTAACCACTTTAGTTTAATTTAAAAGTAATAACACCATTGCTTTTGGAGTCCCTTGCTGCATATCTGTGTATCTCCAAAGAAGCTTCCTAAGCGGTAATACATCGTTGTTTAATTTTCTACACTGATTCACATCTCCTCCCCTGCAGTCTGAGGTTTGAATAGAAGACTCCCAGCTGGCTGATTTGATTAAAGTGAGACGGAGTTTATTGACAATATGTAGAGAAGAGCTGCGGTTAGAAGTAATGGAGGGCCTTTTCAGATACAAACACCACTGTGACAGAAGCAAAGATGGATTCAGCATTGTGAGCGGGCTGAGCTCTCCCGCTCCTCCTCTGGCAGCACACACATGCAAGCAAGCACAATAGCTGCATTTCTGACCTATACAGGTTGATTTCCTCCTTAAATGTAATGTCTCAATCTGTTTCTACCATATTAACATCAGGGAAAACATTAACCCCCATCACATTCACAGGCAATGCCTGTGTATCCAGCAGGATGTATTATGCACACTTTCACAGGGGGCTTTGAGGCTTCCTTGACAGATTTCCTTCCACATGGTAATCCTATGAATTTGAGGATGCAAGCAATCGTGTGTGTGTGTGTGTGTGTGTGTGTCAGCGTGTTGGTGTGTGTGTGTGTGTGTGTGGGTGTGTGTGTGTGTGTGTGTCAGCGTGTTTAGGTGTGTGTGTGTGCATGCAAATTCCACCTAAGAAGGCAACAGACCACCACCGTAGGTGGTATTTTTACTGTGGATATGTCTCCACAATGTATGACGCAAGTTGAGGTCAGTTTCACAACAGAAGGATGTTCCACATGTAAAAGTGTTCATTTAAAGTCTCACTCCGATCATCTTTTGATCTATTTTAAAATAGTTCCCAGTGGTCTTTCAATTATGATTATGCAGTATTAAGCCAAAATAAAAAAAAACTGTCATTTTCTGGGTACATATTTTCTGCAGAGTGGAAGGGGTGAGTTAGAAATTTACCTCTGAGTTGAGGGCAGATCTGTTGGCATGAAGTAAGCACGCCCCCATTTGCCATCATCCATCTGTTAAACACTCTCCCGCTAACTTACAGCCCTAACCCAACAGTACTGGTGCAACAAAAATGGCAAACAACTATCCAGCTGCACGGTTTTGAGCCAGATGCCAACTCAGATGAGGAAACAAAGACATAAAAGGATCTATTTGTCTGAAAGTAGATGCATCAGAATGGAGCGGTGCAGTGAGGTTGTGGCTTGCCGTTGCAGGTTCTGCGTCACAGCTACAAACTTTCTCAAATGACATTTTTTCATCTGCTCTTGATTCACAACAATTTGACAAAAGAAATACTCAGAAATGCAATTTTTCCTTAAATTTTCATTACATATGTCCTCCATCATGGGACAAATGCCATAAGAACATGTTAGAAATAACAAAACACAATTTTCATTGGAGTGGGTCTTAAAAGGTGAAGCTCCACTGGATGTATTTGTGAGACGTAACCCAATAAACCAGGAGACTGTAAGGTTGCTGTGACCACTGAACCTGGGGCAAAACAGCAAACATAAGTGTGGCCAAAACAATGTCAACAGTTTTTGTTGTCAACTGTACCTTAGAGGTATTTTCCATTGTTTTTCTGCACATTTTTACTGTGGAATCATGTCTGGTCATTCTACTGTTCTAGTTTCTTTACTGGAGAAAATGGCAGCAAGAATAAAAACGTGTGGAGACAGATTGCAGGAAAGGAGGAGAAATGCAGTGTACTTGTCTTATGATGTGTTTCACAATAATATGGAGCTTCTCTGTATGCGAGTAAATACAAGCTTGAATCTGTCTCCATGACAACTGAAAGGACATCTGTCATCTCCATATGGAAATGCCGAGACAGACACTCAAAGAAGGGACAAAGTGATAGAAACATGAAAGAAACATGTGATGCATGATATTATTGCATGTAAACAAAGATTAAATAGGAAAACCTTTGAACAAGATAAAGTTTCAGGCTGTGTGTACATATACATTTAAAGGCAGAAATGGTTTTCAGAAGAAAATAAATGTTTTTCAGGTTATGTGAATGTAAAAATGTGTTTAAAAAATATTAAACAATGTTGTGGGAACAAAATAATAAAGTCTAATGTTGCAGAAATGCTATTTTTTTTGGGTTGCACATTAATATTGTTCAATATAATTGATCCTGACGTGGTATCGACTAAAGTTCTATACATTTACAAAAATGTGAGATTGACTTTATAATAGAGATGTTTTCTAAATCATGTTTACATTTAGTGAACACTTTAATCCCAAGTAATTTACACGTTTTTTTTCAATTGAGGGCAATGTGGGGTTTGATATCTTGCCTAAAGACTCAATGGCTATTAAGTCTGGGATTTAAACCTCCGGCCAATTACTTGTAAATCACTAGCTTAACCTACTGAACCACAGCCTCTCTAGATTAATATATTACGATGGGTGTTTTAGGCATTTGGAGCTTCTATAATATCAATATTGATGATGGCGGTGATTTTGTTATTGTCATAATCATCCCAACACATGTTATTCTGAATGCTATTGGAATGACCTTTTAAACGTTTATTATTTACTGTTGAATTCATCTAGGATTAATTTCACAACAAAAGGTTTTACTACATTTCATTACAAATGAGCTAAATCCATAAAAAAATAGCTTCCTGTCTGGTCTGGTATTCAGGGTGATTTAGCTGTCTCATTCATGATGATTGAATGCAAGAGTGACCATGTAGCCAAATACTTGTATAATGGGACACATAACATGATATGTAGAATACACTCGTGCACATGCATGAGGGCACAATTCTGTGTGTGTGGCAGTACACTTGCTAGGAATCTGTCTTCTTTCTCCATCGTACCTATTTTTTCCTAGCATTTAGGACACCCACCCACACAGTCAGTCAGCGAGTCTGTCACTCAATTGGAGGGGGAGGGGACAATAAAAACTAATTACATGGACGATCAATATTGCACACACTTGAGAGGAAGGTGTGATCAGGCCGTGCTGCTTCCCCAATGCACACCAGTGTGTGTGCTTCAGCAGCCGCCAGCAACATTGACAGATGACTTTTGTCAGCCTGAGATGTGTTACCGTGGTTACCATTAAGTTACATTTTGGCTTGGTACAGCAGGGGAGACAGGCATCCCAACACACACAAGCCAATGGACCTGCTTAGATAAACTGGTGAAGGTCATGATATATTACAGCAGCTTGATATTTCAGCACATTCCAGCACTCTGAGGTATTTACTGATGTTCATCCTAAAGACCAAATCACTTTAAACAGTGGCACCAAAATGAATGTTACATGAGGAAAGGTGGCTCTTATGTTTTTGTCAAAATGAACAAGACACACAAACATGTGTATAATGCCCCCTAGAATAAATTCCCTGCCAGCTATGAACCTTAGATTGAAAAAATAAAAGAACTCTAGGTTTTTCAGACAACACAGTTTTACTACTAAAATAAATACTGAGTGTTTTTAAATAGAATCCCTAGTGTAGATCAGAACCCTGTTTCCATTCCACAAACATGAAGTTTGTTCTTCCAAATGAAAACATTCCACTTACCAACATTTCAGAGACATTGCATTATGTATTTCCATGGTTCGGTAACTGATTGTGCTCTAAAAATGAAATGCTCGACCTTTCTGTCCGGTATACTCTCTATTGATCAAGTTTTTATAGTCCTCCAAATAGTCAGAAATATGTTTGACACATTTAAGCTGAGAGATCTGCTTCTTTAAACCAAAATTTTATGAAAAAAGTTCAAAATACATCAATTCAGAGTAAACCTATTTCTTTAATAGACTTTGTCAGAGTAACAGACATCGTGCTACCATCTGGTAAAGTTTCAATAAAAAGGTAAAACTGTCTGCAAACCTCATGGTCAGTACACACCAAAGACCAATCAGCTTTCAATCTTTTAAATCTGTTCTGGAACCTTTGAGCATTTTCTTCTTTCAAAAAAGGTTTTGTTTAGTGGGTTTCTTTGTACATCCGGCATAAACTGTTCCTTTGTTTTGTACCCACAATGCTGAGTAATGTTGCGTTGAAAAGGCTCAAAGGCTGGAGAAAGTTTCAGCTTGTGCCTTTCAAAGATGTTTGCTACTTTTACAATTCTTCAGCGTCCTTAAAAAATTTGCTCTAAATATTGTGAGATTTTTGGTTAAACAGTGACGTTTAAATCCACAAGTATTTTTGCTTGTTGGTGAAACACTCTAACTACACTGATAAAAGGTTTTTCCTTAAAAAAAAGTCACAGAACCATGTGTTCTGTGACTTTGTACTATTACTTATGTTACCCAAAGGCAAAAACTTAAGTTATAAAGTCACAGTAGTATCTACCAGTTGAAAAATTTGATTAGGGTTAGTGTAATATCCACTCCCTATTTCTTGCAAATGTGGTGTTTAAATGATAACATCATCTAATTAAATTCAGTTTAAGCCTAAATTTTTTATTGTGAACACTCATTGCTTTACATGATCTCCATGGCATTTTTTGTTTGTTTGTTTGAATTATGCCAGACAGAAACAAAACTGCATTTTCTTTACTGTACACATTACTAGACTACATACATTGTGTGTTGGAGTAAAAAGTTTTCCATCATGTTTGTTTTTTCTGATTAAAACGATATTGAATGAATGCAAATTGTGTTATGTTGGTGTTTTTAACAGGTTGGTGTAGCATGTTTTGCATGATGGAGGACATATACAAAGACAATTAAGATTAAAACTGCATTTCTGATGTATTTTTAATGCAAAACATTGTGAATCAGGAGCAGACAAAAAATGCCACTGGAAAAGCTCATTGCCTAAAATCTATAATCGGCAGGCTGCAAGCGCCCTGCTCCACTCCATTCCACTTGCAATCAAATAGATCCATGAACATCTTTGTTTTCCTCATCCGAGCTGGATCAAAACTGCGCGGCTGGATATTTCTGATAATGCTTTCCATTTTGTTTCATCGTTTTTACACCATTTACACCATTTTGTTAATATTAGATTGGAGTTTTTAAAGGTTTGTAAGTTGGTGGGAGAGTGTAAACAAGGGGCTAATGAGAAATGAAGGCAGGCTTACTCTACGTCAACAGTCCTGCCCACAACTCCAAGGCGGATTTCTAATGAACTCCTGCCACTCTGCAGAAACCATGTCCTTTTTTTAAATTTTCTGGTAAAAATGGTAAAATCTTAACTAAAAACCCACTGGGAACGCTATGACAATGGATCAAAAGATTTCAAAGTTTTGACTGGACCTTTCCTATTTTTTTTAATGCATAAATGTTGCCCAAAAAAAGTTAGTGTTACCTTTCCAAGTCCAGGTGTGTCCTTGATTTTGTTGGCCGCTCGCAGAAGGCATGGTGGAGCTGGGGGAGGGGCCAGCAGCAAAGCAGAGCTGAAATTTGTGGGGAACAGCGGAGGGTCACATGGTGGGGGAGATGCTGTCACTGGAGCTATGACTGCAGCCGTCTTCTGCTTCTTCTTTTTTGATGCTAAGCTCAATTTCTGAGCAGCTCTGAGGGGAAAGAGGCAAAAGAAAAACTAAATAGGAGAGTAATTACCAAAATAAAACTATTGCTTCTAACGTGTTTATGTAGTATCCATGGGTCTATATTCTCCTCCTATTTTCTGTGTTGATTCTAACTTGAGTTTTTCTCCTATTTGATATATTTACTCCCTTTAACCTGTATTTTGTTTTTTTTTTATAAAAACGTTATTATGGTAAAGAGACAAATTATATAAAGATCTTTTCTTCAAACCATTTCTTAAACCTCAAAATTCACGTGGCAAATGTTAACGCACACTCCTTTCTCCTTTCTAACGGGTAACCATAAGTCAGCAAGACATTTCCAACAATAAAACATCCCCGGCAATTATTTATTATGTCACATTGCTGTGTCATTGCTTCTGTCACGGTCTGTGTAAGGGTGGTTCATACTACTGTGTAGAAAAACATAGAGAAAGATTTAGTAAGAGCTCAAAGTGTGAGGAGATTTTCTAATGATTTTCTGTGTCGCTGTGTGTCTTCTACAGGATTTGAGAAGTCACCACTTGAACTAATTAAATTGCTGGTAGCTATAAAGTAAAAATAAAGCACCCTTAGCCAAGTCCTCACAGAGTTGTTTTTGTTACTGCTCTGATGAAATTGGATATTTTTGAGATTATTCTTAAAAACTAAAATGAAATCAGAGAAACAGGACCCATGCTCTGTGTGGAGGAGCCATATTCTCACACCATTGCCTTTCAATTAACAGTTGCAGAAATGAGAGTGAGACATTGAAAAAATAAAAAGACAGCAGTTGGAAAAGGGCTGTAAGACAGACAGACACAGGTTCAGTGACCCATGGAATGATGAAGCATTTCGCCATTTGAATGGCTCTCCCTGGAGACCTGTGTGTGTGACTTTTTCTGCTTTTGACCAAGTATTGCTGCACAATAACAGGAACAATCCTGCATGAGCAGACCATTAACTAGCTTTTCACTGTCTGCAAGATAACGTATGTACACAAAATAGGATCTGATGCTTAAAAAGGTATTTTTGTTTTATTGAAGCAGCACTCAAGCAAGATTATTGTCAAATGTTTACAAGGTTCAAGAAATACAAGGTGTTTTAAAAATAATACTCTATGGGTTTGTTTTATTCTTATACACAGTAGTTCTTATTACACTATTAAATGTAGTTTAAATAGTTTATAATGCCACTAAGAAAAAAGATTCTAATAACTGGCGCAGTGCTGCTGATGGTTGCAGGTTAAGCCATGACAATGATGGATTCTTGTGAGGTTACTTTGCTGCTGGGGATTCTAGCTTTATAACATTCACAATTTTTCCTTTTTCCCAGAAGATGCTAACCACTGCTCTATTCTTACATTCACTTATGCTTTTTAGAGTATGGCTTTTGCGCTGGAAACCTTTTAAACCATTTGATTGTTAGAAAAATATGTTGTTTGCTATAAGAAGCAATAATGTTTGTGATTCCTTTGTTGACATGTAGCATTACAATCCTGTTGTAATGCCTGCACCCCTGACCAATTCAGCTAAATCAGCAGCAATAATATGAAGCACAATTTTCACACACAATTCCTAAAAAAGAAATTTAAGATCAATTGGAACTTGGTTAAGTGGATTTATTCCATTTTGACCCTAAAATGAACCATTCTTGCATTTATCAATAAGCTCTATGTATGAGCTACACTCTTAATGTATCGTTGTCCTTAATGGTTTATTTTATCTCTTAGTCTCACCCATAACTATCCTCTCACTGAAGTATAGAACTGAGAGGTTAATGACTGCCTTTGTTCATATAGCTATCAGATTGTATATCTCCTCAGTCACTCCCCGTCTGCTGCACAAGGGCTAACCTGAACAGTTTTGTTTTTTTCTTATTTGACTGTATTTTAATTTTACAATTTTATCAATGTATTTAGCTTTTGTTGTTGTTAGCTGCTTGAATGTCCCTGCTTGGGATCAACGAAGTTTCATCAGTATCGTATTCCACTAGTCTTTGTTTCATCCTTCCTCCGTCCTTCTGTGTTTTTAATTGTTATTCTGTCTGCTTTTCCATCTTCCACACACCCAGCTCACCATCCATCCAGCCTTCCTTAGATATATCGATCCTTCAGTAAGAACTGTCTCTCCTCCCATCCACCACTTCAATTGTCTTCCTCTTGTTAAAAAGTGTCACAGGTCACAAAAAAAACACCTGGTAACAAGATGCTTTCTTCCTCTCACACAATCACAAACACTTCTGAGTGAAATGCACACACGGCTGATTTATGGCTGATTCCTTTGGACAGGGTTGTTGGTTCAGTATTTAATTACTTTCTGTTTAGTGGACCATCAGTAGGGAGGGACAGTGAGTGATGGTTAGATGTTGGTGTGAATTGTTTACGCTTTAGTGAGCTGGTCCTAGCATGGACAGCTGACTGGCTTTAATGACATTATCTATTGACACATACATGAAGTCAACTAATGGCAGACATCTCAAATCTGATCAATGTGTGTTGATAAACATTGGTTTCCTTTATATTGATGTAAAAAATTGACTTGATAGCAATTAAGTGCATTTCAGTATTATTGAGTCTGAATAGTTAAAAATATGTTTAAAAGTTGTCTTATAGTCCCACTCCAATCATCTTTTGATCTATTTTAAAAATGTTCACAGTGGTCTTTAATAATAATTATAGCACTTTTGGCCAAGATCAAAAAATATGTTGTTTTCTAGGTCGTAGTTTCGGCAGAGCAGCAGTAGTTCATTAGAAATTTGCCTCTGAGTTGTGGGCAAAGCTGGCGTGGAGTAAACCTGCCCCCATTTCCTATCATTCTTCTTTTTACACTCTCCTGCTAGCTTGCAGCCCATTACAACCGCAAATTTAGTATTACCGGTGCAACAAAAATGGCAAGCAATATCAGAGCTATCCAGATGTACAGTTTTGAGCCAGATGCCAGCTCAGACGTACATAGATCTACAGTATTTGTCTGCAAGTGGTTGCTTTGGAATGGAATGGAGCAGGGAGCTTGTGGCCTGCCCAGCATAGCACCTACGTCACAAATACGATCTTTTTCCAATAGCATTTTTTTAGCTGCTCCTGATTCACAGTGATTTGAATAAAGAAATACTCAGAAAGGCAATGTTAAGCTTATATGTCCTCTATTAGAAAAATGCCACAAGAACTGTTAAAAACATCATTTTCATTGGAGCGGGTCTTTGAATTAATTATAAATTAAACTAATGTTATGTCCCATCGTAATATGCATGAGCACATAAACATGTACTCAAGCTTTGATCAGGCAATTAAAATGCTACGTTTCCTGCAACCGTTCCACTGCTGAATCATCAATCCACTGTTAGGATGGGTGGCTGATTAGAAAAAAAAAGGTATCACTATAAAAATGAAGGCAGCACAAAGTAAGCGAGCAGCAATGGAGTAGCCATGCCCCCACTTTCACTGCCCACCTCCATTCAAAATAACTCCTTTCCAAATCACTGATTCACTCAAGACCCTCTCATTTACTCAGCTACCTTCAACACCACACATGCTCTCACACAGCCAGTCAAAACCCCAAAGATTCAATCCTTGGAGCATGTTGTTAAAAAAATTCCTTCACTGATAGAAATTCCCTCCCCCCTCAAGGGAGCAAGAGAATGCACACATGACGGCAAGTCTCTACACTGTGGTCCCCAGTGGGCCACTGCAGCACAGGGATGATGCAGTGCTGCTCTGCTAGTGTGACACATTCCCTAGAAAGATTGGTACTAATGAAAGATATTATTCAGATCTGCATTAGGGGAGGTAAAGGAAAGGTCAGGATGGAAATGGAAAGATTGTTGTAGAGAAAAAGGTGAGAGAACAATAGGTGATGTGTGGAAGAAAAGAGCAAAAGAGAAAGCAATTACTGTGAATGAAAATAGGGGGGCAGCATGGAGGGTGACGTGAGAACGAGACAAGGGATCGAAAGAGGAAAATAAGGAGGATGGGATGAAGACAAAGATTAGGTGAGAGGGCAAATGGTGGACTCAGGGATTTTGTTGTTTGCAAACCCTGAGTGAAAGGAAGACAGTGATGAGAATGTCTGCATGCAGCCCACGTTTGATAGAGAAGACCTGTAGGCAGCCAGGAATAGGATTTACCTGCCCTGCATAGCTGCTTCAACTAACCACAGACACAGACTGTGAAAGAGTATAAGCTTTCTCTGCCAATTAAACAGACTCATACAAAGTCAGACTGCTTGTGTATTTTAAAGTATTGAACAGCTAGAGCTGCAGACATCTTTTCTACTTCTACGCTTCCTCTCCTCTATTCTTGATCATAATTCATCATTTAGTTCTCCATGCCTCTGTTTGGTACAGTGCGGTTCATGTATTGTCCCTCTTTTCCTCTCCCCTCCTGGGGAGTGGGAGTGCTTCCAGACTCCAGTTGGCCCATCCGTGCTCCAGTTCCTGACCGTTTACCTCGCCTTTGCTCCCGCTCCTACACCTGGCTGTGGTTCCTGTCTCCGGCTCGACTCGCGCCTTTGACTGTCCCCACAACCACGGCTGGTTGAAGCTCGTCTGCTGGACTTTTATATATGTAGTTGTAGATTTAGATAAGTTAATTCTACTCTAAGAGTTCTGGTAAATCGCCTGTCCGTCCTGGGGGAGGATCCCTCCTTCATGTGGGCACCCCTGAGGTTTCTTCGTTTTTTCCGGAATCCGTTTTTTTTAGGAGTTTTTCCTTACCGCGAAGGGGGGTCTAAGGGCAGGGATGCCAGTATAGCATAGTCAGTTTGTTAGTTCATTTTAGTATTTTCCTATTGAACTCTTTGTATTCGTGATCCTTTTAAGTTCATGTTTTACTTCGAAGCCCATCGAGTTGACTGTTGTGATTTTGGGCTATAAAAATAAAATTGAATTGAATTGAATTGAATGCTCACTCTTACATAACATGTGTGCACACAAAGAGCTGGAAGCAGACTGTGGCACAAAGGATGCAAACACCTTTAAACTAAATAGATTCCCTCATTTATGAAATTCACTCTCATAAATTGACCAAAAGCACATGTGTGTATGTTTTTAATGTGTGTTTTAGATACCAGTACAGAAGGCTCAGTATGTGTTTTAGAATAAAGCTTTGTACACACCTAGCATGTGACGCGCGTTCAAGAACATGCTAAATGCACTTTATTTTTATTTTTCTACTGTTTACTAGCACATGTTCGCCCCCTACCGCTGGAAGAGGCTTGGTGCAAATCTCAAGAATCTTGCTTCAGGCTTTTTCTTTCACAGCTCTATTCTGATATATGAAAGACTTGGTGTCATTTATTCCGTCCAGGCACAAACCACAATTATAAATTTGTCCTCCATGATTATTTTTCTAATGATTGGAATTGAACAGGACACCATCCAAACGTTGCTACCAGATCCAAGTCCCTGACTGGTCAAAGTTAAACCTGGTTTAACTTTCAACACATGTTCAATGGCCATGCATTTTGTAGGAACAGTTTTACTAAGACTTTTCATTGAAAGTGGTTGCTTGAACACCCGTTGGGGGGACATTTGAAAGACAAACAACCTAATGTCTGCACCAGTGATGCCCACTTCTACTCACTGATAGATTACAGACATGGTGCATTATCTTCTGCTCAAGGGAAGAGGTTTAAAAATGATTATTTTAAAAGCCAAAGGATAATTTAAGATTTGATTTAAAGCAGCTCATTAGAACCAGCATCTCAGCAATTTTTCATCCACTGGGGCACACAAACACAGAGGTGTAATCCATGAATAATGTACTCATTTATTTGGAATTTGTCACGATTTGTCATCAATTATGTAGCCATATAACCAGTTTCTTATTGATGTTGCTGATCAGTTAATGTAGAATGCATTAAACTAGAAGGAAAATCTATAAACAAAACAGTGAGATATGGATAAGTGATGACTTCGCCATTATTATCTCACTTAAAATGCTAGTTTACGATTTCAAGTTTGGGATTGACTTGGAAATATCAACATTATTAGTGCAATTAACAGGATGATTGACTCAAAATTCTTGTTGTGACTGCCAGAAACTTGTGTTTTGACTGGACTTCAACCCCTTTACATCAGTCAGAGGTAAGTCAAAATTCTCTTACCTGGCAAAGAAGGAGGCAGCAGCTGAGGTGGCAGAGGGTGCTGGGATAGTTGCGACTGGAGTGTTTGATGGGGAGTTAGTGCGCGATGATGAATTTGTGTGTGCAGGAGAGTGGGTGTTGAAGCGGTTCATGGGAGCTTCAGTCAGTCCTTCTCTTGAGCCTTCTGAGGTAATCTGTTGAAGGTGAACAGAGAAAACCACGAATCTTTAAAAAAGTAAGGTGCAAAAAATTACAGCTCCATCCATCTGCCCAAAAAAATCATAAACTCAACAATGATAAAATGAAAATTAACAGTTAAAAAAGTGCATACATTTTAGTTTTGTTGTTGTGAAGTTTGACTTTTTCGCATGAGAGTCCTTAAAAAAATGGCTTTCCTTTAAACCAGCCTCCCATGATCAGTTGAGAAACTACAACATTCGGTACTTTTGTCTCCTTCAAATTCAGAAACAGAATGTGGACTCAGCATTAACAACAGAGTAAAAAACTTTTTTCTTTTTAAATCAAAAAGAGACAAAAATTAAAGATGGCTAATCCTGTGCCTAAGTGTAAAACATATCAAATTTTATGCTCTAGCACCTTTCTGTTCATCCCATGTTGAGAGTCAGTACAGCAGTAAAACCAGCTGATGTTCAATTTTATGCACGTACTGTATTCAGACAAGTTTAACGAGTGTTCTTCAATCTGCTGTAATTTATGGCCAGAATCTTTCAACATTAATGCAGAGATGATATTGGTCATGATGAACCCAGAGAGCAGAGAACTCCACACGTCCTTCACGTAATAAAGAAACTGACAGCTGAAGGTCAGGCGTACTTTCTGCGCTCTTTACAGATGTAACAAAGATTGATACATGATTCTTATCCCATAATGACAGAGGAATGAATCATTTATATGAGCTGAAATACAGGTAACATTCAGGGCTGAAGCAGATTACTGAGAGCACCTCAAATTTTCAGATGCTTAAAGTTATTTTTAGACAGTCAACTGCATAAATAGCCTTCTTATATCTTTTAAAAATAGTTTTCTCAAATATAAATTTTCATTAGGAAACATTTTTTTCATGAAAGGATTCTGTGTGATGCTAAGTTCTTTGTTTCAGAACCTGCTGGTATAAAAGAATTACACTAAAGTCTCTTAAAGTAAAAAGTCAGTAATTCAAAGACTGAATTTATCTGGCGCCTTGGAGAGAGCCATAATGGAATAATGTAGGGGTGGTATATTACCATAAAATGACTTGGAATATGATTTTCTTCCATCATTTTAGATCAAAGCTCATTTTGTACCAAGCAAAAGGATGCAATGCAACATCAATATCCTGTTCCAATAAATGCAAACTCTTATGCAATTATATGACTGTTGGCATGTATGGAATGAGGCAGTAGCACTGTCACAGAGACAAAACAAGCCTTTCTGTTTTAGCACACCCAAAAACCTGTGCATGTATACACACACACTGAGCAAAATTGTGCCTTTGTAATGTATGCTCTTTCAGCCCCCAGCAGAGCAGCTTGCAGTTAAGTGTGAGCCTGTCTGTTCAACAAGCTACACATGGATTTCTGATTATAGCTCTTCATGTTGTATCTACTGCCAGAGAGCAGAATACCTCAGTTATAACCACATGCTCTGATAGCAGACAATATCCTTCATGAGGATTAACATACTCCTGGTTTGTTCTGTATTTCTGTGAATGTCTATGTACCAGTATGTCTGCACTTCCCTGCAGCCTCACACATAGGTGTGTAAATCACCTCTGGTCCATGCATATTTACTACTGATGGCTCTGGGGTCCGAGCAGGCCGTCTAGTGCCTTGATAAATTACCTACTGTAAATGAGATGCCTCTATAGTTTATACACCACACTCCTTTGTGCATTCACACCCTGTTCGCGTTCTCAAACCCGGTTTACTTCCTCTGCATTATTAAAGGAACAGTGATGGAATAATGAAACTGCAAAGCTAGAGAAAATTCTGTGCCTTTTTACCATGTCGCTCATAAAACCTGACAAATAAAAAAAGTACTTGAGTTGCATGTAAGTAGTGGCTCTACAAAAGTTGATCATGCCTTTTGTTTGTCGATTTAAATGCGTGGATGAGTGCAGGATATTTACATGTATGTTCAAATGGGTAAAGGCAATTAAAAAAAATTAACAAAAGAAGGAAATCCATGAGAAGATTTCACAATGTTTGCAAATGCATCTTCAAGCTAGTTCTAATAAAAGGTGGACCTGCAGAAATAGAGCTGACGCAATTCTCTGAGTAAGGTCGATGACTGAAACCAGGCAGAGTTTTTTAGTAAAAGTATAATTAATCAGAGTAGTGCCTCGGGCCAAATTCAGAAATATCAGGAAGGAGGAATAACAAGTTGGCAATGGCAGTGTTAACAATGATGGTGCAGTGGTGTATGTTCCTCTTAGGCCTCTGGGTTTTCCCTGGGGACTCTGCTTTTCCTTCTGCCGTCCAGAAACATACTCATTAGTATTCGTTTTTACCAACCAAACCTGCAAAAACTTAAAGCAGCAAAAGGCTCCCTGTTCTGTCCCCTCCTGTCATACGTGGCTGCGAAACTACAACTGGATTTAAGGAAATGGCACATGGCAGCCACTGACAGCTACAATAATAAACAATATATGCTTTGATAAGAGGAAATAATCTGCAGTGAGATAATAAGTATTTTTACATTACTGTATTTATTACAGTTAACTAAACACATTAAGCAACATTTAAACTGAGCCAGCTCATTGTAAGTTGCGTTGTTTTATAGAATCTACTGCAGTTGGACTGTTTGATGTTCTTGGGTCCAAACACTTATGTTTCAATTTCAAGCAGAAGGAAATTGTTTAAACTGTTCTTTAAGTACAGTAACTGAGCTTCACACATTAGGAACTCGATGTTGCATTCATGTATAAAGCTCATTCAGAGCTGTCCAAGTCAAAAGTTTGTCTCTTTAACTGGATCCTGGTGTTAGGTTGGATCCAACAAAGCCAAATGTAGTTAGGAAAAAAAGTCATATACACAAAAAACAATCAATGGTCAATTGGTGGTTTTTGGTGAACAAAGGCCCTTAAAGACCCACTCCAATGAAAACTGTGTTTTTGGTGTTTTAAGATGTTCCTGTGGCATTATTCTGATGATGGAGGACATATATTAAGAAAATTAGGCTCAAAATTGCATTGCTGAGTTTTTCTTTATTCAAATTATTATTTACCAGGAGCAGGTGGAAAAATACCATTTGAAAAAGAGTTTATTTGTGACGTAGAATATACAAGTTCCCTTCTCCACACTGCAAAAGGGAGAGGAAGAGGGCGTAGTTGCTTCACGCCAACAGTCCCTTCCACAACTCAGAGACGAATTTCAAACGAACTACTGCCACTCTGCAGAAACTATGTCCTACAAAACCTAGAAGATTTTTTTAGTTCCTTTTCTTGGTTCAAATTGGCATGATCATAATTAAAAAACACTTGGCGGACTTTAAAAATAGATAAAAGAGGATCAGAGTATGTCTTCAATTTACTCTTCGTGGTGTTTTTAAATTTACAATAATGTGAGCACAAAACATTGCTTTTCCTGTCTTGAAAACCTGTTTCCCTCCACGTAACCTCTACATTTTTTTAGCCTCCCTCATAGCCTTGCTTAAATTTAAACCAATGAGGATTGCATTATGCATAGCATCATTCTATATAGAGCTTTGCAGCCAGCAGCTGCCTAAAGTTCCTTCATCTCGGTGGCTTAGTGGGAGAGTGTCTGCTCTGGATCACTTCCATGGTCAGGTCATACTAAAGAGTCCAAAAATAGGGCACAATGCCTCCCTGCTTGGCACTCAGCATCAAGAGTTGAACTGTGGGGTTAAATCACCAAATGGTTCTTGAGTGTGGCCGTGACTGCTGCTCACCATCCCTCAGGGGATGAGTGACATACAGAAGACAAAGTTTGCACACTCAGCTATGTGAGAGCTCGAGGCACATTCAAGATTGCATGTTTTTAAATCAAATATCTGTGTATGTTATTATTATCACATTTGCATGTGGTTGCACTGAGGTAACTAAACTGAAAATACTGTGTAATTAAGGATCCTGAGAGCAAGGTTATTTATTTTTGTCCTCTGTTGAAGCATTAGGTTTTGGGGTGCATCTTTTGAGCTGCTCTAAAAAAAATTGATGTTCTTCATAGGGGGTGTTCTGGTCTTTTCAATAATATCTCAGTTGTTTGGGTTGGAAATGTCATCACACTGAGACAAAATCAAGCTAGGATGAAAATGTGGGTTCCTAGATTATTATTTTTTTTACAACCCCTTACAGTTGAAGTGTACATTTAATGAACATAACGGACCTCTCTAATTTTCTTTATTTGGACAATTTTCAGAATTTGTGACTGTAAAAATATGTATCTTTTCTTTACTAAGAATTCAACATTTCTACATGTTGGTACTCAACTTATTTTCTTCATTGACCCATTTCCTCATTCAAAAGAATGCACATTCACACCCTGGAGGTGGGGGGATATTCTGCCTAATCTAATCAACTACAGGCAAATTATAGTTCAATGCCCTACCCATGAACACTGACAGGTAACTGGAGAAGCCAAGAATCACTTCACCAGGTCAACAGCTGGCAGAGGACTACTTTACCTCCTGAGCTTCAACCCCTAAATTGTAAATAAAAATTAATTAATTATTGTTAATAAAAATATTACTTCAGTGATGAGAGGCAAAGACATAAATCCAGAAAATCCAAAAGTTATTTCATTTAGATATGATCATGGCCATTTTTTCCATTACTTGTTCATTTGGATTTTCCTTAACTGCACAAAGCCTGAACTGCAGTCCCCACTGTTTACAATAAATTAGGTTATATTGTGCTGGATGAAAATTTAATGATCCCCGCCAGGGATGTTAGGTTATAGCAGGACAAAATACGCAGATACATGTAAAAAATTGGAGTTGTCGAAGATTTTGCCAAATACAGTCCAAAAAGGCAATGCTACAACATAAACACAACCACAGATCATCCCTAAAAAAAATACATCCCTTATTGCATCTGCCAGAGAGAAGAGCATCAATGAATTTAAATTGATTTTCTTTCTCTTCTTTCTTTAAGATCACTCACAGACACTTCGTTTTCATTTCACTTTGGAATAAAAGAGGAAAATAGACTTGCTTGTTTTCATTACAGCGCAAATGTCATTTCAATAGAATTCATCCGTGTCATCTGCGTCTTTCCTGGTTTGGACAAAGAGGTTAAAAATAACCTGTGTGCTCCTGTCTCTTTTTATCAAGAGAATACACACAATCCAAACACCACGAGCAGAAGCAGATTTTTTTTCAGTTTTTTTCTTCTTGTCAACTGATAACGGGAGAGGAAATCTAGAACGAAAAGAAGGTGTTTGGGGGGGGGGGGGGGGGCAAGAGGACAGTATGTTCAAATGGTTTCTGAAGATTACTCAACATGCACAAGAGTGAAATCTTTGAGGAGGCAAAGAGGAGAATAAGATGTATGATTCACAGAAGGAGAGGGATGTCTGATTCTTCATATCAGCACACATAAAAAAAAACACTGTGTAATTGTATTACAAACAGCCTGCAGGCAACATATATTAAAATCCTTGGAAATGACAAAAGGCTGAAAGAACATAGCCATAGAAATAATGAGAGGAGGAAATGCAGTTTTATTTACGTTCACTTTGAACTACAAATGACCCTATGGAACAGCAAGAAAGGCTTTCTGACTATCCCATGACCACAAAAACATGCTCTATATGGGGCCTATTCTATGCATCTGTACTCTTGCTGTGGTCTCATTTATGCTTTCATTATGAGGGTTAAGGACTTTTGCTCAAGGGCAACGCAGATATGGTAATGAGGGGACGGAAGTTGGTTTTGCCCAAGCTTGATTTGTCCTCAAAGTATTTGCTTCTCTTACATCTAGTTTTCGTGTGTTGCCTATTTAAACCAAAAATGGAGTCCAGTCATTGTCAAAAGGGGCCATTTTTGGCAGGTTAAACTCGTGCCAGTGGTTTAAGTGACTTCATGGCCTCTTCCTCTGAGTCAGATAAACTAACAACCAGAAACACAAACAGGATCAGCAGCCAAGATGATACAGAAGAGCTTATTCGACCGATGCTGACATCATATTCAAAGCCGGAAGGATAATCACTTACAGATAAACCTGTTACCAATTAGCTACTTAAAAAAGGAAAATGTGGCAGAAACACTTTTTTCAACATAAACAGCAAAGCATCACACAAAAAGGACTCTTCTCCAGAAGTTAATAAACAAAACAAAATGAAATAAAATGTTCTGATCAGATTGGATCTTATATGGGATGGGATTTTCTAAATAAAATTATTGACTGAACTTTTAAGCTTTCTCTTAAGCATGTTCCAAAAATTTGTACTAAAACTTCCATCGCTCAAATTTTTTTCATTGGCATTTAATTTTTTGCCTTCCATTAACTGATGTATTTGTTCTTTTCTCCTTTGTGCTAATTGAAAAAAAAATGTGACTGAAGAAGTTTGTCACCAAGTCTGTTCTCAATCATCTGCCAATGTAAGACTCCGATCCAGAGATGCTGGATCATCTTGCCATAGCTTACTGCACTTCTTGTGCAGCAAGATGGAAAGCAGATTTCCAACAAAATTAAATTATTTGACAAGAAAAGAAATGCCGTGAAGAGTTTTCTCCATCTTGGCAATTCCCTCAGTGTGCAATAATGTCTTAATTATGACTCATTAGAGAATTATGTGACATTTCCAGATACAACTCTTGCTATTTCTGGTGTTGCCTATTTTTCCTGTTTCATTCGTTTGTCTTTGCATACATTCCCACTTCTCATTATTTAAATCAGTTCTTCTTCAAGATAATCTCCCGTCTAGATCCAGCCATGGGTTAATCTCATGTGGCTCCTTCCTGATACAATAACACTAGGGTCAAAGTCAAAATGAAAACATAACAGCTGCTTTTTCTGTTCTCAGCAGAGACCGAATACTCAAGAATAAAAATGCATCCCAATTATACCCAGACCTGTACACCCAATTTGAATTCTGTACAAACACACCCCTTCATGTATGTGAATGCACATAATAAAACACATTTAAGTCTACTGGAATTTCCAAAAGTTGTTTAATTCTGGATAAGCCATAACGCTGTCATATCAGAAAGAGTAACATTAAATAACAAATAACCCCCAAAGAAAATATGTTAATAAACAAAAAATAACAGAGCAGCCATCTGTGTCACAAGTAGAGATTTAAAGGTAGTCAGGTATGCAAAAAAAAAGATCACTAACTAAAAAAAAAAACTGTAAAAATCACTGAAAGGTGCTTTTCAAATATATTTAAAACTTACAATGAAATGAGAAAGCACAAAATCGGAAAGTTGTTTTACACTATTTTTGATTTTAACGAAATTTCTTTTTTCATGCAAACTCCACCTGAGGCTTGAATAAATCCCTGTTGACCTTCCGGCCCTGCCTTTTCTGCCCTCAATTTCACATTTTTGATCTACTTTTCAAGGGCAAAGAATGGAGCTGAAGGTGAAGGAATGAACTGTCAGAATCAGGACAGTCATGACTTCAGGATCAGCTCTCAATTTTCTTTGCTGAAGCAAACCCATTTTCCTGATGCATAGACCTTTGGATGAGTTGATGTTTTTTCTTGACTTAGTAAACTTAGAAAAGAACAAAAACTTTTTAGTGTCTTGGCTTTTGTTTGTCTTAACTCCTTTGGATTTTTTTTATTTTATTTATTTTTTTAAAGATAATTAATGAAGAGAAAAGTAGTTTGCCCTCTCTGGGTGGGCGGAGTGCTTCTGCCCCAGGTGGAGGAGTTTAAATATCTTGGGGCTTTGTTGACAAGTGAGGGAAGACTGGAGCGTGATATTGACAGGCGGATTGGAGCAGCGTTCATAATTATGCAGTTGCTGTACCAGTCTGTTGTTGTGAAGAGAGAGCTGAGCCAGAAAGCAAAGCTCTCAATTTACTGGTCGATCCTCGTTCCAATTATCACCAATGGTCATGAGCTCTGGGTCATGACCAAAAGAATTAATTGACGAATACAAGCGGCTGAAATTAGCTTTCTCTGTAGGGTGGTTGGGCGCTCCCTTAGAGATAGGGTGAGAAGCTCGGTCACCCGGAGAGATCCCGGAGTAGAGCCACTGCTTCTACACATCGAGAGGAACCAGTTGAGGTGGCTCTGGCTGCCTCCTGGACGCCTCCCAGCAAGGTGTACTGGGCATGTCCCACTGGGCGGAGGCCCCGGGGAAGACCTAGGACATGCTGGAGACACTACGTCTCTCGGCTATCCTGGGAACACCTCAGGGTCCCCTCAAGGGAGCTGGAGGAAGTGGCCGGGGGGAGGGAAGTCTGGGCATCTTTGCTTAGCCTGCTGACCCCACAACCCGGTCCCGGATGAGCGGAAGAAGTTGGAGGATTTTGTTCATGTTCTGTTTTCAGTTTTCCCACTGTCTATCACACAAATGTAACCTAACAATCCACAGCTGTTTTCATTCATGGTAATTGCCCTTAGCATATACAAGTGCCTGGCTTCCATTCCTCCTTGTCAGGTCATCTGCTCCCTCACCCTTTTTGCTGCTCCCTCAGTCCATGTTTTTTGGTCATGTTTATGTCATTTTAAGTGTTTAAGTTTCTGCCCCCGATTTGGGTTCATACCACACCGGTTCCCGACAGTCTTAAAAGTAAGGTGCGCACACTTCTTCTTTGTTCAAACATGTGAACATGCCAGATTGAATAGAAACTAATAAAAAAAGATGGGAACTAACTTACAAAACTTTTGAAAACGTTTTTCAAGGAAAGAATATTTTTCTCAGTCTTTTTTGGTGTGGCCCATTTTTAGCCATTGTTTTAAAGGTGGTGTTGTCCTTCCTCTTCCCCCCATTCAAGCTGTCAATCTACAGCTTTTTAATGGGTTTGCTGGCTGTGTTCCATTAGGTAACAGACGTGGTTAACTTTTCTATCATTTTATGATAAAGTCCTGGGTTAAGTGATGTCAAGTGATGTCTAGACATCAATGTGACAACCTTGAAGCTCAAGAGCTGTCTTTAAATTGACTTAATACAAATTGATGGGTGGTATAATTTTACCTGCCCTCCACATCTTGTGCAACCATCAATCAAATTAAGTCAATTAGACACGAAATTCTAACTATGAAAAGGTGTATCCAACTCAGATGGTATGTTTCAATTAAAATCAAATTATGTACTAAAGAGAGATGTAGAGACTTTACAGAGTGAAAATGAACAGTTGAATTTGGGACAAAAATAAGAAAAAATAGAGCACATAAAAAGAAAAGTATGGGGGACAAAAAAGGAAGCACACGAGGGGTGTCTGACAGTCCCAAGTGCTTCAATTATCACTGTGTGAGTTATTAGGTTTGTGCACCGACCCCATATGAGAAAACACACAAACCTTTAAATCCTCCTTAAACATTGAGTCCACTCTTCTTCATCGTAGGTGATTACTTCCTTAAACCATCATTTTAAATTTTTGCTTTTTTTCCATCCATGAACGTCTTGGGGTAGACCTCTTTCCTGGCAGCTCCAACCTCAACATCCTTTTGTCCCTCTTCTAAATGGTCCAAATCATCTCCATCTACGTCCTTGCATTCACTACTAGAACATCTAACTTTAGCTGTTCCTGATGGATTAACTCCTGATCATATCCCTCATCGTCACTCCCAAAGAGGACCTCAACATCTTCAGCTCTGCTACCTCCAGCTCTTCCTCCTGTCTCATTCTCAGAGTCCCTGTCTCTGCTCCGGGAGTCGCTCTTACCACCATTTTCTACACCTTTTCTTTCATTTTTGCTGAGATTCATCACATTTGAAACCTTCCTCCATCTGTTCCAGCCTCCGTGCACACTCTTATTCACCTCTTTCCCACACTCTCTATTATTCTGGGCTGTTGGTTCTTAGTGTTTAGTCCTCAACCTTCTTCACCTCTGCTCCTTGTAACCTTACCGTTCCACTTTGGTCCCTCTCGTCTGAACACAGATACTCTGTCTTGCTTCTGTTGACCCTCAATCCTCTCCAGTGCAAACCTTCACTTCTCTATATGTTCCTCCACTTGCTCCCTGCTCTTACTTTGATCACAGTGTTATTGTTAACCATAGGGATTCCCCTATAACTCCATCTGTCATTCTGTGCATCACCACAGCAAACACATAGCGGCCCATTTACGGTAAATGGCGTATACTTATATAGCACTTTTTCACCTTAATTAAGGTCCAAAGCGCTTTACAGTCACAGTTCCTTGCTCATTCTGAACTTCTTCAGTCCACCAACAAGTCTCATTTTCTGTTTTCCTCACCCCAGATGACACAGGAAGCACCTTCCTCCTGGTCTCCCTGATCCCTTTAGCTGTAACTGCTCAGTCATCTGGGGGAAACTCTTGATCTAATAAAATCCATTTGATACAAAAATAAAATTAACTTTCCTTGAAGCAAAGAATAGAACTACTAATTCAAAAGTCTCAATTTACCTTTTTGTTTCCAAACTAACTTCCAAGTTAATCTTTTTTTTCTTTAGCTTTTTTAAGAAAAGTTCTTCTCACAAGCTAAGAGAAATAAAACTTACTTGGAAATTACTTCAGCAAAATAATTTCCATTACCCATTACGCCTGAATGTTTTTTAACTTTGTATGAGTTTATTGATCATGTTCTTTACATACCTTTATACTGTTATAAAGGTATAAATGTGTTTTTATAAAGAAGTAATGCCACTGTGAGCTATTTTTGTTAGCTGTTGGGCTACAGCCTCCTTTTATTTGGATCACTAGTTCTCATAAAGCTCAACAATGCTGTCCATGACAAATGACGACCTGGGTCAGCCAGCAGAGTGAGGATTTTCCCAGTGGCTATTACTGTTTCTAAATGTGAAGCCTCTCTCACTACTTGAACAAGCGCACACAATAAATAAATATTACTCAAATAAATGACAAAACAGCATTTATTCATAGCATTAAATCTAAATCAATAGTTTGACATCAGCGAATAATTAATTATTGCAATTTTTAGATCATTTTTTTAGTCTGTGTATGAGTAATTCTTTTAATTGATATATAGTTTTCAGAATGTTTCATAGAGTAAAAATGTACAAATAAATCAACGCAGCAGCACACTGACAGTTCTCCTCATCCATCCAGCTGTTTTTCCAAAGATTAACTGTGGAACAGTTTAGTAGCAAGGTGGACAAAGTAGGTGACCTTAAAATGTATTCAAAATCGCAGCGAGCGAGCTTCATTGTCATGGTTTAAAAATATATCTGCCCATAAATACTAGAATGTTATTGACTGTAAAATTCCCCTATCTAATGCAGAAATTCATGTTGTTTTATATTATTTTATTCAGTTGCATTGTTTATTCAGTTTTTTGTATTACAAATGTTTGCTCCATAATAACATTAATAATGTCTCTGTGCGTTATGATTAAATTGTATTGCATTCCTCTTTATAAATATCCTATTTACTGGTTTTTCTTTGTGTCCTGTTGCAAAGCATTCCGTTTTAAAATTCTTTAAGTGGGTTTTATTCAGGTTAAACTATTTAACAGAACACTAATTCTAATTTTTTAAGCTTATGTTTTGATACCTGATTTCTGCTAAAGGTACATCTTTGTTGTTTTTGTCAGTCACAAAAACCTACAAAATTCTTTGGTCAGACTTTGAGAAATCTTAAAGGTGTTACAGGTTTTCTCAGTCGCTTTAGTACAATTCTCAGATCAGAATGAAATTCCCAAAACTATTTGTTCAATCTTCACATCATGATGTCACTTGTGCACATCATATAAGGAGTTTCTCACTTCTTTGAACAAGTTGCAATTGCTTTGGTACATCCATGCAAATGATTATGCACAATTCTCTGCTCTTTGCTACATTATCAATTGTTTATGTCATGTTGATCAAAATGTATTATATAGTTCACTGTGCAATAGTCTTACTCCTCAAAACACCTAGTCATTAGTTCATCGTATAAGTCATTAACTGCAAAATGGTTGACCAAGTTGTCAAAATGTGACAAACATATTTCGCTGCATTGCAAGAGAGGATATTCACTGTGATGTGGATGAGAATTTGTGGCCTAACATACAGGAACGACAAGAGGTGTAGGAAGACCACACCAATTCCTACTGCACTGCCTGTACTGTTATACAGAATATTGTCCTATCTTTTTTTTCCCTTTGTGTTACTGTTTGCAGTGGGTTTTTTCTATGTTGGTATGACATGGTCTGTCAACAAATTACAATATGAACAATAAAAGTGTAAATGTGAATCTTGTCCAGTCTCTTGCAATCAAACAAAAAAGGTATAACTTACATTTTACAATAATTGTCATCCAAACTTTAGCCATGGTTTACATCAGAACCTCCCTCTAAAGTACACAGTTATATTGACAACATGACTAAGTCATTTGACTGTCTTGTTCATAGACAATGACACAAGGACCTGACATTCTGATGGCACTGACATGTTCAATGACATAAAGACTTAGTTTTGAGAGATGAAATAAAGATTTTGAGCAAGTTACAGGCTTTTGCAAGAAATCCATAGTGTTTTGCTGTTTGTACAAATTGTTTTGAGAAATGCACACACGTATTTGCAAACTTCAATTCTGATCTGAGAATTGTACTAAAGTGATTGAGAAAAACTGTAAGCAAACTGCTTAGACTTAGTGCCATCTAGGACTTTGTGACTTTGTTAAACACCATAGCAAAGTACAGTTTGTTAAATGTATCTATGATTTTCCTAAATTTAAGAAAAAATACAAAACGTTTTTCATTGTTTAGAAAAACCTGCAAAATTAGAAAAACACGATATTTATGTTTCTTGTTTGTTTTCCAACCGTTTCGGGGGAAAAGCTCTATACTGTGCTGCCTGCAAGACACACACAAGAAAGCGCACACACACACACACACCGTCATGGATCTCTTACCTGATATGGATAAAGTGTAACACCTCCATTAGTTCGAGGATGCGCCTGCAGAGTCGATGAACTAACAACTGTTCCGTTCCCATTGTTACTGCTGATGCCACTGCTATTCACTAGGCTATTAGTTGTTGTTGCTGGTTGCTGTGAGGCAACGCCCGCTTTTGCTGAATTGGGAGACCCAGAATTTCGTCTATCTGCAGCCCCTCCAAGACCAAGAGAGCTGGGCTTAGACCCCAGTCTGTGCCCTGCTCCTTGGGATTGTGGGACTGCTGGAGCAGGACTGGATGTTTGCCCTGCTAAGGGACTCCCATGGTTAGAGTTTGACAGTCCATGGCTTGGGCTAGGTGTTGTGGTCTGGCATGGGCTTGAAGAGAAAGACGAGTGGGGAGGATATTGAGCAGCAGCAGAAACGGCAGCAGATGGGAGAAATGCACCGGGCCATTCCCGAGATCCAAGACTTCCTGGAGCTCCATGAGAGCCGTATCGCCCAATTGGTGCTGGGGGGGAGGAGGTGGGAGACAAATCCCACTGGTCAAGAGTGAGGACTATGCGCACAGCCTCCTGTTTGAGTTGAGTGAGATGTGTGGCGCAGACATCGCAGCGACTGTCACGTTCGTTCCACGCTCGCCGAGAACTGTTGGGCACCTGAAGCTTGTCGTGGAGGAGGAGTGAGAATGAAGGATCCTAGAAGAGGAGAGAGAAATGATCTGGGTATTAGAAAATAAAATCAATAACCCTTACTATAGATGTGTAAACACAGCATGCAGTTACATGCACAGAAATACTTACAAAGTTAAACAAAAGTAAAAGATAAGAGTGGTGACAGATGCTAAAAATAACAAAACCAGATTATAGCAGCCTTCAAAAATCATGCACTAACACATAGAAGCTTACAACAAAATACTGATTCAAAGAAGAAAAAAATAATCTTATTCTCCCTTTCACTTTTTTTTTTGTAAATCTTTGGCAGCCTGGCATTTTGTGTGGATTACATTGAATTAACTATAAAGTATGTGGTGTAAATATTCTAATTAACTTGGCGTTAAAGCAGGTTTTTTATTTGCTTTACTCAGAGTCTCAAGGTTTAATTCAACTTTAATTTATAACTAGAATTTACTAGCAGCAGAAACAGGTATGGACTTGCAGAGGTTAATAGCTTGACAATTAGTTTCTTGCTATGAAGAATTACTACATTTATTTCCCATAAAAAGCCAGTAAATAGTATCTGATGGAGAGTGTGGACTGAGCTGAAGGTCACACAAATCATTTCTTGTTCAGTAATGTCTCAGAAGTTCAAAATAGTCATAAAAATAACAAGTGTAAGCTGCCCTCAGGTTTAAACTGTCGTGAATGACGGGATTCTCATTATTCTCATCTGAACTATACAAGCAAAATGGTTTTGAGCTTCTTCGGCATTGCTTAGAGTTGCATTTTTATATCAAACATACAACGATATATGATATATTACCGTCAGCAGCAGTCCAGCTTTTTCTTACAATGTATACAAATTATTACTTGTTTATTCATCATTGTATTAAGTGTGGAAACCCCAAATTTAGGAGAAAAGGGTGGTCAGAAGAATAATCAGGTTATTCAAATTAAATAATAAGTGATGGATAACTAGAAAAATGGCCAAACTCTTTAAATACCACCTGCACAAAGGAAACAAAAAATAATTGCAATAAAACATAAAAGAGACCGCTTTGTTAGTTACAATTATAAACCAGCTTTGATTGGAACCAGAAATCAAACTTAAAATGAAGAAAAGTTAGCCAGATGACCAAACACCTAACCAGGAAGAAATAGAAAAGTTTGTTTGCATATGTGTGTGGTGGGTGGGTGAAGGGGTTGAGAGAGAAATAATCTGCCTCTGTCACTCATCTGGAACAGAAAACATGAGAACATTTATCCTGAAATCCTTACAAACCGATTCTGCTTCTATTGATCTTTCATGAAAACTTTGGAGGTCACACAGTATCATGATGCAAGTCTACTTCTTAATTTTCCACCAGCTCAGATGCAGTGCACCATGTTATTGCTTCCTTGAAAAATTAAAACCCCATATTGAAAGGGTTCTCACCCAATCTTGGAAAGATTGTCTTAAATTTTTCCACTTGTGCCATGTAAGATCAGCTATCTAGAAACTGTTAGAGACCGTTTGTTACTGCCCATCCAAAACTGATGGAAGGCAAAGAAAAACTCTTTTACATGTAATCCCAAACACTTCCCACAGACAATCAGAGGAAACGTGTACTTCATAAAGATGGTCTCATATTTATTCAAACTGTTTTTTTTAAAACACTGATTCTATGTGGTGACTTAGGTCATTTTATTCTAAAATGAACAATGAAAGTGTAATATTTGTTTGATTGTGAAATTATAAAATTCCCAGATTATAATTTTGGGCTTTGACCCACAGATTGAGCTGGTATTTATGTATTATATTGTTGTTGTTTTTTACAAATTTTGAAAATACCAGAACTTTTTTTTTTAATTTGTTTAACTGGTTATGCTTGTAACCCTTGTGCTATCCTAGGCACTTTAACATTGGGAGTGGGGTCATCTAGACCCCACTAGACAGTGCTCTGAACCTTTTTTCTTCAATGATTTGTGATCTTCACTGGTATTCATGGATTACATGAAATCCTCTTCACCTTTATCCACCTTTATCATGGTAGGGAGAACATGTCAATGTAAGGATCGGGTCATCTGGACCCCATAGGATAGCACAAGGGTTATGAACTCTATGCTATTGCACACTTTATAATTGAAGTGTGCAATTGTGTATTTTTATTCCTTTTTTCTGTTATGTGTCGCCAAGGTGTCTTTTGTTGTAGATGAGAAGTAGATCTCAACTGACTTTGTAGAATAAATACTTTTTTCTTTAAATAACATAATAACTATAATAAAATCATTGGATGAAAAGATTTAAATAGATAGTTTTTAAAGAGCTGTAGAAGCAGAAGGTTTTGCTTTCAAAAAACAAGAATAATGATGTCCTTTACCCAATAAGTGATGAAGTGTTAGTTAGTGTATGTCTTGCAATTCCCTGAACCTTTTGGCCATTTTTCCGCTGGCAGGCACAGAAATACAAACAGTGAGGGGGGAAAATTGGAAAGCTGCCACTTTTTATCAATCTCAGTAATGGCATCAGTGTGTGTCCAGCTTGCTCCACCCCCAAAGACCAGCTCATGAGCGCAGACTTGCAACCATCACTCTGTGCCACAAAGATGGAGAGAGGTCCAGGAGCAGAGAGAATTTTCCAAACTTAGTGGATCTGAACTCTCCTGCCCTGTGGAAACTTGCAGTGAGAGTCACTAAGGCCACTGGTCATTTGGCTTTGATGTCGCCTCCATCTCCCTTCTCTCTCTTTGTGTGTCACTCGATTTTTGTCGACTAGAGCTCAGGCCGTGTTTGTCTACCTTCTCTGAAGGAAATAAATTGCTTGGCTTTCTGTGGCACTGCTGCTACTCATCGAGTCACTCAGAATACTGATGATGGGTAGAGGTGGTAAAAAGAAGGTCAGGGATGCTGCAGAGAATGTAACACATTATCTAACCACAGTTTTGTCAAATTGAGCTAAAAAAAGTAAGAATCTCCTTTTATCTGATTTTATGAAAAAGTTTAAAGATATATGTTTTTAAGAAGTTTTCCAAACTTACCGGTATTTCTTCTGTGGACTGTTATATTACTGTGGAAGTTCTGGATGGAGCCTTAATATCATAAAAGTGAACAAGTGTTGGTTTATGCGATTTTGTTTGTGGAATCTAGAAAACTCAATGAAAATCTATCCCAAATAGAGGTGTTGTAAATTGTACTCTGTACTTTGTTAAAGAAGTCTTAAAGGGCCTATTTCATGCAAAATCCACTTCTGAAGATTTAAGTGTGTTAAAATGTTCCTTCCTCTCAAAAAGAAACCCCAAAGTGATATTTTGATCTGTTTGCACATTTGAGTATTCCTGCGCTCTGAGCACCAGCCCCTCCCAACCCACGAAAACAAGCGGGTTCTCATGCACTGACGTGGACCAGTGAGAACAGCCCCTTCAAGGAACAGTCTGCACTGCCAGCACTGCCCCCAGGCCAACAAAAACACACACTTACTCCACGGAGCAAGCGGTGTTTGGCAAAAACGCTTAGTGGGTGAGACGCAGACACACTGCCGAGGCCGACTCTAGCCTAACGTCATGAAATCAGGCGGCACTCACAAGAACAAAACCCTGTGCCTCAGAGATCCAGTAGTGTTACTTACGGGTTGGAAAAGAACACTGGAAAATAACAAATATTTAATTGAAAATATAAATGTTAATATATATAGGTATCGGTAATATGTTATCATTTACATGATAATGGGGCGGCAGTTGCTCAGGTGGTTGAACAGGTCGGCCATAGAATGAAGGGGTGATCCCTGCTCCCCCCAGCTAACCGTTGGACTGTCCTTGGGCAAGACACAACACCCTCCCTCCACTGTTGCTCCACTGGTGTCTGAATGCGTATGAACGTCCTGGTGATGGTCCGAGGGGCCGCAGGCACATACTGGCAGCCACGCCTCTGTGGCTACATCAGTAGCTTACCATCACCAAGTGGGAATGAAGACTGAATGACTAATGGACACTTTGAGCATCTGGAAAAGCGCAGAGAAATCCAATCCATTATTATTATTACTATTAAATGGATATGGTTTCATATAAAAGGCTTAAGCATGATACAAGCCCTTTATCAGGCTTTTAATGTAAAAACTTTGCCAATGTCTTAACATGGCGTGTACAGGGCTCACATCCTGAGCCCTGTACACGCTGTTAAGTAACCACATTGCAGTGCGCTTGACTGACTGTAACTGACACTGTAACTGAAAAGCCCAGATTGATTAAATGTTCTTGTTGTATTGATTTCCAGTGATGACTTGGCAGTTATTTCATTTCATTCTTGTTACAGCTGTGGTTTATTTGTGGATTATTTTTCTTTTAGCTCTGTGGAATTTGATTTTTTTTTTTTTGTGACAGAGTGGGACCTTGCTGTGCTATGGGGATCTTTGCATGTCCTTGTGTGATTGTTTTTAGGCGTTGTTTGCTAAATGGTAGAGACTGGGGATTGGTCCAGAACTGATAAAGGTATGTCTAAAATCCCTAATTTCTTCGAGGCAGACACTACCCACTAGTCCACTAAGCTCATCTAACCAGTTAAATTTGTTTTTGTCATTTAATTTGACCTCATTTTTAGATGGGATAGTATAAGTGGGTTTGGCCGAGTTTGTGTTGCTTTGACCTTTGGTTGACCCTGAAGTCTTTTGGCTTGATATTGTTGTTTTTATGAATTATTTTGTTATAAAATAAGCATTTTTTTGCATACAGCATAGTAGTTTTATTTTGTGCTAAACACTTGAAATTGAGCAATTTTTAAACTTGGCCCCCAAAAAACAACATTTTTTAAACTAATTTACAGGAATTAGAACAAAATACTTTTGATGCAAGACAAGAACATACTAACTTTTCTTAGGCAGAATGTTAATTGATTTCACGAACATTTTTAAAATCCCAGTTGCTCTAAAGGACAGAAATCCTATAAAGCAAAAACCTGCCTGTCTGTCTGTCTGTCTGTCTCACCCTCACCCTCTCAGGTTTGGACTCTTGCCTGCACATATATCTTTTGGTTTGTTGATTCAACCTGGCAGGTAGCTCTCACATTAAGAAGGCTACTATACCATCAGATGAAATGACTCTTTGTATATGGACACAAACACAGAGGTCTTGTTGATTTGAGAACAGGTAACTGACTTGTTGCAAATACTGGTTTACTTTTGCATTTCTCTTGGTATTTCACTTCCAACTGAAATTTGCTCCAAACCCGTCACAGAGGTTGCACTGTCATACATCTGTACAAGTCCATTCAGTTAAACGGTTTGTGGAGCACATCAACTGTAAAATATCCTCTATGAGAAGTGCTTTCAGATTAATCTGATTTGACTTTCCTTCAAATGTTTGTTTTCTGTCAGCTATTTATCTCTTTGTCTTTAAAATGTCTGCTTGATTAGAAGATGTGAGTGATTTCTGCTTATTGATTGAACTAGCACACGCACACACACACACACACACACACACACACCTACGGATGCATCTGCATGGCCAGGGTCCTGCATCGATTAAACTTCAGGGAACAAAGAGTACAAACTCATCATTTTGATTTGTATTGTTAATCTGTTGTACGCTATACTCGGATGATCAACTGAAAGGTCTAACATGAAAGGCAAAGGGAGTTTCAAATGTGTTCATGTACTTTAGTGCTGGTGTCAAAACATCATTAAATCTTCTTCCCACAAAAAAAAAAAACAAAAAAAGCAGAACAATTTGGAAGAGTCGGAAGTGTCAAAGCACTCAACATTGATGTAGTTCAGGACATAATATTATAGAATAGAAGATAGAATAGAATAGAATAGAAGAATTTTAGTGTTTTTTCCTCCTGGTGTCTTTTGTGTAGCAGAGTTTAATACTGTTGACAGTAAAAAGTAAATGCCTTTATACATGTTTATACAAAATAGGCATTAATAATTTACTCCTTTCCCATTACGGTAATTGATGATGCCCTTAAAAAAGGGAAAATTTATTTCTGTATGTATTTAATCATTGGTTGGTTGATTGATTGATTGATTCATTGATTTCAAGCATTGCAGTCAAAGCAATAAAGAGTTTACAAAAATTTATCAAACTCATTACAGAAATGATTAAATGCATAGATTAATAAAAGGTAACTGAAGTTGTATGTATTTGTGTCCATTTACCTTTTACTCCAGAAATTAAGACCTGTGAGTTTAACTTTCTTTGTTCTTGTTTAAACCTCATCTTTGTGTTTGAGTTTTTAGTTAGAGATGTTCTGTCTTGTAGTTATTTGTTTCTCAGTCTTGGCATTTTCCTTTTTTTTTTTTTGGAATTCTTGTCATTTCTGCATTTATTTTTAAATGTGTTTCCTTGTTCAGTTCCTAACCACAATTACCCATAACCTGAATAGATTTGGCCTATTCTATTTACAATGTTGCTTGAAATAATTAATACTTTGAGGGTATAGGTAATTTTAAGGACCACTGTAGATCTTTGTTTTTTTTGTACCCTAAAAAATAAAGGAATAAACTGAATATTTATTATTTCAGCCAAGCTCTAAAATCTTTTTTTTCCTTCTGTGACCAAATTTAAATCCATGCCAACTGTGATTTTTCATTAACTCGATTATATGAGTTTTGATCAAATGTAGTCTTCTGACTCAGAATTGGATTATGATTGATCATGACAATTTAAACTTAGTGTTGTCACTTTAAGCTTTTAAATGACACATAATCATAGAACCTAATTTAACTGCATTTCTTGAGTCAAAATCTATTTGAGATTTTTTTTCTTTAACTGAACATGATAGTGTAAGTAGACTAAACTAAACTGCAAAAAAGATTATGATAGAATTTAAGCAGGAAAACTGTCACTTGGAAATTAAACAATTACTTTTCTTTGACCATACATCCATAAGTTGTGTTGCATGAATAACAAAAGAAAGGTTGATGAAAAATATATACGATAAATTTCAAAAATTGATGTCTGGTGATGGCGGACACTGTCCTCATGATGGAGAATCATAGCACATGTTTCTGTGTGAGTGATTGAGATGGGTGTTTGCACAGAAACAAGGTCAGTAAACACACAGGTTATAAATGACACCACATAGATCAAACAAATGGATGAGCACACACTTACAGGACAAATGTTGCACTGCTGTCCCATGGGAGGACATGATTCTTTCACAACAATTAAAAAAAAATGTTATAAGGATTTTCCAGCAAGACAGAGAACACATCATACTGATCAATTTATGGTTGGAGAATGTATCTTTGGAAACCTTCATAATTTTCAATGCATCTAAAAAAGATTTTTACTTGCTGACATCCTTGTTCAAGAAATGAATTGTAAATCATGCCTTCCAATTAACAGCCCAAGCTATATAAATTGTTCCAGCTGGTACAGAGTTAAGTCTTCAGATGAGCCCCTTGCTGTAGAGTAAATGAGAAAGTCGGCTGGAAAAATGCCTGGTTTTTATAGCTGCCTCCATCTACACCCCTGCTCTGTGCTGTAAACAAAACTGTTGTCTAAAAGCTGCCCACTTTTTGTGAAATCCCTGCTCGCTGGAGCTTGTTTGTAAATGAGTGTAAAAAATCTGTACATAAAGTCTCGCTCTTACATTACCATCCCATCTGTGAAAGAATGGCATTGTAAATAAGGTATTTGCTACAAAATCCAGACTGAGTGTGAAAGTGATTTAATTTAGAGAGTTAACATAGCTGCCAATGAGATGAACATTTCCATTTGAATATAGATGAAACGCTTGGCCTTGTTATAAGCTCATTCGATCTACAATGTGATTTATGCAAAACACTGTTTTCACATGAGATTCCTTCTATAATTCTATAACGCCACCCTCTACTCCCCTTTTAAGAGACATACATTAAGCAGTGTTTTCTGCTTCCTGTGTCTGACATTAACATGCACTGTTGGCAGTTAAAAAAAACTTTTTTCCATCAGGGGCTGACTAAACATTAATTCTAAAACATTTAAAAACAGTGAAATGACTGGCTGCTTTAGGACTTTTAGCTATATCAGTGTTGTGGGTCTTTATGATCATCTATGATCATTCTTGATAAGCTGGTTCTACCTGCTGTTCAAGATCCAGAAGTGGCTGTTTCAAGGAGATTTCTGAATTACCATACCATACCGGCTCATTTTGATTCATGCTCTGAATTAATTTCCAAATTTAAATTCAGATTGTGTTGTCTTCCCTATTGGCAGAACACATCAGATTATTCACATTATTGCACCTGAGAAGATTAGAAGTATCTGACAAGGAAAAGAAATCTCTTCTCGTTGCTCCTTATAAGTATAAAGAGGGTCTTGAGGTAGGTCTAGTGTTTTATTTGCTACTGTGGACAGGGTTAATAACCAATTTCAGTTATCTGTTGATTTCTTGTCTAAACCTCTCAAGACTATAGGCATCCCCGTGTTGACATCATATTTTGGGTTACAATAGTTAATTCTGTTTATAGTGGACCCAGTTAATTTAATATATTAATATATTAATTTTATATATACTAAGATTTTAATATATATATATATATATATATATATATATATATATAAGCAAAAGTGTACGCTCAGTGGCAGGGTCAAAACAGCCGAGCAGACCCACCAAGGCTAGAAACTGAACAGTACTGCTTTTGACACTGTGGATCATAACATTTTAATTGAACTTCTTCACAATGACTATGGTCTCTCTGGGTCAGTTTTAAATTGGTTTATATCGTATCTTAGTGGAAGAACATTTAATGTGGCTGTCGGTTCTTCAAGCTCTGAAATTAGAGAAATAACTTGTGGCGTTCCCCAGGGTTCTGTACTAGGCCCTATTTTATTTATTTTATATATGATTCCTCTTGGGAAACTTATTAATCAATTTAGCCACATCTCATATCATTTATATGCAGACGACATCCAGCTCTACTGTTCTTTCACGGAAAATGATTACTACAAACTACAAAATTTGCTGAATTGCTTAACGAGCATTAAAACATGGCTGAACAGTAATCATTTAGTCCTAAATACTCAGAAAACCGAGGCACTTATTTTTGCCCCTGAACATAAAATCCCGTCCATCAGTCAACGCCTTGGGTGTCTGAGCTCTTCTGTCCAGTCAAGCCTCATAAATCTTGGGGTGTCGTTTGACAGGTCTATGTCTCTGGAAAGTCACTCAAAACAGATAGTGAAAAACTGTTTTTATCATCTGAGGAACGTGGCAAAATTAAAAAGTATTTTGTCTCGATCAGACCTGGAAACAATTATCCACGCCTTTATTTCCTCTCGTTTAGATTACTGCAACTCTCTTTTTACCTGTTTTAACAAACGTTCCCTAAACCGTCTTCAGCTTGTCCAAAACTCTGCAGCGAGGCTTTTAACAGGAACAAGTAAACGGACACACATCACTCCTCTCTTGTCTGCTTTACATTGGTTACCTGTCAAATTTCGAATCGATTTTAAAATTCTATTTTTAGTTTTTAGAGCCTTGCATGGTCAAGCTCCGACATACTTATCTGACCTTTTAACCCCATACTCTTCGGCCCGATCATTGAGGTCTTCCAACCAGAATCTTTTAAGCGTTCCAAAAACCCGCTATAAGACTAGAGGAGATCTGTCATTTCAAGCTGTTGCTCCTCGTCTGTGGAACTCCCTCCCATTGTCGTTGCGTCAGATCGATTCCGTTGAGTGTTTTAAATCTCAGGTCAAGACGTGTTTATTTAGGAGAGCTTTTAGTTGATTTAGTCCTAGTTTTACCACGTTTTACTGTGTTTTATTTTACTATTATTATTATTGTATTTTATTACTTTTTTGTGTGTTGATATGCTTTTATGCTCTTTGTAAAGCACTTTGTGACTTGCTCTGAAAAAAGTGCTATAGAAATAAAGATTCTATTCTATTCTATCCTATTCTACTGGAAAAATATATGGGAGACAGAGACAGCACATAACAGCAATGCCCAGTGGCTGGTCTCTCTGAGAAAAGAACATAGCAACCTCCCTGAACAGAACCAGTAACCATCACAGTGGCAGACATCCAAGAAAGAGTCTCAGGTATGAAGAACTGGACAGCACCGGGCCCTGACATGATACATGCCTACTGGCTAAAGAAGCTAACCGCACTCCACGAGCGCCTGGCAGCACAAATGAACCAGCTGCTTAGGGATGGGACTCACCCCGAATGGCTAACGGAAGGGCGAACGATCCTGATCCAGAAGGATCCCTCAAAGGGTACAGTCCCATCAAACTACCGGCCAATAACCTGTCTCTCCACAACATGGAAGCTCATGTCAGGCATCATTGCAACCAAGATAAATAGGCACATGGATCAATTCATGAGTAACACACAGAAGGGCATTGGTAGAGACTCCAGAGGAGCCAAACACCAACTCCTGGTGAACAGAACAGTCGCTCAAGACTGCAAGTCACGACACACCAACCTGTGCACAGCCTGGATTGATTACAAGAAGGCCTATGACTCAGTGCCACACACATGGATCACTGAATGCTTGGAGCTGTACAACATCAACAGGACTCCAAGAGCCTTCATGGGAAACTCAATGAAGCTGTGGAAAACCATCCTTGAAGCCAATGGGAAGCCACTTGCACAAGTGTCCATCAAATGTGGGATATACCAAGGTGATGCTCTGTCCCCACTGCTGTTCTGCATAGGTCTGAACCCCCTCAGCCAAATAATCAACAAGACTGGCTATGGATACCGACTCAGAAATGGGGCCAACATCAGTTACCTCCTCTACATGTTTGACATCAAGCTATATGCTAAGAGCGAGCGTGACATTGACTCCCTGATCCACACCACCAGGATCTACAGTACTGACATTGGGATGTCATCCGGGCTCGAGAAACGCAGCCGGATGGTGACAAAGAGAGGCAAGGTAGTCCACACAGGAGGGGTCTCACTCCCAGAAGGAACAATAACAGACATCGAGGACAGTTACAAGTACCTTGGAATTCCGCAGGCAAATGGCAACCTGGAGCAGGCAACAAGGAAATCCGGAACAGCTAAATACCTCCAACGAGTAAGGCAAGTCCTGAGAAGCCAGCTCAATGGCAAAAATAAGACCCGGGCAATAATCAGCTACGCACTGCCAGTTATCAGATACCCTGCAGGAATAATAAGATGGCCAAAGGAAGAGATACAGACCACGGATGTTAAAACACGAAAGCTCCTCACCATGCATGGAGGGTTCCATCCCAAATCCAGCCCCCTGAGACTGTATGCTAGCCGCAAGGAAGGAGGCCGAGGATTAGTGAGCGTAGAAGCCACTATCCGGGATGAAACATCCAAGATCCATGAGTACATCAAGCTCAAGGCCCCAACTGACAGTGTGCTCAGGGAATGTCTCAGGCAATGGAGAGCAGAGGATACAGTGCTGGAGGACAGATCCTCATGGGAGGACAAACCCCTGCATGGGATGTACCACCAGACCATAACTGAAGTGGCTGATATCAAGAAGTCCTATCAATGGCTAGAAAGGGCTGGCCTACAGGACAGCACTGAAGCGCTCATCCTGGCAGCTCAGGAACAAGCCCTGAGCACCAGAGCAATAGAGGCTCAGATTTACTACACCAGACAAGACCCAAGGTGTAGGCAGTGCATATATATATATATATATATATATATATATATATATATATATTAGGGTTGGGCGATGTCCCCTAATTTGGCCGTTGACGATGTTTGCTGTCAACCATCGGGATGGACGATGACATCGTCGGGGGGGGGGTATTTTTACATTTTTCGTTCTTATATAACTGCTATTCGTTATTTTGCTTTTTTCATTTTTTTTCCCAACTAATGGTTAATCCGCGATGATCCAGTATAAACTGAGGGAAGTGACTTTAACAGAAAAAGTAACAAGCAAAATAGAAAAGAAGTGGTCCGCTCCCGCACTTAACTAGCGAAGTGGACCGGCGGAGGGCGGATTTACAGCTTTATGTTTGATGGGAAGGGGGGGGGGTACATGAGCGGTATGTGTGGGAGATTTAAGACTGCGATCCGTCCCGCAGCTCTAGGGGTACGAGCTATCAAACTCAGAACCGGGTCTAAAAGTGTGTGTGTCTGAGCACAGCTCGGATCGTCAGCAGACACACAGCGGTTTGAGCATCAAAGCAGAAATGTCACTCAGTCCTTAGAAAACATTCAAACAATCACGTGGATTTGTGTTTCCAGTCGTGTCCCGACTAAATAAAGGCTGATGTTATTCACAGCATGCAGCGCCACCCAAAGCTAATGTTGTTAGCCCGTGTTAGCATACTGCTAATCCTGGCTACGTTCAGAAAAAGCACTGACCACACGGATTAAAATTCAAATGATGAGCGAACAGGTGTTTCATAATAACCGTAACATTATTAAAAGCACGTTTAGAAGATCGTCTCGTATTTTACCGAGCTGACATGTCAATGTATATAGCTGCTCGCCGCTGTTATCGTTTTGTATTGAATTGTTACCTTCAATAAAGTTTGGAAAAAAAGCCGCTCGGCGGAAGTTGTATCCTCTTCCGGTTTTCAAACTGCGCATGTGCGAATACTGCGCGTGTGCGAATGATTTATTCCGACCGAAATTGTGACCTTAGTGAACGTTTTTATATTCTGAAAACATTTTTCTGGGCCCATGTACACGGTTGGATTCTAATCCGACCATTGATCCCATCAAGATATTTTGTACATGTAACCGCGGCTTATGATGTCGACGCGCAACGTGGCGGGGGCGTGGCATCACGATGGTGGTCTCTCCATCGGGATGTCAGTCACCCATCGGCACAACCCTAATATATATATATATATATATATATATATATATATATATATATATATATATATATATATATATATGTATATAGTTGAGACTGGGGCAAACAGACATTGAAGGTTTTTGTGACAATTGAGTGTATGGCTGCCATCTTTCCAAATGGTTGCCATTTTGGATTTTTCTCATGGCTAACATGCTTTCCTGAAAGAGAGAAAACTTGGTTTCTGGAAAACTGTATGTTTCTCTTGCTATTGTGCTTTCTACTGTCTGTCTTTTTATGTACTTGTGATGTAAGCAAAAAGACATCCAATTACAAGCTTGCTTCTACCAAATCCGGTCAGTTACAATTGGCTGAAGGTGAACCACAGTGAGGGAAATATTTTCTGTGCATTAGACAAATGATAATCCTGTTATGTCAAAAAGATTTTGCTTTTGTTGCTTAAAATGAAAAAGTAGTAAGCTCTAAGTAAGAAAAAAACCATTAAACTGTTTCGTATCGCCACAAAGTATTGATTCCTGCACCATGCATCAAGATACGCATCAGATCATGTGAGCAGCAAAGATACACACACCTGACAGAAAATTACACAATGTCAGGACAGCAATACAGTTTTCTATCAAAAATAAGCAGCTGGGCAGGAATATTTTGGTCAAATCATCTGAATTTACTGAAATTAGTGCTAAGACACCTGAGGACACGGTTTCTGTAATAAACCCATCAACCTGCTATTTGACTTTGCCAATTAAACTCTTAAAAAAGGCTTTCAGGTTTAAAACTTGATGCTCTGGAATTTTTTAAGAGCTCGCACCAGTTCGGTATTTTTCCACAATTACTTGTAAATGCTGTTGTTAAGCCCCATCTGAAGAAAAGCAGCCTGAAACCTTCTATGTCTAACTATACAGGCCATTTGTTAAGCTCCCTTTAATTCGAAAGATGAAACAGCAATTTTTGTCCAGCTAATCAATTTTTTTAACACAAACAGTCTCTTAGACAAATTTTAAAGTGCTTCAGATGACAACCCGTAGGACTCAGAAATCTTATGTTCAGACTTGATTTGAAGAAGAGGATTCCTGTTAATTCCTCTTCAGGCTGGACTACTGTAACATTCCTCTGTCTGCTCTTCTAAAAAAGGCTATTAGAATGCTGCAGATTATCCAGAATGCTACTGTCGGAGATGTATCCAGAACCAAACAGATCTTATCACATCTCTTCTCAAGTCTTCACAATGGCTACAAATTAAACAGAATTGTTTTTGATGAACTACTGCTGGTTTTTAAATCTCTTCAGTTAAAAATATTTATTTCAGACATGTGAAAATATATGTAGAACAGCAAAACAAGACAAAAGTACATCAACAACAGAAATCCAAAAGGGTGTGAGAAAAAGAAAAATCAAGATTCTCATCCCTGTACCCAATGTCATTATATTCCTAAACCCAGTACTCAAACTATCAAAGTTTAGAGCCCTAGCTAAGAGTAAAGTCTGTTACAGCTTCACGTGTAATTCTCATTTCCAAAAACACCCAAATGAATAACACAATTTCATTTTATAAGCAACGTTACAAATGCTAATAGTTTGTTTGGTATATGTACATATTTATCAATAATCATATTTCTGTATGTATACATAAACTCTTAGGTTTGGACATTGTTTTAAGCATTTAATGGTTCTATTCCACAGCTTCACTCCACATAGTGAAACACAAAACCATTTTTTTCTATGCTTTATGTATGCGAAATTTATTTTTTCCCTAATATTGTATTTTTCCTCTCTTTTAATAAATAACCTTCGGATATTTGTCAGTAAAAATTGTTTTCTGCCTTGAATATTACTTGAGCTGTACAATACTCTACTAGATCATAAAATTTGAGCAATAATGACTGCATGAATGATTTGTTCGTGTGCTCAAGGTAACTGACTTTGTGTATGACTCCTATTGCTCTCTTTTAAAGAATTGAAAGTGAATGTAACGTTGGTTTATAGTTGTTACCCCAAACATCTACACAATAAGAGAAATATGGTAAGACCAGTTTTGTTTTATTCAACACTGAGATACTTCAGGACAATTTAGTTTGTAAAACCTAATATGCCCATTCCAGGTCAGTTTTTCATCAATTATAACCCCAAGAAGTTCTTTCAAGTTTCACCCCATTTATGTGCATGTCAGTGTTTATATTTTTACCATAATAGTTACCAAATAACTTAATTTTTGTTTTACTTAACGTAAATTTAGTGAAGGTTTGTTTACATCAAACTATATCTTCAGTTTTTCCATCTCCTTCTTAAAATTTCTGGGTTGCTGCAAATCATCCTCACCACAACAAATATTTGTGTCATCAGCAAATAAAACTAACTTTAATGTATTAGAAACCTTAAATAAATCATTTATATACAAGATAAATAATATCGGTCCGAGAACCGACCCCTGAGGGACTCCACAAACAATGTCCAAACATTGGGAAAGAGCACTTCCACCCTTTACAAACTACTTTCTGTTGCTCGAATAGCTTCTGATCTAGCCTAACACTATCCTCCTATTGCCATACCCTTACAATTTATTTATTAATATTCTGTGGTTAATGGTGTCGAAAGCTTTTTCTGTGTGTTGTTGGACTCAAAAATCTAATTTGTGGTCCACAAATCCAGCAGAGCTCTAAAATTTGCTGAAGGAATCAGCTGGGAAAACCAAGAGTCAGAGCCAAGGTGAAGGGTGAAGTTGCTTTCAGCAGCTATTCTGCACCCAGGTGGAACCAGCTGCCTGATGAACTCCCATGTCCACCATCCATCCATTTTTAAAACCCCCTTCATCCCTTTTGGAATCACAGGGTTGCTGGAGACTATACTACACCCTGGATAGTTTGCCAGCACAGGGTCAGACCCTCATCAATTGTGTTTAATCTAATATTGAAACATTGATCTTTTCTGCTGCCTTTATAAAAAATGCACTCTTACAGATTTGTTTACTCTTACACATTTTTTACTCTGTTTCTTTTATTTTCATTTAAACATCATGAATATAAAGCAATTTAAATGTCTATGAATGAAATTGCTTTGCTTTACCAATACTAAGTTACTTCAGAAAATCTTCCAGCTCTCCAACCATAATCTCTTCATTATCTCAGTTTTAAACAGATACTTCAGTCATTCTTGCAGCTTTTTCCTCAAACATTTTATGTCCCTCACATAACTCCTGTTTTACTAAAATCTTCCCCTCTTTCTAAGCTTTCACCTCTTGTAGTTTGCCATTCTTGTCTGTCTCTTCTAGCTCAGACTCTGTCGTTCTTTTTTACTCTGACAGTGATAAATTTCCTGTTGTGTGTGGGTAATCCATCTTGCACCCCACACCTGAATACACACTCTACTACACCATTTCACTCCGTTTCTTTTCATTTTTTTCCCCCCACAAAAGTTATTCACTGCGGTTATCCCTCCATTCCAAGGTTAGTGATGCTCGCTAGGGAGCAGGTGAAGGTAACTATCTGCCTGACAACCCTGGTTGTACACGCATGCACACAGGTGAACAACTGAGTCGAGACAAATGGCACATGTGCACACTCACACAGATAAAATGGGATATTAAACCTCAGTGTGCCATTGCACATACGGGCTTGTCCTTTTGCTGCAGACAAGATGACCTAGTGACCGATAAACGCACTGATTCTATGTTCTGAAATTGATTCAGTTTCCTTGATTTCTCCCTTTTTAATTAATTGGACTGTAGTATTATAGGACTTTTGTTGTCTGGTTCAAACCACATTTATACTACAAGGCACATTAATAACCAAAATGCACCGAGCTCTACCGTCTACTCTATACCATACATTTTTACAGGCTTCCAAAGGGATTACTTGCCCCCCTTGTACTTTATTGTAAGTCATTGAGGTTGAGTGTCAATTAACTGCAAATGTGTGTCTTAATGTATGTGTGTGACTTTAGTCTAACTTCTAGGCCCAAAAGCTTTGTGGGGCCTTGCTCTCTGTTTTGTGCTTTCAGGTGAAGGGGGAGTTCTGTCCTAATTCTCTTTCAGTTCCAAGGCGAGGGCTAAGTAGCTCTTATAATTGAGTGTCATTCAGAGTTACTTTAGCAATGTATATTGATTTCTCCGATCGACACAAAAGATGATCAATAAATTCATATTCTGAAGATGCCAAAGTCATTGTTGAGCTCTACCACAAGTATTAACAACAGTTTTTAGGTCAAGCCCTCCAACTGTCTGAATTCATGGAACTCAAGGTTATCACACAGGGACAAATATTTGATGCTTGATATTGATACGAGATACTAAAAAAAAGATAATCTTTGTAACGTCATACCTACTTAAATAGTAAACTTGGTACTTCAAACTTAGGACTCATGGGGATGCAAGTATTAAATGTTTTCATCCGCTCCACACTTAATTTTCCATCTTTTGCATATGATATTAATGGTTTTACTATTGAAAAAAGTGAATCCAAAAAGATTTCTTTTGTTATGTAGCAGAACATTATGAAGTCGTAGAATTATGGCCAAACCTTCAGATTGTATGTCTGTGTGTGATTCATGTCATCTCAAATATTCAACAAAAAAAAGGAAAAGCTTTTAGATCTCTTATAAAAAATTCATCTTCTTCTAATCCGTTTGTTCCCTTGTTCCCTTCTAATCCGTTTGGGGCAGGGGATACCCCGGAAAGGTCGCCAGTCTGTTGCAGGGCCGCAATCACACATCCAAGCACTCTCACATTTAAAATTTAGAGTAACCATTTAATCTATGAAGCCTGTTTTTGGACGGTGGGAGGAAGCCAGAGTCCCCGGAGAGAACTCACACATGCACAGGAAGAACATGCAAACTCCACACAGAAAGGTCCCCCATTGGTGGTCTGTTTCAGGACTTGAACTGGGGGCATTCTTGCTGTGAGGCAAGACCGCTAACCACGGCGCCGCCATGCAGCTCCTCTTATATGACAAAAAAGGCAAAAACAATGCTAAACATTTTGTTAGTTTTCAACATGAAACATTTATTAGTAAAAAATTAGGTGCTATACAGAAGGTAATCTGAATGTTTCTGAATGTTTTGAGGACAAAAACTGTCAACAGAAATATGCACAACATCAGGTGTTGTAAATACGGGTGATTTCATACAATATTTTTCTTTAAAAAAAAAAAAATATGTACAATATGTGCATCCATCTTTGCAAAAGTTCGGATGTTGTTTGTTTTCATGGGCAAAACGCAGAATCGCTCTTGAGGCCGACTCTAAGATGACATCATGTCATGGGCAGCACCCACAAGGGGCAAAAAGGCAGTGCCTTACTTCGACTTCGGAAAAATGAGTTGCGAAAATTCATTCATTCATTTTCTTCCTTTTGTCCCTTTCGGGGTCACTGGGCTGCCGGAGCCTATCCCGGCGACTTGTGGGCGAAGGCAGGGGACACCCTGGACAGGTCGCCAGTCTGTCCCAGGCTCACATATCACTCACCCATTCACACTCACAGTCACATTAAGCTGCGAAAAGAACATTAAAAAAAATCTTTCTTTAATGAGCCAAATGTGATATATTATCATAAATATGGATATAGTTTACTCTGAAAAGCTTAAGAAAAGCATGATATAGGCCCTTTATTAAAGATAAATAAGGCTTATTTAAATGTATGTACAGTTTTTTATTTTATTTTGCATAATTAGCTCTGACTTTTTTAAGTTACATAGTAGTTTTAATAGTAATGGAGCATATATGGTGCACATTAATATGCACTCATTTTTGCCATCACAGCAAAGTTCCTTTCATGCACTGCTCCAAGGGGAACACCAATCAATTCAAATTGGGTTCTTGGGAAGTTTAAGTTACTTTCATCAGGCCTAAACAAAAGGGTCTTACATGCTTTAGCATAAAAGGACATTTCCCTCAGAGGGTTCTGCATTCAGGTTTTTAACTTCTAAAACTGGACTTCTGTTACAAATCCTGTGCCTGAGAGAGCCAAGTGGGCGAGCATGCATGTGCCAAGGGCCCGTAGCTGCACAGTAGCACTCATTCATAGACAGAAAGGAAGGCACTGTGCTCCAGTGTTAGTCAGAGGAGTCCTCAAAGCTAGAAGCTCAAGAGCATTACTCAAGCAGAAATGCAACAGAGTGGAATAAGTTCACCCTTGTCTCACACCAACATCAAACCTGTGTTCAAAGTGGAAACCATTCCAGCAACAGAGCTTCGTTTGGAGCAGTCTCAATGCTGTTGCCTGGGAGAATCAGGTCAGGAAGACTAAATGAATGTTGAATTCTCCTCTAAACTATGATACACTAAGGATATATGAAGGCAAAAATAAAAGTAGAAAAATGCTTAGAACGGCTCTGCCTTTGACAAAGCGTCTAGTGTGGCGTACAGTCAAAAGGTGATAACTGTAAACAACATCAACCATTTCAAAGCAGGCTAAATTGAGCCCCACAGACTCCATCTGCTGAGTGTAATTGGAAAGTTTAAGGGCTAGGGGCCATTCCCTCCGCCTGAATGAGGTGTACAGGAGGAACAAACAACCAATTTAATTCTTGCTCTTCTTTTCAAGTACACACACTCTTTCTCTCCTACTCTTTCTGACCCTTACAGTTTTTCTGTTGTTTCGTCCATATTATTGTTCTTTCTTTTAAACTACCATTTCAACCACATGCCTCAGCCTTTTCCCATCATTTTCTTGTTCCGTTTTCCTACAGTGGACAGTGCAATAAAGGGAAAGGTGGAGGGAATGCTGATGGAGGACAACATTTAGACTGAAGGTTGTTAATGTGCAAAGTGTGCAAGTAAACAAAAGGAATGGTCTGGCAGGAGGAAAATACTCTCTATTCAAATTTATTTTAGGAAACAGCAAGATCATCCCAGAGTCCAATTAAAGTGATAAAAACCTAAATAAACTACATTACAGTTCCTGAATCACAGCTGCAGCAATGAAATCTGCCCAGGAGCCAGTCTACTTAAATTTCCCCCCTGTTCTTGTTTCACCTCCTGCCCTTTAAAATGCTTTGACACAAGAGCCATGACTCTTCTTAAAATACACAAACACACACAGACTCAGTTCTCCTCTCATTCTATGTTTAGCAGTAGTCAGTTAACCAATATAGTTAACCCTGGAATGTTCACTCACACAGACATGCCAATTTTGCGGGGCAGCAGTGCAGTGTTTGGAACGGAAAGGTCATTACAGTAACTTGTAAAACAGGAACCACTTACAAAACAGAGCCCTACAGTCTGGGCCTTAAAAGGTGAGCGGTAACAAAGAAACACACATCCTCGCACGCACTTTTAAATCTTCACTCCCCAGGACATTGATTCAACATGGTGGCTATCGACTGGCACAGCTTTACGCGGATTTGTGTTTGTATCCAAGCCACTGCTGCTGATGGGACAGAACAAAGCTGCACCTGTAAGCTGGTCAGTGATGCATGAGGTGGAAACCCCGGAACTCCAGGTGAATCGGGCCATCAGGCAGGAGAGGTAATCCCACTGAGCTTGATTAGCTTGTAGGATCTCAGGTCGACAGGTACCAGCAGGCCAATCAGAACAGTGGGAAAATCCTTCGATCAGATTTTAGGAGGAATGTGCCAAAACAATTTACTGACACTGACAATGGTTTTATGCAGCCCAGGGGGCAATGAATGCCCAACATTTTCTCACAACACCCCTCTCAAAATGACAATTTTGCCACGGGACTTGTCAACTATGACTAAATCATCTAGAAAAGAAGAATGTGTTTTAACATGTCATTTGGAAAATCCGATTATTTGGGAAAAGAATATATATTTGTGAATGTGATTGTAATCACTGTTTAGTTTAGTCCTTAGTTGTTCCTTTTTAAACCACAATATGTGCATCATCCATAAAATCACAGGTCATGGACCAAAGCTGTTATTGCTACTGTACATTCATAATCAGATCTGTTAAGTAATAATATTTGGCAAAAACATAAAAGATAAAATAACATCAAAGTGTGTCAACTTTTGATTGAAAATAAACTGATGACTACCACTCCCTGATGTGCTGTCAGATCAAAATGAGTTGAAAAGGATAGCGAGAGTGATTAAATATAGAAATAGTTATGTTTTGTTTGTAGACGCAGCCCAATAAAAAAACTGAATAAAATGAAATAGAGTGTAAATTGTGATTAGTTGATAAGTTAGGTGGTAAAATGCAACAGATAAATTTGTGTTTCAACACATTTCTTTAGTCAAACTTCTGAGACAAAAAAAAACTTAGAAATGTTGAGAACCTTTTACAAAAATATAATACGAAGGCATAACACCTTTCATGTAACTGACACTTCAGCCTGTCAAGAAGTTTCCAAAAGGAAGAAGCTGAAGATAGATGTGTTATATGTGACTATGTGATAGCCTGTGATGCTTTGCATGTGTCTGTTTGTACAAGTGAATTCACATGCTTCTTTGTGATATATCAGCTTATGACAGGAGGCTGACTATTGTTAGAAATGGGTGGTTCGCGGGATCCTCAAATAAAACGTTCAGAGAGTGTGACCACACGGTGTCACAGAGTTGGCATCTGCCAGTACATTTTTAGTTTTTCTCCAGGCTCTGGATGACGGAACCAACTTTGAAAAGAACAAACTTACACAAGCAGAAATCTGTGCACATATGCAGATGTCCAAAGTATGAAAGCTTCAGATCACTTAGTTGCTCCTCCTGTTACAATGATGTAAACATTTGGTGATTGATAAATGTTTTCCAAATGTCTTTACTAACTTTATGTTTTTTACATAAGTACATTTTTTTAACTTATTCTTTATTCTGACAGAATGTTGCTATGTTTACAAGCTAACACGCTTATAAATGATTTATGATTTAAATTTTAAACCTGGCCTATAAGTGTGACCTTCCTATGGTTTCTCCACGCATGCATGCAATTCCTCCCCTATTCCTCGGTCCAAAGACCAAATATGTTAATTGGCTTAAACGGTGATTAAACTGAGACTAAGACTAACAATGACCATTATGCACGTCTCTGTGTCCTTTATGACTCTGATTGACAAAGATTTTCCACGGCGTACCAGTCCTTCAGCTGTATGAAGCTTTATGCATGACCCTGAATATGACCAGGTGGGTTTAGAAAGTGGACGGATTAATATTTCTGCAATGTTGAGCCTCTGGCTTTGGGATGCTGTACGCTGGGCCACTTTAATGTCTTCTGCAATGCATTCAGAGCAAATGAGGGTTTTCCGTAACTCAAACTAGCTCAGCGTGTGTAAGCTTATGTGTAAATTCAGAGGTTTCAATGGCGTTTTTCGTGTTGTTGGAACAGCCCTTTTTGTTGTGCTCTAGATACTAATCCTGTTTTCTCAGTTGACAGAACAATTATGATAAGTGAAGACTAGGCAAAAAAATAATTATTTTATTTGCATGTGTTTAGTTGACAGATTAATTATACATGTGTTGTATGTATGATGTACCACAACATATTTTTTTATCAATTACACTCAAAATAATTTTTTTACATTTTGGCCCACTATCTCATTTCTTGCTGCAGTTCCTAGATTGACTGAATCGTGCTACAACCACAACTTTGAGTTTTGTTAATTGCCAACAAAATTTGTTCAGCTGAAGGTCCTAGTTCTGTTTATGTTTACAAAAAAAAGACTTTCACATACGCACAAAAAGATCATGCAAAAATTCTTTTTAAACTGTTGTTTTCTAAGACTTAGTTCCTGCAGATCGGCAGGAGTTCATTTTCAAATTCGCTTCTGAGTCACAGGACTGTCGGCGTTGAGCCTGCCTCTATGTGCTGAGATCCATCTGTTTACAGGCTATCCTGCGAGCATACAGCCCCTCACACCCCCTACCTAACATTATCAATGCAAGAAAAATGGTGAGCAGTATTGGAGCTATCCAACCATACAGTTTTGAGCAAGATGCCAGCTCAGATGAGGAAAATAAAGACGTGGATGAAACTCTTTGTCTACAAGTGGATCCATCAGAATGGAGTGGAGCGGGGAGCTTGTGGCCTGTAGCAGCTTCTACATCACAGTCACAAGCTCTTTCTACTGCATTTTATCATCTGCACCTTATTCACAGTCATTTGAAAAGAAATACTCAGAAAGACAATGTTAAGCTTTTAGCACTTAGATATTTACTTTTTTTTTGTTAATGAGAGGCTGATGCACTTTTATTTGGGAAAAAATTATTTGCCAATGGAAGGAAGTTAAAATACTCAGAAATTGTGTCAACCATTTAGATTTTGACAAAGGCGTTTCACACCAAAAAATTAGAAATCAATCTTGAGCTTGATTTATTAAACTCTATCGAGAAAGGTTTGATTAAAACGGAGTAAAACAAAAAGGCAGGCAAAAATAAATATATAAATAAGAGTATAGCACAGAATGCTGCAAATACGTGTGTGGACGCGTTTTATTGACAGAGTAGGGCAGAGAGCTCTTCAATTCAGTCTGCATCAGCATCCCTCCCTCTCTTCCTACACATAACCATCCATCCATTCTCACCATCTTGCAGTTATTGATGAGGGGACCTCTTTATATGGTAATGTCTTTCACACCTGAGAGGCATCAGGAGTGCATGATCCTCCTCTTTCTCCCACTCTTTCACACACACACACACACACATACACTTGATGAACTATATTCTGTATCTAAAGACACGTGATGAGATGCGCCATTGCTCACATGAACATGTTGAGCATGTATTTTTGAACCCTTCTGTTTTCTTCTCTCTTACACACACACACCAAAGTACAAAAAAATGAAGAGCCCATGAACACAGATAGAGATATGTGCAAGGCGCACACCTGGTAAATGTCGCTGCCGTGGCAACACCAGCTGCCGTGGTTACTGGAGGCCCTGTTCCTGTAGCATTGTCCAACCCAAAACCAGTTACTTTTATGCAATTAATTGTTCCTCTGAGGACACAGTGTTAAATCATAATATTACAACATTTAATCTGGTAAATTCACAAGTTATAGACTAATTACTGGTTCTGGGCTGCGTATAGCAGAGATTAGAGGAGCAGATAATATTTGCCTAATTTGCTTATACCTCACTTAATTTGATGCATGAAAGAAAATATAAAGACATTTTTATTTCATTTCATGACACTACTTAAGATGACTTTTTTTCTTTTAACTTTATTTTTGCATTATTTTAGACAAGACCTCATACAATCATGTACTGGGAAATTAACACATTTGGTTACTGTGGTCAATGAAAGGGCGTTCTTGATCATTTTTCATTGTTCTCTGTAGAAATTTCAGTTAAAATTATACTGCAGAGGTTTGAATGTGGTTCATGCAAGTGGTTAATAATAATCTGTGGTGCCCTCGTTAGTAATGCTTGTCCATGTCTTGCGTCTGCTATAGAGTTTATTTAGGTTTCTTGCCAAGTAAAGTACCTTGAGATTGAAAGCTTTTGGGAAAAAAGCAAAGTGTCTCCACCTAATATGCTTATTTTCAATCAATACAACAATATACAGGGTTTCTATGATTACAGTTAATAGTGACTGTATTAATCACTGAGAAAAACTCTTTTTTTCTTGATTATGTTGAGTTTAAAAGAAAAAGGCTTACAGCCAAGAGATTATGGGTACTATCTCACGATCGGCAGATGGTACACAGTGGGGTGACACGTGTATTTCCTAATTTCCCACCGGCTCAATGTTAGTGCATTCCTTCGCCTTGTTACCAAGCCAGCATTCACTCAATTCACTCCAGCAGGTGCATCTGAATGAAAATGAGGGGCGCCCAGGATCATCAGAGAGGTGTTGATCAGTTTACTTAAAGTGACAGAGCATCAAAAACCAGGTGTGTGTTCAACAGTCAAAAATGTCATTCATCACTGGTGCTGCCATTTTTCTGCCACAGATCCCCCAGAAACAGTCCTGTGCCCTTCAGACCTGATCTGTGTAAGTGAGATAATTAGGAAGGTTTGCTATTTACCTCAAAGTTGAAATATTTAATTAATGAAATACAAATATTGTGTTTTACACAAATATACTGAAATTTATTAAACAATTAATAATCAATTAGGTATTTTTTCACACTTATAGAATAAAAAGATATAACTGAGTGTAGTCATTATCAATTATTCAAAATTTTAAAGGGTTTCCCCACTTATGATCATGAAATAATGATTAATGACAAAGGAAAACAGAAATCTCCATTACAACTTAAAATAAAACATAAATGTGCAGCTGGAACAAGTTTTTTCCAAAATACTACCTAAAATACTACCATTATTCGATAATGCTTCTAAATAGCATTATGCAGCTCATACATTTTCTCTGATCATTGCAAATTTTTGTGCTTTTAATCTAAATTAACAATTGAAGTTACACCTTCTTATATGATACCAGTTATTACTGGTTTGCCAACATCAGTTTAGAAAATATCCTTTTTTTCTAGCATTTGCAACATTAAAACCTAAGAAACTGACTTTTCTGCACACAACTAGCTGCACCTTTCAAAGTGGAACAGTCTTTCAAAGGGGAGACACAGCATCTGAAAACATCACCTGCTAAGAGTAGGTCATGCTAACATTTTATTGCAATAACTGAAGGATGTTGAAGGATGAGTAAAAATGAATGAATAAATAAAATGGCATGACAACAAAGACTGCCCCTAACTTCAACATTTCAAAAATGGTTCAAACGCCAGCTGGGTCTTTTCTCCATGTCTTTTATGTTGTTGGACAAGTATTTTATATGGTAGACAAGACACTTGAGCGGTCAATAAATATGTGGGGTCGTTTGTGGCTCTTTTATGGACTCGCAATCTGTTAACTTCTATTCTTTCTTTTTTGGTCAAGCTAGGATGGGTTAAAGAAAATTCTGTAAATGGAATAAGGACTAAGCTTGAATACATAATGCAGGGGTGTCAAACTCATTTTCACAGAGGGCCACATAAGCATAGTGGCTGTCCTCAAAGGTCCAGATGTAACTTATACATGTAACCAAATGTAATGAAAAATAAATGAATCGGTTAGTTCAAAAACCTCTTGAACTGGGGCCCCCTTTGAACTAACCGATTCAAATATAACTACTCCTTAATGTTAAAACAATATTTAAATATTTATTTATTATAAATTTTTAAAGTGACAATTACAATTGCATAGAAAACTTATGTTTGCTTGTTACTCTTGCAAAAATCCTTTTAAATTTGATTCTGTCAGGTTAGGTTATATGGACAGTCCTAATGTACTGTTGCCTAATCCGATATTTCAAATCTGATTCCCCCTAGATATGAATAAATACACACCAATTTTATTTTTTATTTTAAGAAATTAAAAACTTTCATGCTCTCGCGGGCCACATAAAATGACATGGTGGGGCACACTTGCCCCACGGGCCTTGAGTTTGACACATGTGACATAATGGATAGATCCCTAAGCTGCTCTTCACTGCATTATATTGATGACCAAGATAGTTTAACAGTTGTTTCGATGTGTCTGGGATGTATAAAATATTTCCCATTGATAATTTATACAACCAATAAGGCCTGTTTGATAAACAAGATTTATTTTTGTTCACAAGAAAAAACATTATAACGATTTTGCTTTCTCTTTTCTTAGACTTAAAACTTTACAAATAAAGAAGAAAATTGAGAATTTGACTAAATAAGAAGTAATGAGCTGCACATCTACATCTGAGCAGCGAGGAACAGTTTATGATTTACAGCCTCTATAAATCCTTTTCAAGACTGCAGACTTGTGGACAAGTGTAGAGCAAAACAAAATGAAAATTCATTTTAAAAAGATCATTAAAAGTTGCATCAAACTCAGAATAAACACAATGAGAGCACATTTAAAATACGGTAAATGACATCTAAACCTTTAAAGGCAGCAATGCTCCTAAAAGCAAAATCTATTTGGCACAAAAATGCCAGGATAGTAACACGCTAAGAGAAACATTTAAGGCATATGTCTGATATTTATGTCTACAGGAACCTCCAGCGTGGAAGCACTCTGAACTTCAAATGACATAACTAAAACAGACAGGAAAGCACAGATGAAAGCAATCTCCCTCAATCTCAAGCTGGCGATAAAAGTCCTCATAAGTAAATATACTCAGACTAGTCCCTCTTTGGCTTTATTTTTGTGTCTGGTGTAGATTTGTGCATGTTTCTCTTTCTAAACATGGATGGTTTTGACTTTCCTCTGATTTGAAACAGACCCTTTGCTGGAGTCTAAAACACGCACACACACAGTGACCCACTTTCCTGAGCTGAACTGAACCAACCACAAACAGATCATCCTCCATCCATTTATGGGTTGGGTGTGGATATAAGGGATGAAAACACACAGACCCACACACGGCTGTGCACACCAGTGCAGCGTGGACGAGCCTTAAGTGAGTGCAGCTGCGTAGCCAGATGTGATTTTGAGTTGTGATTGTGCATGAATTTCTGTGTCTCCATCTAAGTGTGAGAACATGCTCTGCCTATTCTAATCCTTAAGCAGAGCACTGTGTAGTCCCATAAACACACAAACGCTTTCCTCATAGTGACCTACCCTCCTTTTGTCTTTAAATAAAAGTATGTTGACTCTGCAAAACACACTTTGCTTAAGCCAATCTGCAAACTTAATCTATCTAAAACGTCTGGATGTTTAAATGAGGCACCGTAACATATAAAAAAAAACACAAAAGGGTTTTTTTCGCATCAAACCCTCACTAATAACATCTGCAAGTTGAACAGTCTCCTGAAACATGACACTCGGACATTTAAAGAAACTAAATCTATCATGCATGCTGGCTTCTTACAGTTGTGCAGATATACAGACACATAAAAAGGCAGAACTGCGCTAATGTGAACAGCACAATGTTCAAAAGCTAAAAGCTGTGAAGGTCATCATTAGCATAATATCAACCTTCTGTGAGAATGAATCTGAAGAAGTGATTTATTCACACAGTCAAGACAAATGTGTTTATCCAACTACACAGTGAGGACTTCGTGTGTAGGTTTCTGGGCAGGCATCGTTTCATCGACGCAAAAATCGTTCATTTCAAGGTGAAGACTTTGGTCCATGACCAAGGTTAAACTTTGGCAACTTTCCAGGAAGTTCATGTAAGTCAATAGGATGTCCTCTCAGGCAAAAGTATCTTTACTTTGTGTGCAACACAACTCAAGCATGACCTGTCATGTATTCATATTCATGAGAAACTGAGGTTTGTGTATGTGTGTGTGTCATCTGATGAATGTGAGTTGTTTTTTTTCTAACTGTGTGGGGATAACACATGTCCCACTGTCCTGTGGGAATAAGCTGAGGTCACACAAGCAAAACAAACAGACAAACTGCTGCTCTGGCTCATTTGGTGAAGGAGAAGGATTTTTAGGTCACATGGCTTCACCGCAGACATTGGGTCAGCATTTCTCTGACAGTACACACCTGTACAAGTCAGAGGTTAAAAAAAGAGACATCAAATAATTAAACTTATTAAAATAACTGAGCTAAGTTATTCAGTGGTGACCCAGAGGTGTTTTGTAGTGAGGTAATCAACTCCATCTAGATGGAACTGTACAGTAACAAATAGTCAAAAGTCAGGGTAACTTCACATAGTTTAATACTGTTTACCACTGTTTAAACCTGCATTGGTAAAAAAAAAAGGACTTAAATGAAAATTCTGAGCATAAAATCAAACTTCTTTCACTTGCTGGGGAAACATCCCAATAATTTTATTAAGCCTTAAGCTGGACTTTACCCAAATAGCATCAACCCTCATTTCCTTAAGCCTTAAAGAAACAAGGGTTGATGCTATTTGGACAAAGTTTAAGACATCATGGCAGACATATTCAGCTAAGGTTAAAAAAATTCCAAACAATAGGAAGAAGAAAGAAAAGACAAAAACAGTTAAATGTCAATAAAAAGAGTATGAACTTGTCCAAAGAGGAGTTCACCATATTATAATTCTATGATCAACAAAAACGTGTAAGCAGTTTGATGTGTCTAAGTATGAATAATAGTTTTCAGAAAACTATGAAGTGTAATATAATGTTGTTTTATATTAGAGTAAGTCTACTTTAATAATCTAAAACACTTGTTTGCAGAACATGAATCAGAAGTTAATCAAACATAAGCAGTGCACTTACATAAAGTTTGCGCTCTGTTTCTGGATAAGACTTTTATGGAAAGTCTCCTCGAGTAATTACTTTTTTGTTTTACTGTTCCTCTACACACCTGGGGAACAACCCTTTGACTTCCTTTATAAAAGCAAATAAATACAAAAAAGTAACCAGAGTCAAATCCGTTTATTGTGTAACCCCGAGATGGCTTGTCACAAAACAAGTCTGCCTTTCAGTTACTCAAATGTAAAACAGCTAAACTTTAAAACAGAAATTAGCTTGTATAAAACCTGTTTCTATTATTTATTTTTAAACTGAGTGACTAGAAATATATGTAAATGACATATAGGGTTTTTTTTCTTTTTCAATTGAAGAGTGAATGTCAAATTTGCCCCCCTCACAGTTTTTTTTTTCCAACAGATGATGTTGTAGCTGAGAATTATAGTAACAATCACAGAACAGAAGGATCTGAGTTTAAAAAGGCCTTGATGCAAACCAAATGTGTCAAGTGACCATTTATCCATTTCTTGCATATGATGGTGGAAACAACAACCTTAGCAGTTTTATCTACTCCATGGATCCCATTAACAGTTGGACTGAAAATATCAGTGACTCAACTACCTGCACAGTAGATGTGTAATGCAAATGTTTTCTCCATAAGCTGTAAAATGACAGAACCAGGATTTATTGTGCATGGTCTGGTGGTGCAAAGGCATTCTGGTCTATTCAGTTTTCAGATTCCAAATGAGATAATAATTGTTAGTTACAATAATCCATCAAAGATACATAAAAACTTAAGTTTTAGATTGTCCAGTGAATTGTGGGTAAATAAGGAATAAATTGGATTGATGAACATTTGTTTTAGTTAAGTATTGCAGACTCCTATAAGTAAAAAAAAACACGTGACATGCAGTATTTGTAGTGGAATTCTAACTAATGAACTCAAATAATTTCCTCCTTATTGATTAAATTCTGCCACATAAAGCAACAACATCAAATATTTCAGTAAATTACAGACAGGAGCCTGTAGCATTTTTATTGTTTGTCTTTATGATAGCTGTGTGCAAAAGTGTAAACAATAAATATCATAATCAAAGAAATAATTATTTTCATCATCATGTCTTTTCTTTTATTTGCCTTTAGTGAATCCGGAAACCAAAATAAAACTCCAAAAGACTCCTTTGATGATCATGAATGTGAAACTTTACGGTTACAAAGTTGCAGTAATCTGGTTTCTGGCCACTTTTGTGAATAAAGCAATTAGAGAAAATTAATTTCTGTATAGAAATCTAAAGGAGATATTGTTACTTGTGCCATTTGAACGTGTATAGTGTGCATGATGGGTTTTACATGTAAAACAAACTCCTGATTGAATTAGATTGATTTATAATGTTTGTAAATATTTAGCTATCTTTAACACTGATATTCTCAAAGGGGGAATTTTCATTTCACTACAGAAAATGCAGCAATTGTGTTGATTGAGCTAAAAACGCTGGGCAAGATGGAAGGAAGCAGCTGAAAAGCTTTTTTCTGACACTACTTTATTTAAATACTAAGAAATAATCATTATCTTAGAGTCTGATCTTTTATGCAGACATTCAGCATCACCCTAACTCACACAGTTAGGACAAGAGGAACCCGTTTTTTTTTGTGATAAATCATTGAAAGAATCAGGATTGTCTAAGGTAATATGTCTTGTTAATCACAACCAACCACAAAATGAAAAGCAAAACATGCAAGAATCATCCCATAACAATCATGCTGACAATCTAAAGAGAGAGAGTGAAGGACAAAATGCCTCTACCTTGCTGGAGAAGGGCCCAGGAATGAGCAGTTTCAGAGCCTGTCGCTTCAGCTCCATCAGCCGAGCATTGCAGTTCTCACACCATATCATTCTTTCACTCCCTGGAGAACTCCCACTGCCTGAGGCCGGCGATCCCGTACCAAAACCAGGGGAGCCGCCAAGAGACCCCGGTGATCCTGTGCCAATCCCTGGAGAAATGGTTCCTGGAGATCCAGAGAAGGATCCCGGTGATGAGATCCCCGAGCCTGGAGACGGGGTTCCAGTGGAGCTAGGCATGGAGCCAGCACCCTCTGGGGCAGGGCGTGTGCCAGAGCGGGTGGTTTCCTCATAGGTCTTGCGGTACCATGTGTCCGGGAAAAAAGATGCAGATTTTGTTGGAGATGTGTCAGACATCTGAGAAAAAAACAAACATGGTGTGCCTTTTATCGGGCATGAGGAGTACATACTAAGAATGTGTAACACGTGTGCATTAACAAGTCTGCCCTCAGAGCAGGTAAATTCAGAATGAGAAGAGAATCCAGAGGAGGTTAGGACCTGTGGCTGTACACTTTAATACTTGTATAAACAAAAATGTGCTCTTATACTTTAAGGTAATAATTTATTGTTTGATCTTTTTTTATTTTTGCAACTTGTGCAAAAATTAATAAATGACAGATAACATGATAATTCAATATCAACTTCCAGGTTTTGGTTCCCGCCATTGATACATAGCTGAACTAAGCAAATATGGATGTGTACAAAAGACTCAACAAACAGCCGTCATTAAAGGATGTTAAAAATGCAATAACACAACCAGTGAGGTGGCAACAGAGAAGGAATTCAACCTTCAAAATAAAATATTTAGACTACAAATAAGGGATGATACCAAATATTTTGCTGAAAGAAAAAGGAAGAGACTCTGAATGTTTCCTTTGGTGAAAAAATATGATCAAGTCAGGGCAGATTTGTGCCGGTGTGTTCCAACGAACCACTTGAGAGCATCAAATGAGCCAGAAGGACTGGAGAATTTGATCTTTTGCGGCTGGGCGAATCTATTCAGAAGTGGTGATGCCTGCAGAGAGGCTGTGCAGCAGTGAAGTGCCTCACAAGCACCACAATAAGGCAGCAACATGTAGGTAGATATGTGGGAATGCTCAAAGTTGAGATGTGGGTGGGATAAACTAAACTGTGGAGCTGATTATGGGATGCAGGTGTTAAATATAGAGAGCTCAATGTCTTATCTGCATCAACAAATGATTAAAAAAAAAGGCGTGTAGATCCATTTGCTGCAAAATGCACGCCACTGTGACAGCACAGGTGGTGATGTGCAATAATTCTGTGGGAAATGAGACAGCATCATCAACACACATGTCATGGCTGGAAGACAGACATGATTGCCATTTAAATGGGTTGATGAAATGCATCCAAGTTTCTTTTCCAAATGTTTTCAAGGAATAATGGCAACAGAGCATCAACTCCTCGGTGAATTGGAGAACCTACCGCATGTTTTCTGCTCCGGCTGCTCCTCTCCTTAGTCCCTGACAGTGAAGTCATGTTGGAGGTGAGAGGAAAGGGGGAGGAGAGGAGAGACAACCGCTGCTGCCCGCCTCACATCCAAAAAGGAACCACTGGATCGATTTCAATTAACCACGCGCCCCTGCAGTTAGCTCTTCTCGAGGTTGGGGTGCAACCTCACGGCGCGCAAAGACGCATGTGGAAATCACTCACATTCCCATTGCGCCTGGAACGCATCCCACGTCCCTGACGGCGTCTTTCCCCTGCAGTAAACGCAAAAGCCCGTCGATCACTTCAAAAAGCTTAGGAAATCACACCGGTTGCGCAGACCGCTCCCCCTTTTTTCCCTTTTTTTCAGCAGAACGTGTTCAGCAGCTCCCTGGACCGTCTGTGCTCTCAGCACTAACCCTCTCCATCAGCTCTGCGCCGCGCAGGTGAATATCCAGGATATGAGCTCGGGTCTGACGGTGGGGGCCCAGGAGCACAGCTGCAGGCAGGGCTCAGCCCGGGACGTTTAGTGGTCCTGTGTGCTCCTCTGTGAACTTCCCTCTGCTAAGGCCAGCGGTAGACTGAGGAGCCTGGAGGCAGACGCACATCTGGATAAGAGGGCGGAGCCAACCTGCCCCTCATCAACCTTTGGCCAATGCACATCTGGCTGCGGCTGGGTGGCAAGTGTCTTGCTGCATGCTCCAGAGAGGAAACAGGACTCACACACGGGTGAATTGAGCTTTAATCCCGGACACGAGCAACATCTGGAGGGAGGGGTTCAGTCAAACACTGGTCAACAGCGGCTTTACAATTTCAGACTCATGTATGGAGAAAATAGAGAATTCAACCATCCAATTTCTATTGTTGGCACTACTGGGACTTTTAAGGATTTTTTAAAACAGTAAAATATTCATATTTTTAATAGAAAGAGGTGCATTTGTGTTGTACCAATGGTACTTAGTATTTAACTGTTTAAAATTTGTTTTCAGTGATTACTTCTCACTTATATCTTAATGCTTATTAGAGGGCTGTTTCACCTCTCTGTCAAACAAAATTAAACCAGCATGCTCAGTAAGAAACATTTTGTGAAGCCAACTTGAAACCCAAAGGTTAGATATTATATTTTTTTGGCTACTACGATATAAATAAATAGATTACACATCAATTTCAGGTTGTTGTTTTTTTTTTACTCACAGCAACCAGTCCAACAAGAAGAGAAAACAGAGCAGAGTAGTTACACAGCGCTCTCTGCTGTTAACAAGATGGCACAACAGGGAAAAAACTGGCACATTTATTTGGGGTGTCACTATAAATCAACTTAATCAATTAATCAATTTATATTCCCACGATCCAACCAGGTAGATCTCTCTGAGGTTAGTTGTTTATCGAATCAACCTATACCATTATTAAATTGTTTCAAAATGAAATAAATCGATTGGAAATCACCATTTGGAATGAGGTACCGGTTTGTTTTACTAAAAATGACCAAGTGATATCACAAGTGATGTCAGCCAAAAATAATCAAGTCATCATTCCAGTTTAATTTGTGGAAACACTTTGAATTTTGCAAAGACATGTGACCAGTGTGGCAGAATGCTCTAATCATGTTCCATTTGTATCATTTTGATGTGGAAAGACAACATTGGTCTGAACTTTAGGAAACTAAAATGTGAATGGACTTGCCAGTAATTCTTGTTTACTTGTTTGTATGTGCACAGATTTAATTTACTCTCTTGTAGAAAAAAAAAAAACCCAGGGAATCTGGAAAACTTCACCTGCACTGTTCAGTCCCCAGGTATTTATCTCTGAGTCAAACTAGTTGAATTTTTGGCTAAATATATCCTGGATTGATTTTAGGTCAGTGAATCAGGTCGAATCGAATTGTTCAAAATAAACCAGTATTGAGGATGAATCAGATCGTCAACCACAAATTATTACAAGAATTGAATCGTTATTAAAATGAATTTTTACACCCAAGTATGTATAATGACAAATACCCAACTAAAGCTGCTATCTTTTAAAACTGGTGAATATTCCTTAATTGAAAATTCTGTACTACTTTTGGACACATCTCATTAGTACAAAGCAACATCAAACACCACAATCATTCTTTCTGCATAGTTATGATATTCTGCTGCTTTTCATAGTTAATCTGTCTGTAAATACGTGAGCCTTTCAGCTTCTCTGCGGCCAGAAAACTTGTTTCATTTATAAACTTGCATTGGGGCTTTGCTTTGGTATTAACATAACTGCATTAGTGTGAGATTACTGTAAGTTCTGTAACCCAAACAGTAACATGAAGAAAATGAGGAAAAACATCAACAGTGACTTCAGAACATAAGTCATGAAGGAGATATATCTAAGATTTTAATGTCATGTGACTTTAACAGATCCATGTTGTCAAGATTACGCTCTGATTGAAAACAAATTGTACAATTCTAATTCAAAATAGAATAAACATTAAAAAAGGTTCATAGGCTTCTTCAAAAGCTTAGCTGCAGTTGGAATAAAAGCAGTCTCTTTGGAGAACCAGGTTATGTTACAACTAGTTTTTCAAACGCATTCTTAAGTCTGTTGGACTGAAAGTTTAAAAAAAATACCTGGCCTCTGTGTGTTTGCAAACTTGATCAGGTATTTATAGATAGATAGATAGATAGATAGATAGATAGATAGATAGATAGATAGATAGATAGATAGATAGATAGATAGATAGATAGATAGATAGATAGATAGATAGATAGATAGATAGATAGATAGATAGATAGATAGATAGATAGATAGATAGATAGATAGATAGATAGATAGATAGATAGATAGATAGATAGATAGATAGATAGATAGATAGATAGATAGATAGATAGATAGATAGATGACTTTATTAATCCCACAATGGGGAAATTTCATTTATCTGTGGCAGCAAAAATGACATTCAGAAATAATCTATATAATATAACATCAAAAAAGGACATCACAAATGACATTCATATTAAATAATTAAAAATTATTATTAAAATTATTATGAATATTATTAAAAAACGAGATTCTTATTAAATAAATCAATATTAAATATTAAATAAATACAGCTGCAAAAGTGTAAAAATCACGTGGTCTGTAAAAAACAGTAAACTGTAAAAAACATGTAAAATATATATATATATATATATATATATATATATATATATATATATATATATATATATATATATATATATATATATATATATTATTTTTTTTATTTTATTTTTTTCAAATACAGAAATAAGTAATGAAGTTCACACCAAAAACAAACAACTGTTCAGGAACAAAAACAACTGAAAATTGAAAAACAACAACTTCAACAAAAGAAAAATAAATAAATGAGTGAATGAAAAAAGAAAAAAAAACCTGGGACCGTGGAGTGTCCCTTTAACACAGTGTTGTACAGTCTGATGGCTGTGGGGAGGAATGACCTGCGGTAACGCTTCTTGCACTGTGGGTGTAACAGTCTGGTGCTGAAGGAGCAAATTTAGTACTTATTGTTTATTATGCATTATTATCAGAGAATTTAGTGTATTCGGCGTACGTTTGACTGCACACACCGATTCTGTAGATTTTGTGACTGACCGTTGCAATTATCTTCCATGCCGCTAGGTGATGCTATGTGGCGTTTTGGTAGCTGCCAGTCTAAAAATGAAACAAAAGAAGTAGCTAAAACCAGGAATACACACGTATCCTCGAGTGTTGTTTTTTTCTATGTAAATATTTAGGTTATTTGGTCAAATTTATTGTCCGATTGCTGAATTCAATAGAGTCAGCTAATTGGTGTGCAATCGGCAGCTCTACGGAGGAACAACGAACCGGTACTGCGACATTTAAAATTATTTGGAACGTAATCATCAACACAGAAGACGTCTACAGCCAGGTGTGTAACTAGTACATTTGTAGCCAAAAATATTATTTGTGGGGTTTTCCCCGGGAGATATTTTTCTGTTTTTATTAGTAACAGGCTCTCGGGGGTGGACTTAGTTTGGTTTTGTATTTTTCGGTTGATGATCTTCTTATGAATCTGAGGTTATTTCGTGTCTTGACAGTTTGTTTCCCTAATTCGTTGAAGCCCGGTGGGCGTTTTCCCATGTGTGGGTCACCTGTTGTCACGAATAAGCAACCATCACTGAGCTCTGTCTTTTATGTTGTTGCTGTTCGCAGCTCGTTTTAAGAGACTGGAGAAAGTAAAAAAAAAAAAAAAAAATCTAGTGGTTTATTGTCGCACATGCGCAGTAGATAAACTGAATGATGTAGAGAAAAAGCCTGTTGGGCTTTATATTACACAACACCTAACAGGGCCTCCTTCAGGCTCTCTGCTGCAGCCATGGTTCTTGCACCACAAAAATCAGGTTCCTGTCCCTAAGTGAAGATATGTTCAAGTGTCAAATGCACAGGCATAACATGGAAGTTTTTCTGATTGAGCAGATGAAGCTTTATGGAAGAAGCTCCTATGAGTGAACTCAAGCAACTGGCACAACAATGAACGGTAACCAGTCACAGAAAGCGCTTTGTTGCCTATAGGCAACCCCAGTGTTTATGAGGCTGTGGATGCACTCAGGGATGTTTTCTTTTTCCAGGTGGAGTTCGTAAAACAACAAAAAGGGAAAGTAAAAAGAAATGCACTGACACTGCTATTCCAGAAGCTCACTCAGCTCCAGCTGTGAAGGAGTCGGATGCTGTTGCAGGCAGCGATTTGCCGACTAGAAGCCTCTCCTCTCTGAGTTCCCCTACAAGCACTTCAAAAAGATGCAAGAGGCAGACAGCAAAGACACCACGTCCCAGCCTGACTTCCACACCCGTCCGCTACTCCTCAAGAAAAACTTTGCCTATCATTTCAAGCCCACCTCTCGAAGACCAAGAAAAGGATCCTCCGTGTATTGAGCTCATCACTATTAAACCGGTGTTTATCAACACAGTTTTTGAAATTCAACATCTTTCATAGTATAACTATTGAAATTTAAAAAAAAAAAAGACAATTACTTTTAACTCCTTTTGTGTTGTAGACGTCAGAAATGGATTCTGCAACATCCTGCTCAAAGTCTAACAGGAGAAAAAGAAAGTTTGATGCCTCTCAGCCAAGACAGCTCAAGGCACAGATGCAGGCCAACGGTTCTCCAGTCAAGCGTCGACGTGGCAGACCTCGGAAAAATCCGAATGGGAATTTATCTGGGGAAACCAGCGTTTGGTCATCCATACGAGAACGACCACGTTTTGAACTGGCAATGTCTGATGCAACAGAACAAGGTAGTTAATGTTGGTTTTCATTTCGTACTCCTATAAAGGCAAAGGCTCTTTAAATGTTGCAAATACACAACCCTGCTTTGAGGCTCCGCTTATGGCGGACAGCCAAATAATTTGAGGAATTTGTCTCAAATTCTTTGGGTCAGTTCATTTCTTAAGAGTGAAACTCTCTGCTATTTTTCACATTTATGAGTTTTCATGAGATATTTATCTCACACTGTGTTTGCTTCCTCCACATTTGCCCTAGACGAGTCCTTGTCCTCAGACTTGTCGATAGAACTGAGTCCAGAAAAGCCCCAGCTGCCCTCATTACCCCCTCAGGAGGATCAGGGCAGCGAGGACGAAGAGGATAACTTTCCAAGTTACTTGACCCAAAGAGACAAAAGTAAGTGTATTGACTACATGTGCTTTTATTTTTTTGTGCTTATCTTGCAAAACATTTAGAAATGAATAATGTCTTTCAGAGTCTTTAGCCATCACAGAGGGAACATTTGCATGGTGCAAATGTCGAAACTATCCATTCTGGCCCTCACTGGTAGGTGTGGAAGTGTGGAAATTTCATTTTGCTTTGGACTTCAAATGTCAGAGGCAAAAAATATCATAGAAAACTAAAGTTTTTTTCAGAATTTAAAAAATTGTTTGTAGGTGAAAAGCGTGAACCGTCGACAGAGAAAAGCAAGCATTATGTTTGTTGATGATGAAAGTATTCAGAAGAAGAAAGGGTAAAGAAATCTTTTCATGTTTTATTTTTTTTACTAAAAAATGCCTCAGTTGGCCAATCTAATTGCTAGTAAAAGCTAAAATAATTAGCTTGAGTTTTCTGTGTACCGCCAGGTTCACTGTTGCTCTGAAATCCTTGAAGCCTTTTGACTGTGAAGAGGCAAATGAGCTGATTGTGAGGATTTTTTTTTTACATCACTTCTATATCCAAACTCTTGGAAGTCCCTGACATTAACTTTGATAAATGTTCTTATTGAAGTGTAAAGCCAAAGAAAACTACAATGCTGCAGTTTCTTGGGCCTTAGCACTTATAAAAGACTACACAATCCGTAAAGGTAAATGGTGTGTTGGTTACATTTTAAAGTTCAATTCCCTTGAATTATAGAAGGACTGATTGTGTTTTGTTTTGTTTTTTTAAAGCCTGCAACTCATTTTCGGTATCCTTCCTTGAGTACTTAAACCACGATATGAGTAAGTATTTCCACTGACCAAGGCACCACAGAGAGAAAAGTGGCCAGCAGCTCTTCCTGATCCTGATCTGCTGGGCTTTACCTGCTGCAGGTTATCCAGTGAGGAGAATGTTTCCATCAGCCGCCTCAGAGGGACCAATCATGATTGCCAGTGACAGCATGATCGAGGAGCCATGCAACGACCCCAAGAAGACCAGCTGTGCAGGAGATGAGGAAGAAGCCTGCAGGAATTCAAAGAGGCTGCTGCCAGACCGGAGCCACGCTGCCCACAACCGTGCTAACCAGAAGCTCGTACATTTCATTGTTAACCAGCGCAAGGTGGAGAAGCGCCTTCTGGTAGGAGTTGTCTGGGTGCTGCGTTTGCGTTGACAGTGTACAAAGAGGCTCTCTCAATACTGTATGTCTTCTATACACAATTAGAAAGTCCTTCAAACCAACTATATGTAGCACCATGTGATTCAGCTGAGCGCCGCACTGTTTCTGTAGTGGTTTCACCCAAACAGTTCTGCATGAACAAACGGACATGTAGATGTCATGTTTACACTAATTTAAACTTTTAGTGGAAACTGAAGCTATGTCCAGATTCCCTCACTACTCCTTAACCCCTCAGACTAGCGCGGGACTATATAGTGCTCTAAATTTTCATGCAACTTGGACATACGCTCTCTACTTTTAAAAATGAACTTTTTGGGAAGACTGTTTATGGATCTAATGTGTTCTGATGATGACATTTGGATGCTTTTATTAAAAAAAAATGCATTTGCATTTCTTTCAAATTACAAACCATTTAAACGCAATGCATTGTGTTCTATATTCGCCAATCTAGTGAGCATCGATGTACACTACTTTTTCGCATAGACTTTTGGGAAATTTCTACGGCACTGGATTTTGGAATTGCGGATTCCGACAGCTCTACAAAATGATGAATGCCCTATACTGTGTAGTGCACTATATAGTGAGTATTGAGGGAATTGGTACACAACCTGTGTCTCTTCCTCATGCTGCCTTCTCACTAAAGGGACGTTGGTGAATGGAAGCTTTTGAACTGCATGTAAATCATTTTAGTATTTAGATGTTTTTGTTAACGAGCCTGACTCATTTTCTTTGGCTGCATTTTACTGATGTCCAGCTTGTTTTTGCTAAAGGAAAACCTCTGAACAATGAACAATGTAGTGTATAAGCAAAAGAAAACAGGTTTGGATACAAAGTAGCGATGTTGTTTCTTTTTTTCTTTTCTCTCTGCACTAAACATAATTTTTCTGTGGCTTCAATTCTGGGTAACTAACTTGAATGTCATTAGTTTTGATTATTTAAACAATTTCCTGACAGTGGATTTTTTAAATCCCCCAATATGCAACAAAGACTCAATCTAGATTACTGATTTCAGGTTTTCCAGTAAACTTTGTTTGTACAATTTAATTGTTCACTCCAATAGACAAACGGAGAGATCGATCAACTTTGGGTTAAAAAATAACTTTACATTATAAATAATTGCATCCGTTCAACCATTGTTAAAAAAACAACTATTTAGAATAAAACAAATATGGATTCATTTTGGGTTAGAAATGTGTTTATTGAAAGAACCATTAAGCTTGTTTTTGTGTATGAGTTGTACGTATCCTTGACAAGTGATTGCAGTCTGCAGAGTGAAGTCATTGTGTCTCTCTTGGCAGGCTGTGATTAGTGGGCAGCAGCAGTCCAAGTGGCTTCAATCCTTTTTAAGTGCCAAACAAAGACGAGTGGTGAACGTTTACCTGGAAGATGATCAGCAGTTAGACCAAGTATACTTTTACCTAAACGGGCTCTATGCAAGAGCGAAGACCACCTCCCCCTGCGTGGCTCAGATAGATAGGGTTCCTTTTGTCTTAGATGTGCTTTTGCCTGAGGTGAGCAGGACCTAATGAGTCACTCATGTGTCCTGATGTGAGACTCAAGATACTATTTTTATAGTATTTTAAATTTTTTTTTTTTGTCTGTAAGCAGGCTATCATCCATGCTATTGCCGGGGTGGACAATGTTTCTGTTAAAAAGGCAAAAGAAAAGTATGACAAAGGCAGATGTGTTAGCAACAGGTAAGGTTTTTGTGGTTTTGTCCGTTAAGTCATGGCGTTTGCAAATCGATTATTCCTCTTAACATTTATTTTGCTTTAATTTACAGAGAAAGAGAAGAGTTTGACCTGAAGATTGAGCAGCAGATGAGGATGAAATCTTTGCAGCAAAATAAAACTTGTGTTAATTTGTGCCATAATGAATTTAAAAAATGAGCAATAAACTATGCCATATTGTTTTTTAATCTATGATTTATACAAATCTCTGTCTTGCAAACAGCTGAGTCCTGTTGGCAACTTGTTTTTTTTTAAATGATAATGGATCCTGTACAATCTGAATTATGTAGCTAACAAACACATTGATAAAATAAATTTGAATAGGAATTTTTTTCTCTTTTAAAAAAAAAAAACTAAAATGAATACTTAAAGTATTCATATGAACCAGAACATCAATGGGGGACCTTTCTGTGTGGAGTTTGCATGTTCTCCCTGTGTATGTGTGGGTTTTCTCCGGGGACTCTGGCTTCCTCCAAAAACATGCGTCATAGGTTAATTGGTTAATCTAAATTGTCCCTAGGTGTGAATGTGACAGTGTTTGGGTGGGTGTGGGATTGTGGACACTCAACCCTGTGACAAATTGGCAACCTGTCCAGGGTGTCCCCTGCTTTTGCCCACAAGTGGCTGGGATAGGCTCCAGCAGCCCTGTGACCCCAAAAGGGAATAAATGGAAGAAGATGAATGAATGAACTATTCATATTTTTGCTATTAAATGTCTCATAACAATTAAACATGTAACGACACTCGGTGTGGACTGGATTTTCTTGTCTATAAAATTCACGTTTCACTTTTGTTTTGTTTTTTTGTAATCCCAAATTGCAATTTCCTCTCAGCAGAGGTTACCAACTGTTGTCAGTTTTTCATTTTTCAAAGAAAAATATGAAAAGCACAATAATGATTTTTAAAAAAAAACTCTTTAGGTTTATAGGTGCAATGAATTACTAGTACATATACTGAGTGCAGTTTTGCACTATTTGAGAAGTTAAGATAGAAATCCTATATTCATGCATGAAAACACCAGCAAATTAATTTAAAAATTATCTTGATAAGTTATATCACTATAAATGCAGCAGCAAGTGCACTATATTTTATTGGGGGTAAATGTACATGTTTTAAAATCAGGATTGTTTAAATTTAAAAGTACCTCATCAGTTTTTTTGTTGTTTTTTTCCCCCCAGAATTCTAAATATCCAAGTAAGTTAATCATCACGTTTAAGTCAAGCTTTGATTTAAACAATTATTAAAGTGTAGAGTTTTGGGGAAATATCGCTCTGACTATTCATGAATGTACTACAAGAAGAACAAAACTGTCCAATTGTAATCACGTATCAATGCTAAACTAAAATAAAAGCATTGTTTACACGTCCCAAACTCAAGTCGTTTTAAATCAATCCATTCATTATTTACAGACAGGTTTGATACTCCTCTAATAAAAGAAAAAAAAATACTGAATAAAAGTCATAATTGATTTTGACTTGAAATTGAAAGATTATTATTTCAATTAAACAGAACACTAGGACGAACCAATGTATTTTAAGGCAATCAGAAAATTTGTGTTTCTCCTGTAAGCTCCTGCCCTTTCAGCACATGTTGGCCTCCTCTTTGTGAGCTAAATCATCTTGTTCTTAAACAGATGGGATAATTAGTTCCTTCTTTGAATAATATGCTTTATGAACAGCCTCTCATTCCACAATGGGGAGAGTGTTCTTTACTTGGTAAATAAACCTTTTAGCATGAGAGCATTCAGTGGGCGTCCCCTCCAAAATTTTCACCTAAGACAATTTCCCAGACAAGTTGTGGCTCGTCAGTCTGCATGATAGCAAATTCCAATCTTGCTTTTACAGTTTAATTTCGTCATACTTTTCTTCCATGAGGACCGCTTTGGCTCAAACAGCGACAAAGGGTGCAATCTGACTGACCAGAACATTAGATTTCATTTTTTATGTCTTTAGGGGTTCTTTCTGGACTCTTTTGCTCCAATTTACATTTGTAACTTTAATTTGTCAAAAATTATTTTGTTTTTGAAAAGGAAATTGTCTAAATTGTCTTTTTTAAAGGAAATTGTCTATAATCGTGTTGGTTATCAGCTTTTAAAAAATATGGACTTGTGGTCACATGAACACCAAGCTGTATGGAGATTGTCTGGTTGCATTTATCTTTAAAATGTTTGTCTATTTCATTTCTAGCCCCCAAAACAACTTTTTTTTTTAAATTTTCTTATTTATGTTCAGTGTGGTGCCTATTATTATTTTATTATGATCACATAATGAAATAGTGAGAGTCTTTAAGGCAGACTGGCTAATTAGAGGTTTAAAGTAGCCAGTGGTGTCAGTTAGATTTCAAACTGTAAGGTCCCTATTTGGTGAAAATGTTTTAGTCTTTTTAGTCTTTTCTTCTATATATATATATATATATATATATATATATATATATATATATATATATATATATATATATATATATATATATATATATATATATATATATATATATATATAGAAAATATATATATATATATATTTTCTTCTATATATATATATATATATATATATATATATAGTCACATGTGTGTGTGTGTATATATATATATATATTCTATTGTAGAACAATTTTGTCCAGTAATCAGTGCTGATTATATTATATTAAATATGACACTAACATATTCCGATATTTTAAGTGCATTTTTGAAACACAATAAATGGCAGAATTGAATTTATAAAACGGTCTTAAATGTGCTTTTACAATGCACTATTTCGTCGACTTGGACTAGTTGTCTTTTGTCACGGAAAAACACAAGAGAGCACTATGTGTTTTACCAGAAGGGGGCGATAAAACACTTTTTCTCTGTAGCCTTTTTGTCGGAGAAGAAGAAAACTCGAAATGGCGCTTTGCTTTATGGAAGTCAGAAAAGCATTGGGTGTTTGCTAACCAGCTAGAACTATTTGCGGCGTGTTTTATACGGTTAGTGCTAGATAGGAGGTCGGATTATGACAGACAACGAAAAGAATCTACACGGATTCCAGAAAAAACAGACGAACTGCGGCTATAAGGCCTGCATTCTCCCCAAAGGTAACGTAGAGCGCCTTGCGGCTTAAACTAAACCATCACGTTTTCCAGACTAACAAACTAACTTGAGTTACTTAGTATTACTATGATGACTCAGTGAACTCGCTTAACTAATCCATGTATGTTTTGCAGCAAAAGGGTGATGTACGTTTGAGCTGTTAGTTGTAGTTCGAAAGATTACGATAATAGAAGGATTTAAGTTTCATGTCTTGTTTTAGAAACAGATTCATTCACATAATTAGAACGTTAACACTAGATAAATTTGGCTGTCAGTCGCCAAAAACTAATCAGATTTTGAATTCACACTTTCAGCTAACATGTTACTCAACTAGTTAGCTATTTGCGTTTGCTCATATCGGTTCAGTCAAGCCAGGCTAGTTTATCACCAAACCGACTCAACGCGTGACTCAGATATAATTCAAAAACCCAGCACGATTTGATTGTTGTTAGTTTATTTTAATGCTTATTTAATAATTTTTTTAATCTATTTTTGAACGGTATCTGCTATGTTAACTTAAATGCTAGCTCACGAATAAGAGTCCTGCTTGACCTTGCATGCTAACAAATAAGCTCACAAATGTTGCTCGCGGTTATTGATACACACATTTGACCATTTAAATATTTACTTTATTAGGTTAGAAGCACGTTTTAAACATGTTGAGGTAGTCGGTGTGTAACAAAACACTTTAAACCCTGCAAACAGTAGATTGTTTACGTCTTGTGATCTTAGCTTTAGCATTAGCGGTGTAGTACCAGAAGCTAATGCGTAGTTTCCTAGCAAACGGAACAATTTAAAAATTAACCAGGGTTTAGAATCTAAACGTTATAGCTTTTCTTGTCTTTTTTCCACATAAATGTTCGGTCGTGTTTTTTGAGGCAAAGCTTTTTTCGGCTTTTTACGGCGTAGAAAAAAATGTGATTTCAGTCGTTAGCATTTGTAGGTGATTTGTATGTAATTTTAGCAGACACGTGTTCTACTGTGAAAGCTTTCGTGTGTTTGAGAAATCGCGGTCAATTTGAGCTCATTTACTGTTTAGTGTTCTTGATATTTCTACTGTCCGCACGTCTTTCTCGCGTGGCGGTCGATGACAGACCTGTTGCGCGGGAGTTAACTTGAATTCGTTGTGTTTTTCTTTAATGGTCACAGGGGGCAGCATTCCGTCCTAACAACACTGACTGTCCACCCCCTGACCCCGCCACGTGGTTTTTCTATACTTCACGTGTTAAGATGAAAGGATCTAATCTAAACACATAAGTAGATAACATTAACATGCGCACTTTTTATTTATATTGGTAACAAGTAAATGAAAGTAACTATAAAACGATACACCCTCAATAATTAAACTGTATTTCACTTTTTTATTTTAAGGGAGAGATAGCTGGAGTAAAGTCTGCTTTGTGTAATTTTCTGACTTATTTAAGTTTTTTCTTCTTCTACAGTCTTCTGTAAGAGCTAGCTGTCAGAGAGCTCACATGCACAGACAGATGTTTATGGGTGGGTTTGTTAGAAATCAAGCTCGAGTTTCAGCCCCAGTTGTCATCTTTTAGTGTGATCCCTGACAACTGACTGTACTGCTCTTGTCTGAAAGACAGGCTTCTTTTAAACTCCATAAATGAGGGCACAAAAAATCCTGTAAGAGTTTCTGTCACTTTTCTTCTTTTATTTGCTAAAATAGTGTAAACATGGTTACAAAATTTGAACAGTACTGACAAATAAATGTATCCTTGTTTTTTTCCTTGTTTGTTTTTTTGTTTACCTAGTGAACAATGCATGATCTTATTGCTCAAGTCACCAGTAGCTTGCTGCCCTTCTCTGGAGTGACTATAGAAGCCCTTGGGGAGGATGAGATCACTTTGGACTCAGTTCTGCAGGCCAGGTTCACTGTTGGTAAGCATTTGCTTCAGTGTTTTCTTTGTTATTGTTTGTTTCCCTTTTTCTTGTGAGAATGGGTACTTGCACGTGTCACATCTTTCACCAAATGAAAAATAGGTTACTAGAAATATTGCAGTTAATACTGTTTATTATCTTGTGAATATTTCATTGTTTCTGTCTGATTTTTCTTTCAATATTTCATATTTATTTTGACTTGTCAAGTGTGTAAATCATATGTTATTCACACAAAATTTGCAAACCAATATGAATACAACTTTTAAGCATAGCAAGGTATATAATTAGGGGGAAAAAGACCTTTTAACTTCTACAGGCCCTTTTCTCCACATATATTCTTCTTCTTCTTGACTCTTTTCTCTGTGTGTGAATGTTAAGGCCGCATTGGATTGGCTTGGCTTGCCTGTGGTCCCCATCTGGAGGTTGTCCATGCAGTAACGGGGGAGCGGTTGTCTGCGTATTGCTTTAGCACTGGAGGAGAGCACCCACCCAGAATTCTTTCTGCCAGGGACTTTAGCTGGCTTAAACGGTTTGTGCTTGGTTAGAATTTTTTGTTTTCCATCCATCTGCTTTCAATTTTTTAAATTGGAGTCAATAATGACAAATAAAAATAGTTTTCAACATTCATGTTTTTTATGTCTTTATTTGGAAAATTAATTTGATATTTTATTCTGAAAAAAAGAAAGAAAATGTTAACATTGACGTTTTTGTTCATTTGATTAGTTCTGGGTTGTTGGTGGCTTTGGAAGAAACTGAAGGCAGTGTTCTCTGCCTTTATGACCTGGGTCTCTCAAAGGTGGTTAAAGCTGTGGTCATACCAGGCAGGGTGAGTTGCCTTTTAATATGCACCTATTTTAAATTAAAGGCTTTGAATTCAGGAAAAAAAAATCTTATTACCGTGCATTAAAAATGCATGAATGCTTATCAAAATATATAGTCCCTCGATTAATAATACCAGAGTAACAGGTTTATTCTATTTTTAATCAAAAAGGCACATAGTAAAACATCTGCTTTTTGCTGTTGATCAGTGTGATTTCTTCAGTTTGTTTGATGTTAGAAAAAAAACCCAACATACTCCACACATTTAACATTTGAACACTTTTTTTCAAATGTCAAACCGCTTTTTAACGTCCAGAGTTTTATTACTTTTGCTGATGGGATGCTCCTTATCAAAATCTTCTCCAGCTGATCCTAGAAATTTTCAGTAGTGAAAGTTTTTGAATCCAATGAAGGGACGACCAGATGTAAATGTGATGTATCATAATGAGAGCCCACTGATGGTTTGAGCCTACTCACACTGTCTTCTAGTTATTGGGACATTTAGAAAAGGGCCAAGTGTAACATGCATAGTTAGGCATTTAGTCTTCTTTGTTTCCAAATGAAGCAATTATAATAGGCTTGATTTACATAGTTAAATAAAGTGGTTTGGTAACAAATCGTTTTTCTTTGTGCATTTTCTGTTTTTTGAATAGAACACATTCATAGACACATTTTAGAATTTAAAATCATTGTAAATAAAGGCTAAGGGTGATTAATATACTATTGCATCAAATTTGCACACCATGGTATAGTATTAAAATGAAATGTCCATATATAGTATCTCAGTAAAAACCCTTGTCATTTTTTTTAACTCTTTCTGTCTGTCTTATTTGTAGATTACAGCTATTGAGCCGCTTGCCAGTTATGGTGGAGCCAGCACCTCTACACAGCACCTCCACCAGAGTTTGCGCTGGTTCTTTGGTATTGCTGCTGTAGTAACAGATCTTGGTCATGTTTTACTCGTGGACCTTTGCCTTGACGATCTGTCCTGCAGCCAGAGTGAATTAGACGCTTCAGGTAAGGAGTTGCCTTCAGAATGAATTGAGTTTTTTTTTTTTTTTGCTTACTTTCATCCTTTTTCTGTTGTTCTTGTCTGGACCTCCAAAAAAGTTATGCCTTTGTATGGGGAAAATATGCCTTTACCTGTATATTTTGCCTAATTTTGTTCAGTGTAGGCTTAAAATTTGTCAAAGCGTCTAAAAAGTTATTTTCTTTGATAGAAGAAAAAGGTTATGGGACTAACTTTGAGCTTATTAAATGAAAACATTTTACCTCTGGCCAGCAAAGACTTGTTAACCTTTTAGGTTTTTTGAGGTTTGAATTGGATGAATGGTCATAATAGGTGAGTAATATCTATTTAACTGGATCTATCTATGTTTTTTAAAGCTCAAGGAAATGATTGACATCTTTTGGTCGGGGTTTAAGTTGTTTAGAGATTCCAAATGGTATTTCCCAACCAAAACTTTTCTTTCTCAATAAACTGATTGAAATTCCTGCAGGACAAAAAGTCATGAGAGATAAGTGTCTGTGCTACACAATGGAGTCACTTGAACCACTGACAAAGTCATCTATGTTGGCTATTTTCCCCCTGAAAATATAGAAAGTGAACCAAAAAAATGTTTATCTTTACCTTTCTAATTTTATATAGATTTATTAAAAAGTCCTCCTTCAAAAAATCTTTTAGCATTACAGTTGGTTTGTTTTTCTGAAACTATCTGCTTTAGAGATTTACCCTCCTCTTATGTATTTTGTTGCTGTTATTATTTTTGTTTGTTTGTTGCAGATTTGCAAATCGTGACCAAATCTCCAGCAGACATCCCGAGGCTGAGGGAAGTTAGCACCAGGCAGGGTAGACATCTTTGCCTGCAGCTGAATGGACCCGCTGGAGTTGGTGTCACAGCCATACAGTACATCTCCAGAACCAACCAGCTGGCTGTTGGGTTTTCTGACGGACACTTGCAGCTATGGAACATGAAGTCCTTGAAGAAAGAGTGAGTTTTGGAACGTTCCCTTTATTTTCTATGCTGGGAGAAGACATGTTCCATGAACATACCTTTCCTTAAGTTTCTGCAGTGTTTAACTCCACCTAAGTATGTGGTTGACAGTTTATATCAGTATAAATTGTTTACTTGTTCCAGATAGCCACAGTCCTGTTGTTTCTTTATGTCTGACAGCAGAGAATCTCACAACGTTGTCCTCTTTGTTGCATTTTTGCTGCTGTTCCATCAAAAGCTCCAGCCCAATTTTCCTTACATTTTAGTTTATGAATGTATCTGTTTGCTTAGATACCACTCACAGCTAGAAGGCGGCAGAGTTCCTGTTCATGCCTTCACCTTCCAGGAGCCAGAGAATGATCCCAGGAACTGCTGCTACCTGTGGGCTGTGCAGTCCTCACAGGACCTGTGAGTCTCAGTTTTAACTGATTACTTTGATTAAATACCTTTGTTGGTTCATTCAAAGCCCATCGAGATGACTGTTGTTGTGAATTTGGACTATACAAACTAAATTTAATTGATAATTGATTCTTACATTGATCTAGTTTTCTTTTTCCACACAGGGAGGGAGACATTGTTAGTCTTCATTTGCTTCAGTTGGCCTTCAGTGAGAGAAAGTGTTTGGCTTCTGGGAAGATCTTATATGAGGTCCTCCATCTTTAAAATATGCTACTATTAAGTTTCTGTCTGAAAATCGACATACCCGTGTATTTAGCAACTCAACCTTTTTTAATGTCTTTGAACCTCCGATCCCTTTTTCCTTCAGGGTCTTGAGTACTGCGAGGAACGTTACAACCAGGACTTAAGCGGCACGACCTTCCCTCGAAGGGCCCAGGCTTCAAACACGCACCTCCTAAGCTGTCAGACTATTGAGAAATTCCGATACCATCCGGACAGGGATGACAGTATGAATGAAGGTTAGACTGCAGAAAATGTTAACACTTTTGGAGTTGAGTTTTAGACGTATTAAATTGTTAGGGAGATTGATAATAATGTTGTTTGATTTGTTAATAACTTTCACTGTCATTCTCATCTGTTTCCTGTTCTGCGTTTTCAGTTGCATCCCCGGACACCAGTTTGTCGATCTTCAGCTGGCAGGTCAAGGTCTACGGTCAGGGAAACCCTTCCAGCTACATTGGGGTGTTTGACATCAACCGCTGGTACCATGCACAAATGCCGGACTCTTTAAGGTGCCTCATGACTGTTATTACATTTTTCTTTTTTTTTGGGATGGAAAGGATAATTGCGTCACATTTGATACTTTTAAAGTGTATATTTGATCAGTCTGCTGATTTGAACTTTCTTTTAGAACTGGGGAGTCTCTTCAGAACTGTCCCTACCTGGCAGTTTGGTGTCTGGACCCAGTGGTGCAGATGGTGTCTCCACACAACCTCCTAGATGTTATTGTACATGAGCGCAGTCTGAGTAGAGGCCTGCCATTCACCTGCCCCCCACCTGAACAGTACTTCAACCCCACAACCTTTAACTTTGGTAAATGTACTGATCATTTCTTTGACTGCTTTGATGTTAAAACATGCCAGGAATGTTTTCCACATGACGTGTTTCTCTGCACGTTTCGTATTTTTTCAGTTGTTTTACAATGATCCATCATTGTGGGTAAAGTTAGCTGTTATTTTTTTTCCTGACACAGATGCTACCTGCTTGACCAACTCTGGAATTGTGCACTTAACCTGCTCTGGGTATCAAAAAGAGGCAAGTCACTCATGTTTATCTGCTAGTAGTATTTTCAGCACTTCTCACTGCTAACACACAGCCTTTCTTTCACTTTTATAATGAATGTGTCATACTGGACACTTTTAACCTGGCCTGAATCAGTAAAGTTTGTGACATCATCATTAAAACAAGAGTTTACAGAGATATGTGGGTTTCAGATGTCTGTTAGTGTTCATATAAAGAACTTTAGTAGCGAGAAAGTCTGATTTGAGAGGCTAGAGGGCGCTGAAGGTTAATGTCAAAGTTTCCTTTTGTCATCTATTTCTTAATTGGTCGAATATAAATGTTTGAAACATTTCATACTCTGTTTTTGGAATAAATTTACTATATACCTTTGTTGCCGTAGTATTTTAGTTGATTTTAAGAAGAAAAAAAACACTCCTTTTCAAGCACATTGTTTTGTTTTATCTGTCTGTTTTTAACTTGTGTGTTTTCATTTTTGGTACTTGTGGTTTATTGTGTTGAATCATTGTTTTTAACCCTTTAGACCTTAAGTTTTTTGAAGAAAGCTGCTCCTTGCACCAGTGAAATCATTTCCTCCAGCTACTCTCGCTGCCTCATGTCTGGCTTGCTCTCTGCTCGCCTGACTGACATGCAGACATCCAGGCTCTCTCAGGTAACTTTCTTTTCCTTGCAGACCCATAGACCTGAGGCTTTTGTCTGATTTGGTGGCAGAAGTGCCATAATGATTTCTTTCTTTGATTTAGAAACGTTGGTTCATTTACTCTTTATTTTACGTAATATGAATATAATTCTCCATTAGCTGCAACAGTTATTTGCTCCAAAAGTACTGGATCAATATGGGTGATTGTTGCCTAAATTTTACTTAATGTTGAATCAAAACATCACGAAACTGCTACGTTTCTCTTTGTCTGTTATACAGAACAATAACTGAAATATACTTTATTGATCTACAATGATTTGTACATTTGTCCTTCTTATTAGGAAGACCAACTTGATGCCATCTTGACGACAGCAGTGGAGACCAGCTCGTTGGGATTGATCACTGGCTCCATCAAGCAATGGACTGCAGAAGGTTAGAGTACATCCCATCCTGAATGGTTTTTAAGCTTCTCCCCCAAACATATCTAGGCCTACTCAACATTATGTGTTGACGTATATAGACTCACACATTTGTTTTTTTTTGTGCTTTAAACTAAAGGTATGTTCTGTGACCCAGTTTCATAGCAGCAAACTATTCTTCCCATTTCATCTCAACAGAACAGCCAGGCTCTGCATTAAATCTCCGCTACATTATGGACTGGGCTTGGAACAAAGTGGTGCAGACCAAGGAGGAACTGGATGGCATCTGTATGTTAAAAACAGAAAACGATTTCAATAGTTGGTGTGATGGGACCTGTTGTTTTTTTGTTTTAAGAGTTAAAAAGTTCAATGTTTTTCTCGTCAAATCTCAAGGCGATCTAAAATATTTTTTTAGAATTTGTCACAGATGCATTCAATTCAGGCCTTCTGTTGTTTTCAATTTTAGGTGTTCATCCTCTCCATATGTGTTTGATCCCCAGGCGCTCCGCTGTTTGACAGCTCATCCAACTTCACCGACCCGCAGACCTTACAGCTGCTTCGGCACAGCGAGCGGCTGCTCAGTAACCTCAGCGCCGTCTTCCACTGCCTGCTCAGCGAAGCTCAAGAGCTCACGCAGAAAGGTGCTACGTCCATATCCATGCACACATATAACAACATTATATATACTTGGTTGTGATGGCCTCTAAAGCTGTGACAGTATTGCCAGGTTTTACTTTTATCAGGACATTCTGACTGTAATCTTTTTATTCCATTTTTATATGGTTTACCTTATTCAGATTGATTTACATTGGATTTAATTCTGTCTTTTAGGTCTTGCAGGTCTCATGAACAAAAACATGGTGTCCAGTCTGATCTCTAACTACGCTCAAGTGGTCCTCTGGTTCTGCCGGACTGGTTTGCTCCCAGAGAGATCAGGTAGGCTGTTGCTTACGTCTGACAGTTCTGAAGTTCGTTTGATACTAAACTTTAATGGGAAAGGCACTCAAAAGAAGATAATATTTCCTAAACAAAAACCAGAACTGAATGTATTAGCCATGTAATGCTATTAGAAACGCGTAGATTAAAATCAGTCTCCAGAAAACATGTTTATCATTCAGGTACTTCCTCCCTGAATCCTTGTAAAATGCATGTTTTATGTCATATGTGATGTTATGTTGTTGTATCGTCCAAGGCGAAAATGGATGACCGTTTTATCTGCGGTGTTGACGAGCGCTGTCGCGTGCGCACGTCACCTTGAAATATAAAACAAAGATTTTTTATACATTTTTATTTTGAAAGTACAATGAAAGTAAGTTTAATACCTGGACCTGTTTCCCGTCTGCTGGCTGGAAATTGACGCATCCATTGTAGATGTAATGCTTGCGCTGTGGAGGGATGGACATCCGACACAGACATGACGGTGGCGATGTAAACATTCCCATTGATTAATAAATGGTCTAATTTTTGTGTCAAATCAACACAATGAAGACGCAACCCAGATGGACCAGTGTAAATCAGGCATACGTTTTATTCTTTGTTCTTCGTCATCAGATGAAGATGCTCTCCAGATTTCCAGACCTTTCTACGCTCAGTCTGTCATCAGTAACTATTACACGATACGCAGAGAAGAGCTGACCCGGCTGGCTAAGTAAGTGACAACAGAAGTATATTCAAATCCAACAACATTTTAAAGATTGTGTCACCGTTTGGCTTTGTTTTTTTTTTTTGTAATTGCAAAAGTGTGAGGCTTTTTTGCTGTTATTTCTGCAGGCACAAGTGGTCTGCAGACTGCCTCATGATTGATGGTTTGGTTGCCCAGTGCGGTGAGCGTCTGACCAGCCTGTGGAAACGAGACGAGGGAGGAACGGGACAATACCCACCACCAACACTGCATGTAAGCAGACTGCAGTTCAGAGATGTTCTCTGTACTTCTTTAACCCTTTTGTTCTAATCTATTGCATGTCTGATCCACAGGCTTTGCTCGACATATATCTGCTGGAAAACATAGACGAAGCTGCAAAACATGCTATTGTATCCTCAACTTTATCATGTCTGTTTTCAGTGTTTTTTCTGGTTTAGCATCACAGCATCCAACTTTTAAATATCAGATCTGTTTTTAAATATAGTAACCTATATTATAAGGATAAATGTTTTAGTAATGAAATGAATTAAAATGTAAAAAAAAAATAATCAACTTTTTGTAAAATCTTATTGCTGGTAGAAACCTTGACCTTTAACTACAGGTTATTTACTTGCTGTTGGACGTCATGTACTCCTTTCCCAATAAGGACGGAGCTTCAGTGGAGTCTTTTCCAACAGCTTTTGCCATCCCTATCGGACTGGTCAAACTAGTACAAGGTCTCTGGCTGCTGGACCATAATGACCATCAGGTACAAAGAGACCCACACACAGGGTTAGGGAATTAAGTCATTCTTTCATGCTCTCTATTACCGGTAAATACAATTCAATTAAGTTTCTTTGATTTTTTTTTTTTTTTTTTTTGGAATTATCAGAGTTCGTTTGAGCTTCTCCTGCATCCAGCTGCTTCTCGGTTTCATTTTGAGTGGCAGCATGAGCGCATCCTGCAAGCACTGATGAGCCAGGAGCAGCATTCTGTTGCACTTCGATACTTCCATGTCACAAAGCCTCCGATTTCCTCCACCGCCCAGGCCCGACTTTGCCTCTCCGTACTTCTGCACAGCAGGTGAGCCCCATAAGGAAAAGCCAGTGCGCCAGCAGCCATCTTCATACTTTAGTCTTTAAAACCCAGCTGGTGCTCTCCTCTCTCAGGTGTCTTATTGAGGCGTGGTGCTTACTTCGCCAGCACTCGCATCGCCTAAATGGATCCGAGCTGCTGGGCTTCCTGTACGAGAGCTGCCAGGAGCTGGGGCTCACTAAAGAGCTGCTCAAACTGCCGCTGGCTGCCAACGAGCAGGTAAGGCAGACGAGTGAAAACTGTGATGGACTGGAAGATATTTACAAGCAAAAATGGATCCTTTAACCTTTGATTCTTTCAGGAATGCTTGGAAAAATTTCTCCAAGGTACTGGGGGTCTTCAGAACAGAGAACTGCTCATGGTTCATTACCTCCAGCAGGCCAACTACATTCCTGCTCTTCAGCTGAACAATAGCCTCAAAAGGAACTTGGTGGTGTGTTATTTTAATTATTCTATCTCATTATAAAATAGATAAATGAAAATATAGTAAATAGTTGCCATCTAGCCATATTGAAATGTGTCCTCATTTGCTGTGTATAAAGATTCTCCCAACATTTTCTTGTTGTTTTGATCATAGAACGAGCGAGACCCAAAGCTTAAAGAACGATCTAACATCAGAAACTCCATCATGGATCAGTATGGCAAGGTTTTGCCTAGAGTGCAGAGGAAGCTGGCAGTGGAGAGAGCAAAGCCCTACCAACACCCCAACACCATCCACAAAGAAGGTAAAGGTTTCATTTGTGTTAGCACCACTCTGAGGCGGCTTATGAGCTTCATTTTTATTTTTTTCTATTTTAATAGGATCTGAAAATCTTAAAACTTTCATTGTTGAATAAAGATTCAAATGCTTGCACTTCTTGCTCCAGTTTCTCGTCCACAACCTCTGTCCACGATCACCAAGCCCTCTGCCAATGAGAAGGTGATGTCCAGGGCTGGATTTATCAACACTGTCCTCACCAAGATTGAGGAAGTGTGGTTGGGCAAAGACACACCTTCGTCGTCCCCAGCCAAGAGGTGGGCATCATAAACAGCTCAGCAGTTGCAGCTCATCTTGAACAACAGCGGATTGTCGCTCTGACAGAGTCTGGTTCCGCTCAGGTTCCCTCCAATCTTCCAGTTTCTCTCTACTGTTGCCCTTCAGTTAACTCAGTGGCTTAGTTAAGAGGTGACTCCAAAAGTGGTCATCTCTTGGATCTCTTTGTTTTTTAAATAAATCAATATTAAAGTTCCTATTGGAATGATCTCAACTGAATGTAGCTTAGTTTGTTTATTTATTATTATTTTGTTTTTATGTAGGTTTACATTGTAAAACGGTGCTTCATGAATACATTAAATCCTTTAGTTTTGACGTTAATTTTGAATATTTTGAAAATGCCTGACAGTGTACGGACCCCTGATGCTCAGAGACTTGGTCAGAAACAGTCTTCTACATCCTCCGCTGCTTTTCCCGATCCTTTCCTGGGAACGCCCATCACCTTGACATCCAAACGAAAGTCCAGGTATCCCGTATGATAATGATGTGTGTGGATTCACTTGAACTCCTGATTTGGAGGGTGCACACTATGACTGAAAGCGATTGTAGTCAGTGGCAGTACTTTAAAGTCTCTTCAGTAATTTCTTTTAACATAAAAAAATAGTATTTTCTCACAAAGCTTGCTAAAATCTTGAATCCTTTGCTTAACTTCTTCCTCGTCTCTGTGACTCAGGCTGATAGATCTGGTGGTTCATCCCTCCTGCCAGACCCCTCGGCCTCTTCTCAGTCCTCCCAGGCTCCCAAGTTCTCGCCTTTCTCCAAGTGGAATCAAGAAAGCACCAGAACTCAGTTTGCTTCAAACACCGCAAGTTGTCAAAGTAAATGAGGATTTTTCTAATTTTTCCAGATATGTAACCTTTTAAATTATAATTTAGGTGCCTGTCAGTCATTTTTTCCCCCTTTTTTTTCTCTCCCAACAGCGAGCTCGAGCTTTGGCTGCCTCTGGTCCCGGCTTTTCCGCTTTCACTCCCCAGTCCATCCTGCGGAGCAGCCTAAGGCCCACACCAGTAGTCACTCCTTCTGCTTCTCCAGGACGCTCAGTCACGCCTCCACTGCGCAGCAAAGATGGCCGAATCACCTTCAGTGAACAGGCTGTAGCATCTGAAACAGAGAAGAGCATCCGATGGACTAACGGGGTAAAAGCACATTGACATGTTCTGCATGTAACAGTCATTTTTTAACTTAAGTTTTTTTACTGAAGTAGTTTTTGTGTCATGTTTTTCTTAAGATGGCAGCAGACAGTGAGATTAGCTTGCTGACCAAAGGCTCCCCACTGACTAAGCCCACACGGAAGACCTGGTCTTCACAGCTGGCTGAGAGGGAAGAGGAAGAAGAGAAACACCGTGTGACATTTTTGGCTCCAAAAGGTGGTGCTTCCTCACAGCGACTGAGATGTTCTGAAAGTGATTCATCTTCCACCAATGAAGTGGCTGCAGAAACGAGCCCATCAGCTCCTGTTTCGGCTGGTTTTAACCTGAGCTTAGACACCAGCCAGGTTTCTTTCCAGTCCACAAACACCACCCTGGAGTACTTTGATGCAGACGAGCCCACCAATGTATGCACAGATGAAGATGATGATGTTGTGACGGTCAACATCAAACCCCAGATGGAGAAGGAAGCCTCTGAAATAAATCTAACAGTAGAAGATGCAGAAAAGAAAGAAGAGCTTGTGAAGGAGGACACCATGAAGATCACCCCTGAAGAGAAGTCAGAAGAAGAAGTTGAGTCAAGTAGCAAAACAGAACATGTGGAAACTGCTGACCATGAAGAACCATCTGTTCGCCCAAAAGGTTAGTCCAGTTGAGATATCTACAGGAATTACAGGACAGAGATCGGAATGTCTTCATTTATGACAGTAAAAAAGTGCACAAAAAGCTATTTCGTTGTCTAAACCCGTTTTCTCCCTTTTGGGGTCACGGGGCTGCCGGAGCCTATCCCGGCCAATCCCACTCGTGGGCGAAGTCAGGGGTCGTCCTGGACAGGTTGTCTGTCTGTCCCAGGGCCACAATCACACACCTAGGGACAATGTAGAGTAACCATTTAACCTATGAAGCATGTTTTTGGGTGGTGGGGGGAAGCCGGAGTCCCCAGAGAAAACCCACGCATGGAGAAAATGCAAACTCCAGACAGAAAGGTCCCCCAGCCGGGACTTGAACTGGGGACCTTCTCGCTGTGAGGCAAGAGCGCTAACCTCTGCGCCACTACAAAAAAAAAAAAGTTAACTAAGCAAAATATCAAAACTTAAAAACAAACCACAAAAATAATCCATTATGTTCTTTACATTAGGCATAGTTGCAGTATTTTCAGAAATTTAAAATGCATTTCTCCTCTGTGCTTAAAAATGAAATCTTTCTATCCCTTTTTCAGATAAAGAGGAAACGGAGAGCTCTGCCTCTGAGGTTAAATCTCTAGAACTTCCAGCAAAGGATGAAGAACCTGCTGTTCAGTCTAAAACCCCTGAATCTCTGGAGTCGGGCAGCGAGCTCTCTAAAGCGTCCGGAGAAGCTGAAACTCCAACTGTGACGACGGAAACACTGGATCAGTCGACAGGTCTGTACTCCAACTCTTTACTCTTCAGAGGTCTTAAAATCTGTAAAGTCAAAGATTAAGCAGTTTTCACTCCTAAGGTGGAAACAAAAAAGAAAAAAAAGAATCTTTCTTATTTTCTGAGCTGTGGAGACGCTGACTGTATTGTTTGACATCAGACCTCACAGAGTTTGTCCAGCAGCACTTGTTTGGAAGTGACCAGTCCCCTCCGCTCTCCCGCTCATCCATCCACAATGCTTCACAAAGTCAGTCCTCCTTGAACAGGTCAGTGTGCATTTTTCCTGAGACTGAAATGAGTTGAAAACGAAATCACCTGCATGTTTTTGACTTTAACCAAAGCTTTTCCATCATTTTCTAATTAAACACTAGTGCTGGAATTGATGTAAAAACTGTCCTCCTTCCTCCCTTCAGTGAGCAGTTCGATGAAGAGCAAGTTGCTGCCACAGCTGCCCCTGTTCTGAACACCCAGAATTCCACAGCCTCTGTGACCTCCTCAGAGCCAACAGGCACCGACTCCCACTGTAGGAAGATCGTGCATCCACAAACCTTTACTGTTTTTTTTTATGTCAAGGTTTAGTCCTTTGAACAGTTTTCTCTTTTTCTTACATAACGTAGCTGTTGTGAGCGTCAACGACAGTGGAGACCTTTCAAGTCCTGAATCTGAGGGAGAAGAAGAAGAGGAATCTTCTGATCAAGCTGAGGGACAAGACGATGACGACTCTGGGAGTGAGGTGGAGATCATAGAGGAGGTCCAGGGCAACGGGAGACTTCCACCCCTTCAGCCAAGTTCACTCTTTGAGCAGCAGCAGGACTTCATGCCGTCTTTGTCAGAGCAGGAGGCTGCTGAATTTTCCCTCCTCACACCCAGCTCAGAGATGAAGGTCTCAGTTCACAGATGACTCCATTATAAGAAAAAAAGGTATTATTGTTCATCTTTGCATCAAACGGGTTTTTCCCAAACTCTTTTCTTCTTTACAGATGGTGGACGTGGAGGGAGAGGTGGTGATGGTGAGACTGGGTGCAGATGAAGGAGGCCTGGATCAGGATGAGGGGGAAGACCAGTGCTCATCATACATGGAGCTCAAACCGTCCGCCACCCTGCTGGTTCCCGTGGAGCTCATGCAGGATCAGCACAGCTTGGCTGATGGTGCTCTGCTGGGCCTTCCTGAGCTTCAGGCAGATGAGCTGCAGCCAGAAACTCACAGCAGCTTCACCCTGATGCTGGATGTGGACGAGGTCAATCAGGCAGGAGCACCACCCGTTCAGAACGACCTGCAGCCTCCTGACCTTTCCATCAAGCCTCATGAAGTCGACTTTGGTGATAATTTTTTGGACATGCCAGATATTGTTCCTGTGGAAATGGAGGATCAGCTTTCGTCTCCGTCCGGCGAAGCCTCCCTGGAGGGTAAAGGCAGCGACCTGGAGATCTTGGATGGAAACGATGTCGATGAAAAAAACAAAGTAGAAGTGGTAGAACCTCTACCTGACCTACAGACTGAGTGCTCTGCGTCAAAACAGGAAAACGAAGTTTCCGGTGAGGAGAACAATGTACAGTTGGAACAGTTACCAGTAGATCATGGATCTGCCCCTCCTTCAGAATCTAGTACAACATCAGGAGAACATCCTTCAGATGAAAAGACTGAAGCTCCTGTAGAAAAGATGGAATCTGTTGATGAGGAGATGAAAGAAGAGGACCAATCAGCTCCTGAAGAACCGAAGCTGGAGGACGAATCGGCTCCTGAAGAACCGAAGCTGGAGGACCAATCAGCTCCTGAAGAACCGAAGCTGGAGGACCAATCAGCTCCCGAAGAACCGAAGCTGGAGGACCAATCAGCTCCTGAAGAACCGAAGCTGGAGGACCAATCAGCTCCTGAAGAACCGAAGCTGGAGGACGAATTGGCTCCTGAAGAACCGAAGCTGGAGGACGAATTGGCTCCTGAAGAACCGAAGCTGGAGGACACTAATGTTGTCAGCACAGACTCCGAGTTTGTCCTCTGTAAGGAGGTGGACGCTGCTGTGGAGACAGAGGAGCAGCAGGAGCACACAGCCTCAACAGAAACAGAGGAGGAGGCTGCCATAACTACTGCTAAAAATGTAGAGGAAGAGGAATCTGTGGGGGAGGTTTTGAGCTTGGGTAATAAACACCACGTACAGCAGACCCCCACCTCTCAGCAGAAGCCTCCCTCCACCCCAACACGGAGGATGACGAGGGGTAGGTCTGTTACCTTCATCTCTACTTTACCGGAAGAATCAAGCGATGCAAAGGAGGATTCAAAGGAGCCCAAAAAGAGCAATCTGGTCTCCACCTCACCAGGTCCAACTCTTAGAAAAGCAAAACAGGTCAAAGAGACCAAATTGGGCATCGACACGCCCCGAAGAAGTAACCGCAGAACTCTGCCAGATCCTCCTAAAAATAATGCTGAAGAGTCCGAGGCCACAAATGCGGATTTTTCAATGACAGTAACTTCAAACTCCTCTCCAGTCAGACGTTCACCGAGGAAAAGTCCAGCAAGGACTAGCCTGAAGCAGCGACCTGTCAGTGGGGAGACGTCTGCAGCCTCTGAGGCGGAAACCAAAGATACCCAAGACAAAGAAGAAGCCGAGCATCAAACAATCGGTGGACAAAAAGGCTCAAAGGCTAGAACGCCATCAAAAAGCAGAACCTCTTCAGCATCGACTCCAAGGAGGTCCAGCCGAAGAACACAGAATAGCAGCGAGTCGGAGCTTGAGGTGGTGATGGAAGAAAAGGACGAGCCGCCGCCTTTTAAACGCAGCTCCAGAAGAACCACCAAGCAGCCTTTGGAGGCTCTGCCAGCCCCGATTGAAGAGGACGACACAGAGCCGCCCAGCTCCGAGAGGAAGACCCGACAGTCCAGCCTGGTGAAGCTTAACGTGTATCCACAAGTAAGGATTCTTCACGCCGCTGGCCTGAGCTGAAGCCTGTTCCAGTCTGTAAATGCACATTTTGTGATGCTGCATTTCTTTTTCTCCTGCCATTTTTTATTTTTATTAACATTTGTTTTTGCTTTCTTACAGTCCTTAACATTCTGCATGACAGACCAAATCCATCCATCATTAACTGGTTCATATTTATGATTCCTAGGTTAAACTAGTTCCTGTGTCCCTTCCTCAGTACGACAGGAAGACGAGAGGAAAAGTGGCTATAACCACCAAAGACCACGAAGATGTCCGGCAGCCGGAGGGGAGCCGAGACGCCAGCCGGTCCAGCAGCCGTCGGCCAACTAGAAGCAAACTCTGGGACCACCCGGAGGAGGATCTCCATCTGCTGGACTCGCCGTTGGAAGTGGATTCTAAAACCCCGGTGGCAGACGCTCTGATCAAGAGGCTCCAGGATGAGGAAGAGCAGCAGGAAGGTAGGAATGAGGCAGTGCTTATCCAAACTCATCCCTGTGTCAAAGAAAAGAGCGAAAAGGGAATCTTAAAATCACTAAAGAAAAGGGATTCTTGTTGACCATTTAAATGCAGGTGGTGGCACAAAAAAGATGACTAGAATAAGAACGAGAAGCTCAAAATCGTCAGTGAAGCCAGTTTCACCTCAACCTCAAAGCCCAGTACCAGAACCGAAAGAGGAAGAGTCCAGCCCAGAGGAGCTGTCATTCATCTACTCGCCCTCACGCCGACGACAAACGAAAGGTGAGCGGAGTCTGAATATGTCTTCTCTGATCTGCTGCTGCTGCTAACTGTAGTCGCATTGCCTCAGTGCACCAAGCAGAGTCCCCCAGGCCGAGCGAAGAGTCTGTGCCGCCGCTCACACGCAGCCGCAGAAGAGTCAACAGTATTGATCCTCAGGTAGAAGTCACTGCTTTCTAAAGACCTTCCAAAAAGGAAGTTGGCTTCATTGAATCCTTATCGGTTTTTTTCAGGAGAAAATATCTTCCGAAGAGGATCACGTGGATGTGGAGAACGCACCAAGTGTTCCCAAAACCAAAAAGACGAGCAACCGAACATCCCGGTAGGAGGAGTTTCTGAACTTCAAACTCGCCACAGGAGGTGTTTGAATTCTACATGTTTCTGCAATATTTCTGGATTGGAAAAAAAAAAAAAAAGGATTTTTCTCTTTGCCTTCATCCTCAGATCCAGAGCTGCTCGGGACCCTCCCCCCATTGCAGCGGTTGACACGATCTCCCCTTTGCCAAGTCCAGCTGATCCTCTGCCGCGAGCTCTCAAGAGGATCACAGAACAAGACCTCCCAACCACCAGCAGGAACCTTAGACGAAAGCGTGTAATGGACACGGTTTTCACTAAACCCGTCACTCGGAGGAGAAAAATGTAAGGCGTTTCCTGGTCGTTGTCAACCAGAGAACCTCAGAGAGCCAAAATGCCCTTTAGCTGAAAAAAACAGCCCCTCCCGCGACCTTAGAATGGCTCTGCTTTCTCACATGCTACATAGAGCTGCTACTTGTATTTGGACTGAAGAAGAAAACGTTTTTGACTGGAAGGTATATTTTTGGCAGGCAACTAATCATAGTGTGATAAAGCAGAATTTATTTTTGGAGTTTACATTTCTCTCTTGTAAAAGCTTTTACTTGATGCATCTGGACTGGGTTTGCGTTGGACATTTCGGCTACAGATTGGCTCAGAAAAAGGCGATGGATCTGGGTTTTTATTGGCTCTAAACCAAGAAGAGACTCGTCCTAACGTTCTTCTCTCCCTAAAGGTGGTTTAACATCCAGTTTTAAATCTGTTTTTAAGAATCAGAAGATTGTTGTTATTTTCTATTTAAGATGGAAACCAATCAACCAGTGAAGAAGTGTTTCAACTGCGAGATTTGTAAATAGTACTTTGCTATGTTCCAAATAAAGGTAAATCTTAATTTTTTTCCATTTAAACATTGCCTCCTTAATGTGTTTGATCTCTTGAAAATGCACTTTTTTATTTGGAAGGGTAGAGATTGATGTGTGTGAACAAACAGGTGACAAAAACAAAGTTGTTAGAATGCGCTCTTATTTTGGAATGTTGATCAATAGACGTGAGCATCTAACATGCATTTTTAAAAAATGCGTTTCTTATATTAAGAACTGATCTTGCATAAAGGCTAATTAAATATGAATGTTGTTGCATTATTTATTTTCGTATTTTTAGTGACAAAACTATTTTCTGCCCTTCTCCTATTTGTCCATATAGAGTGCTATTATTTTTTCATTTTATGAAATGCTCGTAACGCTTGTGCTATCCTAGGCACTTTAACATTGGGAGTATGTATTACTTTACTAGACCCACTAGACAGTGCGCTGAACCTTTTTTCTTCAGGTATTTATGGTGTCCATGGATTACATGACATCTTTCCACCTTTATCCACCTTTGTCATGGTAGGATTGGAATAACACGTCAATGTAAGGGTGGGGTCATCTAAGATAGCACAAGGGGTTAAAGAAAAGAATATAATCCATTAATTTCTTAACCTTGCGCTATCTTAGATGACCCCACCCTTACATTGACGTGTTATTCCAATCCTACCATGACAAAGGTGGATAAAGGTGGAAAGAGTTCATGTAATCCATGGACACCAGTGAGGTTCACAAATCATTGAAGAATAAAGGTTCAGAGCACTGTCTAGTGGGTCTAGATGACTCTACTCCCAATGTCAAAGTGCCTAGGATAGCACAAGGGTTAAATATCAGAACTTTCTGAGGCTCTGTCCCAGCTGACCAATAATGATCAGGGAAAAAAACAACTTATTTTTTTTAAATATATATTTTGTCATTTGAAAATACTTTGGTTAAAGTGAAAATATCTGCAGCTAGTTCAGTTTACCAGGTAACCTTTAGGTGGCTTCTTTCACAACAAAATAGTATTGATCACAAAGCAAATGTTTGTTTTTTTGCTGGGTTAAAGCACAGCTGCGGAGTCTAGTCAAACATACGACCGATTAACATGTTGTGCAATGTAAGCTTTGTACCACTAGATGGCGCCATTGCCCTGTTTGTTGGACTGGATCCAGTATCACACGTTAAATCGTTTAAATCTTTAACCCTTGTGCTATCTTAGATGACCCCACCCTTTGACGTGTTCTCCCTACCATGACAAAGGTGGATAAAGGTGGAAAGATTTCATGTAATCCATAGACACCAGTGAAAATCACAAATCATTGAAGAAAATAGGTTCAGAGCCCTGTCTAGTCGGTCTAGATGACACAACTCCCAATGTTAAAGTGCCTAGGATAGCACAAAGGTCTACCTCCAAGGTAAAAAGATGCAAATTTGACATTTTCACTTTTGCAAATGTTTTTTCATACTGCGAACACAAAATATTTATGCCACTTGGAACGTGACAATACACATTGAGAGGAGAAAAAAAGCTAATTTTCTCAAAATATAAAAGGTTTACAGAGGTGAAACGGGAGCTGGTTACAGATTAAGAGTGATGGATCATATTCAACTACCTAATAAGTTAATGATTAAGGGAAGTTCTCCATTTTACTACAATAACGTCCCACTTTATGCCCTATAAAACACACAGGTGCAAGAATATTTTTCCAATGTTAAAACACAATAATACATAAAATAGAGCAACGTCTCTAAAACGTTTATTAGACTGCATGTAAAAGATTAGGTTACAGTTCAAAACTGCAAATAAATAAAAAGTCAAGTAAAACTTTCAAAATTCACAATATATTAGTTGTCAACACTCAAAATAACCAGTTGACATGTTTTCACGCTGTCCAGCTTTTCTCGGAGTCCCATTTAAGAACAGAAAAATCCAAGTGTTAAACGATGTTTCCAGGAGACGGTGACTTGCAAGAGTACAGACAGTCGCTGTAGGTCCAACAGATGCACAGTTCAGGTTCACGTAGAGGAGAAGGCATCACAGAACATCTATGCACACGTTTAAAGGGACACAAAATTCCATCATGGCAGCAAACTATGAGGCTCGTCACAACCGTGTCCCTTTCGGAGACAACTGGCCTCGTTTTGCACATTTCTCTGAATCTTTCCGGCCGTATAAATAAGAACATCTGGGTGAGATGAGAGGTTTTGTATTTACAATGATGGCAGCAAAAGCTTGTTTGAACCTTTAAAGGAAGTGGTCATCTTATGACAGGCTTAAAAAATATCACAGATCATAAAAAGGGAGGAAGAAGCAAAAAAAGAGCATTAAGAGGGGAAAACTGTCAAATCCAACAGTGAAGCACCACCGCTCTGATTGTACTTGCTGACTGTATGAAGGTGAAGGCTGAGGGATGATGAGGTAGGCAAGTTTGATTTCTAGGAATTCAGGCGTAAACTACACTAAAGGACAACAACGCCGACTTCTTCAGACTTTACAAGCAGAAACTAAAAGTCAGTGTTTCTAGAACACGCCAAACGTCTCCCTGTCTACCGTTTGCACAGCGCTCAAGGCCGGCCAGCATCCACAGGCTCGTGTGGTACATGGAACCGAAATGTACTGCTTAAAAAAAAAAAGTACATGCACACATCTGTAATTGTCACAGCTGAATTTAGAAATGGTATAGAAAAACTTCTGCAGCTCAATCCTAGCTCCAGTTCAAAGGTCACCACCACCAACAGACTGCACAATACGGTAGATTATAGATTTCAGCAGGAAAATGTCAAAAGAATGACATTTTTATCTGCAAGTCTATAAAAAAGGTGAGGAAATGTAGCTGCCCTTTTTTTCTTGAGATGATTGTTTTCACTAAATTCTACCAGAAAAATCGACTGTTTTCTCCACATGGTTCCACTGGGGGGGGGGGGGGGGGTAGCTGGCAGCAAACATAGCGGAGAATTGAACCTCCGCCTCCCCCACATGTGCACCACCCGCATAATGAGAGACCCTCCGGCTTTTTCTGCAGCCGTAATGAATGAAAGAATGCTCACCAAATCCAGCTAAAACACTTTTAGCTGAAAAACCTCGCTCTGTGAGGCCATTTAAATGCAGCCACAGAGTCTGCGTGAGCAGTTCAGGTACACCGTCATTAAAGAAGTTATTTGTGCATTAAAAAAAACCCTGAAACCTGTTTATTTCATTTTAAAGACATATCACTACACTTCAAAGGGCGGTTAAGTCCTGTTTTTCCATCTCGTTTCTAAATTCCCTTTCCTTTTTGCCAAATGTGCCAGTTAAAGTTCTCTCATGCACACTCACACTCGCACAAACGCAAACTTCTTTCACAGTATAAAAATATCTTGCTAAACAGCTAAAGCCTGTGCTTTTTTGACATCAGGCTCACATTCATTGCTTCAATAAGACAAACATTAAAAGCTGCAGCTCAGATTAAGAAAACAACCAAAAACCTGCTTGGAGACAGCGAAGAGCCGAAGACTAGGACAAAACAAATACTTGGTAGTGTTAAATGAGCTCCAACAGTAAAGGTTTAGGTCCTGCAAGTGGAAACATTTCAAAAACAATGTCACCATAATACTGGTGATCACCCCCCCATCCTCCCCACCCGCACAGTACATGTGTAAAGACATGAGGGGGGTAGTAAAATCTGGTTTGCACAAACTTTTCTTTCAGCATTTAGTCAGATCCAGTGCAAAACATTTCAAGGTTTTTCTGCCCCACAGGAGTCCATGAAGTCTGAGCATGATGGCAACTCTTTATAAGCTGACTGAGCTGTTAGCGTGTGGTTACACTGATCACCACAGCACGGACTGCTCTTCATGGTTAGAGTGCTGTGCACCCTGTGAGCATCGACCTTCCACAGCCTTTTACCACACACTGCATGTGCATTGGGATGGTGGCGATCAGGCGCTAGTGCCGTCCTCGGCAACTTTGCCGTCACTGCCGGTGGTTCCATGTGTGATGAGCGTGGGTGGAGCCTCGGATAGGTCTGGGTGGCTGCTGCGCCTTGAGTGGGTGTCGATCTGATGCAGGCTGCTGTGAGTGGAGAGGGGGTGGTCCAGACGGGGCATGCTGCCATGGAAACTGCGGTCCTGCGTGCCGCTGTGAGCCACTGAATTGCTCCTGAGAGAGGAGGAGACAAAAATGAAGATGAAGGCATAAAATGAAAACGGGCAAAATGCAGGAATAGGAGTTTCTGTCTGAAACCTCTCGTCTCGAGTGCGGTGCAAGCTGCCGTGGTAGCTGGCTTTGCTGTGGACGCTGCCGCCCTTGCTCCTGGTCGACACAGCGTGTCTGTGGTGAGTTATGATTGGTTCGTCAAGGTCGTCCAGAGCAGCCAAGTGGGTGGAAGAGGCGTGGGTAGACGTGCCCTACAGGAGGAAGACACACAGGAATTTTGAGGGGGGAAACAAACCAGAGGGATGTTTTTTGAAGTCTCACTGTAATCCTAGACTCTCATTTCACTCCTTTAACAAAAAAATCTAATAGTACGGTCATTAGTGATGCTCTGTTGGATAGCAGTAACATTTTTCATTATTTTTAGGTTATTCTTTAATATGTGAAAACTGAGAAGAAGTTGCACAACACAAAAGATCCACAATGAAATAATAAATAAAACCACATAAACAGACAATATAATAAACAAAACATGCATTTGTGCACCTTCAAAACTATCACAATCACGCAACACATGTTTTTAAGTCCGTTTTCAGGCAAAACGCACAGCCATTGAATGCACATTGAAAGTTAAACCAGTTGAAAAATCAGGGGAACGAAAGAAAAACTGTGAAACAAAAAGCCTGGAACATTTTGGACAAAGCCTCTTCCAACTGCGAGTACATGCGGTAGGATCTGGTGGAGACAGTCCAGTGTGAACACCGTGGGGTAAATGGGCTCCAGAATGCCTGTTTTGTGCCTTTCTGAACACGCGTCACATGCCCGGTGTGTACGCAGCATAAAGGTTACCTGTGTGGACGTTCCTCTGGATTTCCTAATGATGGGGGTGTTTGGTTCACGCAGCAGAGACTGAGCGAAGTCTGGCTGCTCTTGCAGGACCTGGCAGGACTCGTTCACCCCACTGCTGCAGGAAAAGAAAGGTGCAAAAAGTTGGTCCAGAACAAACAGATCCTATCTATGAGTCCTACCTAGATTCAATTATATGTTTTAGGAATTAGGATTACCACTTTACTGCTAATGTCCATAAAGTCTGCCTGGAACTCTGTATCAATGAATTCTATTCACATTTTACATTAGAACTCCTAGCAAGTTCAGTGATTCATGGGTACAAAAACAGACCACTGCTTCTCGTACTCTTTGCGTCTGCGTCCGTGTAGGAAGCCGGCCCACTCAAAGCAGGTCTTCTTACTGCCCACCCAGAAAACAGAGGGGATCCCCACCACCAGCATCATCACGTATTTGATCAGGAACAAAGCCATCCTTGGCCTGCTGGTCTCTTCAACCTAACAGGGGCAGAAACATTCAACAGTAAATCCAGGCTCAGCTCACACAGATGACACCATAAAGCTCCTTTACAATAAAAGCATTTGTGCTCCACTCTCTTGCTGAAAGTAAAACACAGAAGAGGAATAATTGTACAGTGGTATTTAATATAATGAGTTTCAGTTTAAGTCAAATTAGCATAGCTGTGGTGGTGGTTTTTAAAAATCTTCATCCAGCAACGTCAAAATTCCAAAGCTACAACAGCGCGTAAAAGGAGATACCTTCTCATGAGATAGAGACATAAACACACACACACACACCGACAAGTAACACAAGCAGTTGCACCTGCCTCCACACTCGCCTATGTTATTCTGTCATAGATTAGTCAGCACTTGTCTGAAACTGTGCTCTGATATGAATATTAAACCCCCAACTGTGGAGCAGACAGCTGGGGTAGAAAGGGGCGGGAACTGTCCCGTGTGAACACAGAGAACACGGCGCACGTTTATCTGGTTATTAATTTACCTCTAGAATGTAAAAAGCTCAGGACTCCCCCAGGTTCTCATAATCACTACAAAGCCGTTATTAGAGTGCAGGCAGCAAAGCATGACGGGGCGAGCCATGAGAAAGAGACACCGACTGATGGGGGAAGTGAGGGGGGGTGAATGAGCCGTCAAGTACGTGAAACCCCCGAGAAAGAGTTAACTGTAAGGAGACAAAGACAGAGCTCTATAGGGCAATAAAGAGACTGTAGTTGTTGTACAGCTCATCTGGGAAGTGACATTAGCTGAGGTAATGATGCATTCTGAACCCTGCCCCACCCCTTCAGTGCTCCGACACCACCGTGTTTTGTGGCAGCGCCAGTGGAAAAGGTCTAGACAGTCTGCTTTACATGCTGTAAATATCTTCTTTTGCAGAAACCCCAGCAGAAAAAGGGTATTTCACATATTTATACGGGACTAATTCAACTTCAGTCGTTACCTTATATGGACAGGGAATATGGTAACGCCTGCAGTTCTCTTCCATCCACGTCGTCTCCCAAATGCTTCGGTATGTATGCTCATAAAAGTAGCACCCGATCACGGTCAATAATGGAATGAGGTAGAGCACAGAGAACACTCCCATTCGGATCATGAACTTGACTAGTTTGGCCTGGTTCTCCTTTTCCAGAGGGATCTCCATTCGTACTCGATTTAGAGCAATGATGCCCACTAAGAGGAGGAAAATGCCAACCTGGAAACACCAAGAGATAAGAGAATGAACAAATTTCACATTTTGCAGAACCACTGATGATTATTGATATTATTCCCACTCCAATCATCTTTTGATCTATTGTAAAAGCGTTGCCAGTGGTCTTATTAAAACTGTGTTGTTTTTCTAGGACATAGTTTCTGCAGAGTGGCAGGAGTTTATTAGAAATTTACCTCGGAGTTGTAGCTTGGAGCAACCCCAGCCTCAATTCCCCTCCCTGTTACAGAGAGCTCCCCGTTTACGCTGGTAGGGCTGGACGCTACCGTTAGTGTACAGCCCCTCACACCTTCATATTGGAGCTATTATCTGTACAGTTTTTAGCCAGATGCCAGCTCGTATAAGGGTTAGGGGTTAGGGAAGACGAACATGGATGTAGTCGTCTACCAGCGGATGCATCAGAATGGAGCGGAGCAGGGAGCTTCCCCATCATAATTTCTAAGTAACACATAAGGTCTTTTTCAAACGGCATTTTGTCATCTGCTCCTAATTCACAAAGACCTGAATTGTCCATTTCTGTCGTCAGAAAAATGGCACAGGATCGTGTTAAAAAACCCAATTTCCTTAGAGTGGGTCTTTCAGCTCAGAGAAATGTCAGTGGAAAGATTTCTCACTCAAACCCATCAGTCTTTCTTCTCTGCCAGGACTCACCACCACATTGAAGCAGAGCGGTGCAAGGACGAACCATCTCAGTGCATGTATGTCATACAGTCCTATGAAGCAAACTCCACTGATTCCATCTCCCTCGATTTTATTCAAGGCCAGGATGGTTACAGTGAGGGCCCCCGGCAGGCCCCAGGCCACTGCATGGAAGAGGAGAGCCTTCTTCTCAATCGCCTCACTGCCCCATTTTGGCACAGCAGCCAGGAACCACGTAATGGTCAGAATGACCCACCACACGCTGCCGGCCATGGTGAAGAAATACAGGACCATGAAGAACAGAGTGCATGCCTGTGAGGGAGGAGGAAAAGCAATGCAGTGACAGACAGACAAACTGTTGGATTTAAACACATTTAAATGGGATGGGAGACGGTAGTGGAAGGAAGAGCTCACCTTGTTGTGAGAGCCTTGTGTAATGGTTGGGGCTCTGAACTGTGCAGGGCTGACGGAATTACATGCCACCCTGTCCTCCAATAGGAAACCCAGGAAGAAGATCAGGGACACCATGACGTAACACACAGCATAGAAGATGATTGGTCGCTCAGGATACCTGAACCTGTTAGGGAACAGAACTCTGTGATTTCATTAGAAAAACTGTTGTGAAATTTTGATGAAATGTCAGGTTTTTATTTAAAATGTATTTATTGGAAAACAGGGAATCTTCAATCATTCAGACCTTGTAACATCAATGAGGAATGTCAGGAAGGTGAAGAGCGTAGCAGACAAACAAAGGATAGAGATGGCTCCAATAAAGTGTCGGGTGAACATTAGCTCATCTTGATTGAAGAACATAGAAGGACAGGGAGCAGAGCAGTCCTTCCTCCCCATAAAAGTGTAGCCCAAATCAGGATCAACCTTGAGCTCTCTGGGGCACCAGAAACCGTAATCTCTCTGGACAGTCATGGATGACTGGCCCGTGGGTTCAGAGTCCGTCAGCAGGTCCTCTGGACGAGGATAAGGTTCATTGCAATCTGGAAACCTAAAAACAAACAACCAAAATCTCAGACCATGATGCCACATGCTTTCAAATTCTTAGAAACTTTATACAAATGGAATTAAATATCATAATTGGCTTTAAAAAAAGCAAAAAAAAAGATGAATATCACAACATAAAATGAGGAAAAAATGAATGCATAGAATCAAATAGAATATGCATGTGAAATGAAATATTTAAAATTAATTGGTCAAGGAGTTAACTAAAGTGACAAATGACAGCAATAAGCTACGCTTTGACACATCAATACTCAGTTTATAATTATACTATACACACCAAAATAAACACTGCTATCAAAAGTATATTTTCAAAAACTCTCCACTGAACGACACTTTGCATACTTTCTCTGAGCCGAGATTTTTCTGAATCTCACAAAATAAATAAAACACTTAAAACTTTTTTATTTTTCTAATGCTTTTACAAAACAGTACACACTCAAAAATATGTCTCTCTGTGTGGGGTGGGTGGTGCCGGGCCTGGGGTGTCGGCGCCTCCGGGGGTGGGGCCCCTGGGCTGGGTGGCCCTGGCCTCTTTGCTGGGGGGGGGACTGGGGGACAGCTGTTTGACCACCGGGGGACAGTCTACCAGCTGTCCCCAACTTACCCCCTTCCTCATATAACCTCATATTAGGGTGACGGGGTGGGGGGTCTAGCCTGCGATGCGCCTTGGGGGGGGGTACTTGGCAGTGGCTCCCCTCCTATGGTTGCCGTATGGAGTGGGCCCCCCCTCTTTCGGTTTTATTTGCACCTTAGACATGAAGGGTCCTTGGTAGGGGGGGTGCTTGGACATCACTGCAAGCAAGCAGCAGATGTCCTCCTGGCACCCTACCCGCCAATTTTAACCGCACCTTAGACATTTAGGGCCCCTTGGTGGGGAGGGTGAGGGGACATCACTGTGAGTAATCAGGAGATGTCCCCCTAGTGCCCTACTCGCCAATTTTAACTGCACCCTCCTTAGTACACACACCCCTCCCCCTTCAATATATACATTCCAACATAAACACACACACATGCACACACACACCCTCTCATACACACATACACGCACACACATTTTGCAAGGAAGGTGGGACCTGGGTCCATCTGTCCCCTACCCCTTCCCTGGTGGGGGGTGCGGGCCCCTTGGCGATGGTGGCCGTGTCCCTTGGGTGCCGGCTCCCTGGGCCCGGCGGTGCTCTCTCCGCACGGTGGGGGGGTTCATATTACACCTGAGCCGGGGGTGTTCGTGTCCCTGGGGGGTGGGTCCTGGTCCTTGCCCCTGAGCGCTGGGCCCCGCCAAACTTCCAACATGGCCGAGCCTGGTCGGGCCATATTTATAACACCCCTTGTGGGCCACCCTTTTTTCCCCGGGGTTCCCCCCTCCTGGGCGGGGGCGGCGGGCCCCTGCCTTGCTCCTCCCTGGACCAACCGTGGGCTGGGTGGGTGGCTGCCTGGAGTGCGGAGCGGGTCTCCCTTGGGGGGTCCTGGCTCGTACCTGGGGTTGGGGCGGGGGGATGCCCGGAACTCCTGGGTGGTGGTGGGGTGCTCGTCTGGGGCTGTGGGCGTCCTTCTCCGGTGGGGCCCTGCGTTGGGCTCTTCCGGCGCGGCGGGGGGGCTGCTTTCCTGGCTGGGCTGGGGCGGCGCTCTCTTTCCCTCCGCGCCTCCCTGCTCTCTGGCTCTGGGGGCCTCGCGGCGGTCCTGCTGGCCCTGGCCTGGGTGGTGGTCTTGGTCGCCCGGGGGGCGGTTGTTCCCTGCCTGTTCCCGTGTGGCGTTGGGGGAATTCCGGCTGCCGCTGCTGCTGCGGCGGGGGTCTGGGTGTGGGGGTGGCTGGGCGCTCCTCCTCCTTCTTTTCACATTCCACCATCCATTTTAGAAGAACATAAACACTCACCTGAGCACAGGTGTTAGCTCACTTTGCACTTATAGTTTGCATGATTGAATGAATGAAAGATTTCACACTAGTTGGTTTAAAGGCATAAGTATGCGTTCGTGAACACTATCTGTTTTGTGTACATGTTGACATGTGAACATTTTTTGCAGCTAGCAGGTGTGTTGATAATATTTGAGTGTGTGTGAACAGGCCCCGCCCTTTTTGTACTACATTTGAACTGTACCGTAATGATAAACAACCAGTAAACCTGTCTGCTTTATGCTGCTTCATGGTCTTACCCCCCCTCTCACTATCACCCCCCCCCCCCCCCCCCCCCCCCCCCGACATCCCTCCCTCTTATTCCCTTCTTTCCTTTTCCGTCCGGTCCAACACCAAAGATTTTCAATCATGGTTGAAATGAATAAAAGTTTGGCCTCAATTACAAAAGGGGTTTGTTCAGTCATACCTTTGGTTTGTCTGAAGATTAATAACCCCTCTTGTTAAAGTAAAATATGTCCAACACAAGAGGCCCTCAGCTCTCATCTGCCTGCCTAGCTGTTGGACAGGACAAGTTAAAAAAAAAAAAAAAAAAAAAAAAAAAAAAACAATTTGAAAGATGTTAACAGGTCACACACAAAAATGATGATCAAAAACAGTGTGCCACATTCATGCTTTTGTGACAGCAGAAGTCTAGCTAGAAATTTAAACTTAAAGCTGTGCAGAAAGGCAGACTTGCCTTTTTGTGAATACATTTTTTGTGCAAACATTGCGATTCAGTCGAAAAAACACACAGTCAAACGAAACAATTGAAATCTCTTTGTTGGCTGCATTCACACTTCAAACACGTCTGCAGCAATTTTACACCTTTAACAAATGAGTTGATGTGCAATCTAACCTGCTGCAATCCATGTCATCAGGCCAGGTTACCCCAAAAATCTCCATGAGCTTATGACACTCATCCCTGGACCGCTGGCAGATGGACCGGCAAGGCATCGACAGCCGACCGTACTGAGTGCAGACCGGAGCGTAGAGGGCGCACAGGAACATCCTGAGGTCAGCGCTGCACACCAGGTTCACCATGGGATGAAAAGGCTTTGGAAACACACACAAAGAAATGGAGATCCACATGGTTATACTTGGCCTTTACCAAGAGCTTCACAAGATCTTTTTTTAAAAATGTATGAGCATCACATGTACTTGGCTCAATGTTGGCACAATTTTTATGAAACCACTTGGACAGGCAAACAAAAACAGAAAAACTCAACTGATATTTAGCGTATTTTGCTTCGGTGTTGTTGTTGTTTTTACGTTTTTGGTTAATGTGCATGTTTACCTGAGCTCACTTAGATCAAATATTTTGATATGTATGGTATAGGGCTGCACGGTATGAGGAAAACCCGCAGGTTTTATGTGATATTAGAGATTAATATTGCGATAACGTTATAATTTGCGGTATATAAACAAATAGCAATATAACCAAAAACATCATTCAGATTTCATTGCAACAGTTTAAAAATTATACTCCAAATGACCCTCGTCGACATAAGTGACAAACATCTAACATAATAGGCCTCCACCTGATTGGTCAACAACGTGAAGGCGTCCATCCGATTGGTCAAATGCATTAAGGGATTTATTTGATTCGTTAAATGGCTCAAGCTTGCCATAAGATTGTTTGAACACATTTAAGGTTTACGATTTATTGCGATTTTTGCCATCCTTTGCGATATGGATATTGCGATAACGATAAATTTGCGGTATATTGTGCAGACCTAGTATGGTACAAAAATCTGATATATATATATATATATATATATATATAAAAAATATATAAAACAAAAATGAGCCATCCAAAATAAAAAAGTATATATAAATGAAAAAAAAAATCAGTATTAAAACAAGTCATAGCAACAACATTATGGTATCAAAGAAGGAAGCACTGTGAGCTTAACAACATGCAACAGAGCACTGTGTTCATGAGAACATGGCACAAAAAGCTGCAGATGACTGTTCTCCACAACAAAGGTTTCCATCTCAACTTTTAGACGCTTTGAGGAAGACTTGATGAGCGTTTGCACATCAGAAAAGTACGTGTCTGTGCCTCTATTATGCTTGCAAGTAAGGAGTCAAGCCCTGTAAGTATATTTTGATTGTTTCTCAATTGCTGTGTAGCCCGTGTGCAGATGGAGGGGAAGCAGCACCAGTGAATGGGTGCAGCGGTGCGTGAGCTGTGACATAGTTTCAAAGATTGCATATATGTGCACATGCACAGACCCTTGGGGTTCAAATATCCCTTCATTTTAAAACTAATTTTTTTTTTTGGTCTTTAGTGTTCAAATATGCACCAGTAAATCAAATTAATAGAAAAAATTACAGTTATAAAGATGATATCAAGTGACTCATAGCCAGAGAAACAAATCAGCTTTAAATTAGAATCAAATAAAGGTCTTGCTATCTCAGCATGTATTTTTAAAGTTTTGTATAAAACGTACGGTCATGTTTCTGTGATGGTATTTATGAAAACACATTCCAGTATGTTTTATTAATGTAAGAAGGAAGATAAATGTTGCATGAGTATAATAACCGCAAAGCTTAAGGCAGCATTTGAGTGGCAGGTTTGTTATTGTATGATGAACTCAGCAGGGAGATGCAAACACCACAGGAAGACCCGATAATGTAAAACAATATCGGACTAGCATTTTTATGTGATAAAAATTGTGTTGTTTTTTTTTCAAATCTCACAAAGTCCTCTGGTTAAAAATAGTTAGGTTTAAAAATAAAGAAAACGACCACAGGCACTTGGTTTTATGAGACGCTGTTTGTGAACAAATTCTCTGTTCTTCACAAAATTTGCAAGGATAGAATTCAGATGCAGTTACCAGTGCAGTGGAAGCATGAATGTGATTAAGACTTAATGTGATTAAAAAAAAACGTAGTTTGAGAAATCCCTTTATGATACAGGAACCACAGGCTGGAAGAGTTTGCCTTTGACCAATGAAACTCAGATTTACAGTCAGACCGGAAGCAGAGGAAGAGTTTCTGCAGTTCTCTATCCAGCCACTTCTTGGTTTAAGCCTCCGGTCACACTTATAACCGTAGCTGCTTTACGAACAAAGAATGGAGGCTTTCTTTCAAGTCATCTCAGTCGAACTGTGTGTGAGTCCGATTCTCTGTGCCCCCCATTCAGCCCATTAGTGTGTGTGGGATCAAATGTGAGCAGTGTGTGTCATAGTTCTTGTCTTTAGTGTATGCTCTAGTTATTGAGTTTCTCAGCTTGTCTAATGGAGCCATGATAGATCAACTCTGCGTGGCTGTGTGTGTGCAGATTTCTGTGTGCAATTATGCTGACATTCAGGGCAATTGACCCCACCTCTGCCCACAAAGAGAATATTGATATTAAGTGGCCTGACAGTGCAACCCCACGAGCAGAGATGAAGATGGCAATCGCATTTCCAAGGAGCATAATTTAAGTGAATTGCCTGGCATAATGTGTGTCAGTTGTGATTGACAAGCAGGGAAAGGAGAGTGGTTAAGCCTGCAAACCAGGCCTGGGGGGGGAAGGAAGGCAGGCTCACACTAACATGTAGACAGAGAAAGGACAATGAGGCAGGGGGTGGACAGAATGGGAAAACCTAAGTGTCCTGCATTAGTTTGCATCTCTGTGTGGTATATTCCTTTAGTGGTTTTGCTATATTAGAAAAGTAAAGTATTTTCTTCCTAACTAAATAAACTTTACATCCACCTGGGAAAACTACAGTCATCACTTATCTAAAAGGATTTAAAGCTGTCCTTTCTGAAGCTTTTTCTTTAACAGCACAACATTAATGAATGTGGAGTATTCTCAAAGCTTTCATCTATCAAACAGCACATGACAGATTTAGAGGAGGAAAGACAAGAACACAGCAGATGGGAAAATGTAGGTCATAATGGAGAAATTCATTATCCAGAATACTTGAAGAGACAATCCAAGGAAGAGTCTACACCTTCATTTAGCACAGGTTTTTTACATCACGTCACAGCAGTGGATTAGATCTATTCTGATCTACTAGTAAGGAAATAAATGGAGTTACCAAAACAAAAAAAAAACGACAACTTTCATGTTATTAAGGAAATAAACTCTAAAAAAAAATTCCTATGAGAGTATGAGATCAACTCATATTTTTTATTTCTGCAATAACACCAATACAAACAGTATTTTGTCAGTTTTTTTGTACAGTCAAAAATAATTAGAAAGTTGACAAAAATGCTTAAAAAATCTATATGTTTTAAAACAATTAACAAAAAGGACATTGTTTTTACGAATTGATTTAGTGATGCAACTGAAAGGTAAATGAAAAAATAAAGTATATATTTTAGAAAAAAAACAGCTCCAGACTAGTTTCTTTTTCCAATGTTAGGATGATGTTTTTCTCTTTCTTTACTTCCCTTCAGAGAACCAGGGGGGAGGGGGAGAGAAAGCAAAGGAAAAGAAGCATAAAAATAGAAAGAAAAAAGGAAAAATGAAGGGGAAAGGAAAAAATAGAAAGCACAAAATTAACTTTATATCCTTGACAAACATGGCAACATAATTAAAGCCATAATGTTAAAGTAAAACAGATGGTGAAATACTAGACGTAGAAACTTAGCAATAAAATAAACTGAAAAAGCAAAAGATTCAGTGTCAACAGTTGTAGCAGACTTAAAATGAATTAAATCCTTTTTTTGTTGCTATTTAACCTATTAGATATCTATTTGAAGCTTTTAAAGTTTTAATTAACCAACTAAATACATTTACACTCACATCCCTTTTTTTTTACTGGGCAGCATTTCTCCCCACAACGTTATCAAACAGCAACAGAATGCAAAACATATTGAAATGGTTTTTTCCAAAGGTTTTATTTGGGTTCTTTGAATAGTTTTTCAAATCCAGTTATCCAGCTCGTCTGAAAGTCAATCTAAAGCCCACAGAAGGGCAGGAGAATTATAAGAAGAAAGGGAGAGGAATGGAGAAAAAGGGCAGAATACGAGAGCAAAGTAGAAAAAAAAGAAGAGGCAGTTGCCCAGAGGATTAGAGAGTGAAATGGATTTGAATGAGTCCTTAGGGTGTGAGAACCTCAGACACGCACAGAAACACTTCAGGAGAATGTCACCAGCTTTTTGTTTTGGTCACATCTAGGTGACAAGCTGTTGAGTACAAAACTTCCAAAATAAAAGTCGGAAACTGGCACCAACCCAACAGTATCCCTCTCATTATTCCTATATGTGAGACAAACAAATGAAATGAAAGCCATAACAGGAGTTTCACAGGAACTTTGTTGTTCAAATGTTTAACGCAATTTAACATTATTTTCGGAATTTACACAAATGACACATGCTTTTATAGTATCTTAAAAATACTCCAAAGCTGATACTTTCTCCTGCATCATCAGGTTCCACTGATATTTGTTATTTTTTTCTAACAAAACAGAAGGTTTGTAGAAATCGGGTTCTATATTTACAACCTATACCCCCCCGACCTTTCTTCTGAACATAACATCATATTAATAGGGAAAAATCATCCTGTGCCTGTCTTGAAAATGCTTCTACAAATCATTTAGTGCTGTGTAGAAGTGATTTATTGAGGTCAACTAACCCTCAACATAGAAATGTGAGAATCATTTCTTGCGGCTAAGTATTTTTAAGCAAAATTCATAATAAATCAGATAAATACTGAAGTATGATCTGTGGGTGGTCTGATTCTCAGAAGCAACGTGACCAATTCTTAAACAAAATCTGGATCAAGATTATTCTTAATTCATACTTTAAAAAAGAATTTGAGTCTGCTAAGAAATCTTTCTATTTCCACATACAGTATATCTACATTCTCAACATAATAAATAGTAATTTAGTCAATTATTTTTGGTCGTACTGCCCACCCATACATCACAGCTAAAAAGCATATTTGTGCTCTTTTCCCTGCTATCAATAAAAAATATGCTTAGAATCTATCCTAGCAGGAGACTCAGGCGTTGGCCTTGGAGAGATGAACTGCACACACTGCAGAGCTCTACACCCTAATCTTTGAATAGACATTTAAGAAAGAGGCATCACTCTCTCTCCCCTCTTTCATTCGTTTATCCATGTCCATCCATCGTTAAGTCAGGAAGACCGCACAAAGCCGATAATAGCATTCCCCTTCACGCTCCCCTCCCCTACTATCTTCTTTCTATTGCATTCATCTCTTATTTTTCTTGCCTCGCCATTTACGCCTGGCAATTACTCTGACATGCACTTGTCCAGCTTCACACTATTCCTTTTGGACATCAGCATTCATTGCTTTTACGATCACGTATGCCGTAATTTTACCCCAATCAATTGCATCAAACCATACTATCATCATTTCTATCTTTTCTTCATGTCTGAAACAGTCACTTTCCTTTTCAGCTCCCTCTTCTGAAGTGATTTCACATCAATAGATCATTACATTTGCTGCCTTTTATTTCTGTGCCAAGTCCAAAACGGTTTCTGAAAGACTGAACCCTGTAAGATTCTTTTCTCTGCTTTGACGTGGACATGAAACCCAGTTATATTTGAGGTGGATCCAAGCAAACAGAGGCCAGGTTCTCCTGTTAGCTACAGAGCTTTCAGACAGGAAGAATAAACCTCCGTTACTCACACATATGTTTCAAGTTAGCAATTGATCCTTCATGTTACAGAAAACAATCCTTTATTTAATGCCATCACAATTTTCCTGCCTTTGTAGTTAGTAACTTGGTGCATAAACTGAGCTAGTCCTAACTTAATTGTTACTTTTCATGATTAAAAATGTAAAAACATACATAAAATAGTCTAATGAAAATAGGAATTAAAAAAATCAATGATTCAAAATAAGAGTTCTTTTTTGTTGTTAGGGGTAAATTAGATTAATCCAGGCTTGGGCTGCAGTAAAGAGATCAATGTTCATGGATTGCTCTGCTACAAAATTGGATTGAATTACTTTCAGCAGGTGCTTTTATCCAAAGATTCTTAAAAAGTTTCTTGCACTCAGACACCACATGTGAGGTTTAACACAGACATACAGAAATCACATTAATCAACAGCCAAACCAGTTGACAGGCAGCTACAATCAATATATATATATATATATTGATAGATATATATATATATTGATATATATATATATATATATATATATATATATATATATATATATATATATATATATATATATATATATATGAAAAAAAACATGGAAATATGCTGATCAAAAACAGAAATGTGACAGTACAACCTCTGCATGTCTCTGTGTGAGCCTGATGCCACCAGCTGCAGAACAGAAAGAATAAAAGTAGTTTCTCCCTTTTTAACAGAAAAATAATTTCAGCAAATATGAAACCAAACTCTTGGGTAGAAGGACTTTAATCAAGATTATAGTTCAAATAAAATCAACAGATCATCCTGTAGAATTAGTTTAGAGGAAAGGGTAAACCCTTCTGTCTATTATTATTATTATCCATTCCCCAATCAGGTTTCGAATCCTTAATGTTATTAACTGTGATAGGAAGACACTGATGTAATAATCTGAAACAAAGCCTGAAATTGGTTGAAAGCCTATCCTTGTTGAGTCAGTCATGTCTGCCAGAGTCAGACAATGAACAAACCACTAACTGCTGGATGACCTTTCAGCCTGATTTTCTTCATGTCCTTCAGTTAACAATAGCTGGTCCTGCTTCTGCACAACCCGTTTCTTGATGATGAGTACAGTTCTGTGCTTTGACTGCAATATAAAGCTATTAACAAGAATGGCTTAGTTATTGGCTAATTATTGCTGTTTATGTAAATATCCTTAAATTTGTATTCTATGGTCTATCTGCTTGTGGGTATTTGTCCTCTTGGTTTATTCTAGAACATTCCCCACATCCTTCACTTTCACTCTCCTCCCCTTCCCTGCCAGTCTTACTCCATTCCTCCCTTTCCTTCTTTAGCTACTTAACTACCATGGCAACAGGTGATGTGGAAAGTCTCCCAGGGACATGTCTTGGTGAGGACAACGCAGACACATATTTTTGCTGTTGAAGGGCATCTGTAAGCAAAGACTCCAGAAGTATAGCAAAAATGCCTAAGTAAGAAGCCACAGAAAGAATAGAAGTGAGACCAAATAAATCTGAAAAGTAAAGAATGCAGAAGAATGAAAAAAACAAAGCTGGAGAAACCAAGACTGACATAGAAGTCTAATGGAGATCACCAATATGTCCTAACATTAAGCTGTCAGTAAGAATTCATTTGTTTGGTGACACTCAAACAATTTGTTCCATCTAAAACAAATAGGAGTATCTCTAACATTTTTAAATAATATGAACAATTTTATTATAATTTTTTTTAAAGATTTACCCAAAAATATGTAAACAAAAGAAATAACTAAAATCTTTGATGTCACTGGCACTACTGCCCTTAAAATATCAACTTAGTCTTTTTTGTGTGCAATTAAATTAGTTAATCCAAAAAAAAACAAAAAATAAAACAAGATGCCATTACGAAAGACGTAGCTTGAACTTACCAAATAATTCTGAAGTGTAAAAGGGCAAAATAAACAGAAATTGGATTTATGGGGGCAAAGCCATGTAGCATGCAGCAGAGAATGACCCAGCCATTTAAAGAAGACATGACATTAGAAAAATAGGCTTGATTTCATCCCTGTTTAAACTATTACAGGGATAACTCTTGTTATTTTTTTAAAGCAAGTTTCATTATATCTCCACTTCTCATCTTTCAGTGGCCATGCCTGTTGAAACCAGTGGTGATGGTTTAGGCTTCTTAGACTTAGTAAAACTGAACAGAAAAGACAGTTGGGGTGTCCCAAAAGCTTCTGATAGAGTCTCTCATGAAAATCAGATTTGTTCACTGAATGACATTTTGAAACTCAATTGGTGTCAGAGTGCCACAGTTGTCGAACAACCTCAACAGATCCAGAATTTGTGGTCAAACGTTTAAAAAAAGTGTTACTGTTTTTTAATCCAATTAAACAGCAAAAGCTCTCGGACCAGAACATTGATGGAATAGCTCCTTCTTGCTGCCAATGACTCCTAGTCAAATCTGTCACATGTGCATAACATCAGGCACCAGAGCTTTTTAACATTGATTTTGGTCCCCAGCGACAATATTCTTAATCACTAAAGCTGTATTGTGTTTGAGTTGCGTGAGAAAGAGATGAATGATTGTGCATTTTGTGAGCATGTTTAGTAAAAGTAAGGATTAGTGTTAAGGGTTAAATTTCTCTTAGCAGTTGAGCACACAGAAGTACTAAAACTTCCCAGATCAGGTCATGGGTTCAGATTAAAGACCATGAGGCATGGATAACCTACATAAGATAACCAGCAGTAGACTTCAGATCAGCAGAATGGATACAATGTGGTGTAAGTACATTGCTGAGGAGTTTCACAGAAGGCCAGGGGAAGCATTAATGAATCAGGGAAGTATGCTACATCAGGAAGCAAATAAAAAAACAAAATTAGACAATCAACATATGTTTAACAGAAATAAAAAAATTAGAAGTGGTGTAATCATCATAATGATATCTAAATGAGCACTTCTGTGTTTCATGCAATTATCTGATTTCTGCTATATTCTCACAAATTTTATTTTGAAATTAGAAAATTTTATGCAGCTAAAATTTGGTTATAGTTAATAATAATAATAATGAATTTTATTTATATGGCGCCTTTCTAGACACCCAAGGTCGCCTTACAGATAGAAACAATAAAATACAGTTAAAAGAAAGACACATTAGTTAAAAACATACAAAACAATGGAATCATAAAATTAACTAGGGTGGGTATGCTTTTCTGAAGAGGTGGGTTTTCAGTTTAGTTGTAGTTGGTATTTATTGTTTTTTTTTAATAAATTATAAACTTCTTTAGTCATTTTTCAATTGTTTTAATTTATTTACACAATTTATTAATTTTCATTATACTTTCACAATGTATGCAATAGCTTTAGAGTCACTCAGCATTATTGAGTCTTACTGTTATAAGCAAATTTACTATCTAGCAATTACCTTATCACTTTAGGTAGTGAGGCAAACATTTTTCTTTTATATATTGTTGTTCTTTTGGACTTTATTTAGCTAATTAGTTGTTTTTTTACTTGAGGGTTTTTTTTTTTAATTCTGCAATTTTCTTAGCTTTTTTCTCCTAAAAACACAGGTGATATTTAAAAGTAATTTTTTTTGTCATTTTTCCCCCATTACTACTACAAACTTTAAATTGTTAACATTCTTTTCATCAGGTGTTTTCCACTGGAAGTTATGTCTTTTGCCGAACTACATTTTTAATTTTCTAAGTAATTCATGGTATCACATGACGGACACACACATCTGTTTATTATATGTGATATTTGTAATCACGCAAATTTTCATTGCTTAATTTTTTTAATGTACTCAGAAGTAAGAGGCACAAAGATCTTTTCTTGTCGTTATATATCTATATTTTATTTATAAAAATTAATATATATTTATTTTTACTGCAGAGTAACAATATTTTGTATGCATTTCTATATGTGTAATAATTTATCAGTTTTAAAATAAAGACATGCATTGACAAAGGAACAAAGGAGCTACCACAGTCAGAGGTAACAGTAAAATGGATCAATTTTTGCCAAACTTTTACAAAACGCTTCTATTATGTTTCTGGTTTTCTTAAAAATGCATGGTTTTATCAGCAGGACAACCTGAAAGTCTGTTTTCTGCTTTTAAACTTTCTATTCAGTGTTTCAAAACAAAACGTTGGGTTACACAATTTGAAAGTGTAAAGGAAGATCTAAAAAAAATCTTGTGAGGTATGTTTCTATCAAGCCTCATAAGGGTATTTGAGCGCTGAAAAATCTCAAAACTTCTTTCAGGCATTGTTAGGCTGGATAAGCAGCAGTGGCAGCTCTGTAGATTGGGCACAGTCTGCCAAAAAGCAGCACCAGGCAGCGCCTTTGTTCTGTGCATAAAGAAATGATTGCTTCATTTGGGCTGGCAGCTTCAATAGACTGTCCGAACAAGCAGGATAATAAGAGTTCAACTGAAATAAACGGGAACTTTTAACGTGAATGAAGAGTTGTCTGTCTGCAGAGTGAATGGGGTAATGAGGCTCTTCAGTGGCAGAAAAAAAAAAAAACACGAATAAGCAGACACACAGCCAAACCATCACACATTAACAAGAAAACACCTCTCCAGTACCTCCCACTTCTCTATTCATGCACAATCCACTATACAAACACGCACAGAAAAATACTTCAATTGTGTACAATCTGACCCAGGCACCTCATAACACCTTTGCCCCAAACCTAACTAAGAATTCCAGTCCTTCTTATGATAGCCTGCCTTTGTCCCCTTCAGGACTGCTAGTTGCATTGAGATTGATTTATATACAAGGGAAAAAATTCCTTAATATAGTGACAAAAAACAAGAACACACAAATTGAACTCACATCGGCACACACACTTTCTGTTGTGTGGGAACTGGTGGCCCCAGTGTGGCCTTTATTTAACAGACAGGTCTTACTTTGAGAGACAGGACCCCATGGTGAGAGAAACAAACAGCACAAACAGTAGAGCCAAAAGACCTTGCAGAAGCTGTCAGCCTGTCTCTGTAATCCCTGACATTCTTTCTCCGTGCTACTGTCCCATTCAGGTTTTTTTCCAAGCATTTCTACTGTTTTCTCCATAATACCATGGATTCATTTATGGATCAGGGATTGTCCTCAACACCCAAATCTTAGCTAGTTTTGTTAATTCCATCCCTAAAAAAAAAAAATCAAGAAATTACCCCGAAGAAAAATATTTTCCAATTTTAAAGGAAAACATTTCTACATTTGATGGGGGTAGTTTGTATGTGTGTAACAACAGCTCAAATCTGCTCTATTTCTGAAGGAGGTGAGGTTGAAAACAAGGGTGGTCTAAAGGGCTAAGAAAAGCTCTTAAGCATCTTTTCACAGTAATGAAGTCTGGAAAGAAAGACCTGTGTGTCAGCTCCTCATTATTGTTTCTTGAAATACGCTTTGGGACACACAACAGGGCACATGACTGCAGTGACATGTATAAAAAAACAGACCAGACAGAGAAATGCTTATTGTAGAACACTCGAACGGCTTTTTTCAGTGCATGCCTGGGCATTATAACTCAAAAACATATTTCATTTGACATACAAGATTATAATTAAGTGTAATCAAATTTCAGTTCATAGTTTTTGGATTTTTTTTAGGATACAAGTCATGTAAGAAAAAAAGAGGAAAAAATTAACAGTATATTTTGTTACTGATCTTTTATTTAACAAAAAAAAAAAAAAAACAACGCAAATACGTTTTTTAAGATTTAGACTTGTCTATAATATGTGGGAAAATTGAAGCCAACTTCTTTTTCCGAGCCTATTGTCAGCCTGAATGTAACATTATCACTTAATTTCCTGTGGGGATTTTTAAGGGGGCGAAACATTTGAGCCACTAGTTAATACAAAAAAAAAATCTAAAAGCAATCCAATATTCAAGCCACATTATGCCAAGATTAAACCACAACTTTCATGCCAGGAATGTGGATCAATACAATCGCTCTTAGTCACCATGGTAACCTATGTTGGACACAAACCCTGAAAATATTCCAACATATATAAGGAGCCACCACAAACTTATCTGAATAAATGATAAATGCAATTACAAATTCAGCATAAATTGAAGTTTTTGGGGCGGTCGCAAAACAAAAATACAATACATTATCTGTTACACAATTATCGGCCCTCTAAATGTACGTCTGGCCTTTTTTACTTCCCCCCTCGTGATTGAGCCTTCCACCCCCCAGTCAGGTTTAATTGACTGTGTGGCAGATGGAGCGGTCAATGGTCTGTGAGAATCGATGTCATCATTGTGGACCTGAGTAAGAGATTAGCAGCTAGTTAGCGATAGTGAGCGATGGCAGCTGGCATCCCTCCCCATGGTCACAGAGGAAGTACTAGTGAGCGGCTCTTAACCATGCGAGCAATTTGACTGTTTAACTCAACTCAACTCAACTCAACTTTATTTATAAAGCACTTTAAACAGAACAAGGTTCACCAAAGTGCTGAACAATACAAAAATTAATAAAAGCACATAAAAATATAAAGCATAAAACACATAAAATAGGTCCGGATCCCAACTCAGTTAAAAGCCAAAGTTTAGTTTAGTTTAGTTTGTTTAGTGTCGCTCATCCTGTATACAGCCAAAACTATCTCAGTTAAGAACAAACACTGATAAAAGAGGCATCGTTTTTTCACAACACCTAAAACTGTGTAGAACGCCTGTTGGTTCCAACTGCACATTGACAGAGAAAAAAAAAAGTCTTTAAAAATAAGAACAGCTAAAAATCCAAACTAAGTACTAAAAAAAATTCACAGCAGATTCTCAAATATTTTCAAGAAAGCATGAATGCAAGCTTGGTTATTAAGACAACTGTTGTCATCTTGCAACTGTTGACAAATGCTCCAGTAGCCCATCTATAAAGAAATGCCAGCTCTTCACTCTGATTCTAAGCTTCTTTAATTTTCCCTAGAACAGAACATTTCTGAAAAAAACTTTATAGTTAAAAAAAATGTAAATAAAATGCGGTTTTAAGATTGTAAAAATCTTTTGAACATGTAAGGAAAGCTGTGTAAAGATGGGATGTTAAATGTGCATTACCTAAAATGATTTTATACTGCAGGTTTTGTTAGCTTTCTTGATACCACATGATTCTGGATCTGGGTTTGTCACTTTTGTGCATGTGGAAAAAGCAGTTTTGTTTAGAAACAAAAACCCTATAAACAAAATAAACATTAAAATGGGAAAGCTAAACAAAAGGGACATTAGATAAATTCACTCGTCATCCTAAATCAGCTTACAGCTGCATATACAAAGGCTCTCTACACGCATGCAGAGCACATGTAGCACACAAGCTCAAACTGGCATTACGCCACCAGCTGTCTGATGAGAAATTATTCAATTTCCTCCAGGGTTCCCACTCGGACTAGCAGGCCAGGTCAAAGCAGGGAAACCAACAGGGCTCACATTGCTGCTCAGCCTTCTTCAGAGAGCCGTCTCCTCTAGAGGTGTCGGCGACTCAGCTCCATCTTGGTCTGGGTCAGACCGAGTTCAACAACAGACGCTTTTCACAAACTTTGACACAACGTGTTTTGACACGATGCGGGGAATTGACGTGATTGAACATTTGCACGGTCCTTCGTGTTCTGGCAGAATGCTGAGGCTATAGGAGTGTAGCCATCCATTTACAACACACTAAACAAAGCCACAGTGCAAGACTGCCGACCAAAAAAGTAAGCTGGATTTCTTAATCTCTCCATTATCTCAAGGGGGAAACAAGACTTGGACAGCAGCTGTCCTGGCATTGCTCTCCACAGAGTATTTACAACAGATAATAAATACAAATCTCATTTCTGTGACATTTCAACCTCATATTAAAAGACAAAAGTAACAAATATAAACTGTGAAAAGTGAATGTAGCCACAATTATCTGAACAAAACTGATTTTAAAACAATTTATTTTTAATAAGGCGTCAACGAACAGCTGGGAGTTCATTTTTATGCAACAGGCTGTAATGTTAGTCTTCTGTCATTCAAACAACCAACGACAGTTGTGTTGTAGCCAAAACATGTGCATGAGTATGTCGTTCTCCCGGTTTAGTGCCTCTAGACCTGAAAACATGTTGACAGAAAACATAAACTACATTAAAGCACCATGACATCTACTAAATCTCCCCTTTTTTAATCACAAACTTGTGTCTTTATGTTTGGAACATTTCTGTCTTGTTCTTTTCATTTCTGTGTATCTTTCAGTGTTTATAAAAAGATCTGCCTCTTTCCCAAATAAATGTGATGGGATTTTATTTTTGGTAGGGGGGGGGGGCAGACTTTTCTAATGCTGTTAGTTAACACCTCCCTCGGCCTGCTTTCACGCTGCCCAGGGAGTAACAAAGGAGTAGGAAAGAGATGTAACATGATGAAGATGGATAGCATGTATCCACTTTTGCACTCAGTGTGTAACGTAGCACCCCATATCCTCTGCTGCTCCAACACAAAGACATTTTTCTGTGAAACTGTCGATCACATAAGCACTTGGCTGAAGGACATTTTTCTTCCTTTGCCCCTCATCAGATAACACCTTCTAACTGTCAGCTATTTCTCTTTTTTTTTTTTTAAATGTTTAAAAAGTGGGAAAGTAAGAAAACGGCTGATTGTACACACATTTCTCTGTCTCCACATGAATCAGTGGCACAGAGCCCAAAGATGGACGTGCCACATCAAGAAAGCATGATCAGCGTTAACCCTTTAGACCCCGTTTTCAGTCACTCTTGAACATGTCTGTTGTGACTGCATGTGGCAACGTATATTCTTAATGATTTAGGCCTCTAAGGGAGCATTCATGAAAAGCAACAAGTTACTGTCACATCAAGACAGTTCTAATGCTTTAGCAAACAATCTTTAAACACACTAATAGCTTTTTGACGCTAAGCAAACAGCAAAACTAATAAATCATTTTTTTAATGACAAATATTTATTAGGTACAACTAATAAACAGTAAAAACACATTTTTATTGTAAAATCACAATAATTAAATCTGCATTATTGGATCATCTGATTTAGCAGTATAGTAAAGTAACAGACTAAAATATGCAGATGTTTTCTAGCTAGGGGTATTTTACATACTCCTTATTAGCTAAACTAAACAGAAAATTAACAACCACTCGCTGCATTTTTTTTTCTGCCTCATGGTGACAGAAATACACACCTGCATTTGGTCAGCATGACGCATTTACTTACCTCCATTGCAAGTGCAGCCGTTTGCTGGTCATAGTGGTTGAGGAGATTGGGCATAAAGGTGGTGTTGTAAGGCAGATCCTGGCACATTCTCAGTCTGATGGGCTCACAGCTGAACTCACTGTGGCTCTCTATAGGTTCCATGTTAATGGAGAGAGCAGGTGATGGCAGAGAGAACAAAACGAGGAAGAGGGGAATGAAGATACGGATGACAAAATCTTTAGATGTGTCATCGCTTCTGATAGTTTTTCTAGTTCTGTTGTCGCTGGCGTTTGTAACTGCTGCTTGCATTTTAATGTGCGGCATATTTTCTCGATATCTCAGAGGGACAACATTGTTACCAAAATAAAATAAATAAATAAAACCAGCACCTCAGAAACGGGCGTTTATAGGGGTTCGGAATGAATCCAAATAAGTTCTGAAAATTGATTATTTTTGTGTCGGTCTTCGCATTTCCAAGGCACTAGAGTAATTGTTCCGCTTTGTTTATCCTCTTATAGAATTTTCTTCCCCTCCATCTCCCGGTTACATCCCTGGACAGACGGCTCGTTCCATTTTAAACGTGAGTGGAAAGCTGCAATAATAGCCCCGCCGTCGGCCCCATCTGCCAGTGGTCTTCTGCAGGTTACTCCTCACAGCATTTTCAAGGGTGTCTGAAATGACAGGCCAGCCCACGGTGCATCCCAATCATCCAGGAGTCTGCGGATTCCTCCCCAAGAAACCAAATCCCCGTTTCTCACATTAAATTGGCACTCTCAGCTGCTAATTCCATCAAACAGGTCCTGCAGGTTCAAAACACAAAGAAGAGCTTCATGGTTAGAAAAATAAATACGTATATAGTGGATTTATTACTGATCTGCCCCACCCTTCTTCAAACAGTAAACTAGAGGATGTAAACAAACATGATCAACACCAGTCAGAGTGGGAAGCAGATGTTCTGACGGACCATGACAGGTTGGCAGTCTTTTCAAAAATGGTACTGGCTTGTTTCGATGCAGACATTAGAAAGCACGTTCAAAGCAAACCGCCTTCAGTGAACGTTACACCTGCGGACGGTCAGACACTCCACCACTACTCCGTGTTTGATCCCCGGGAAACGGTGCTTTCCTGCAACACCGAGCTTCTTTGTCTCTGGAGACATCCACTTTAATATAATGCGCCCACTCATACTTTTCTTATGTACCACGTTTTAAACTCTTAAATCAGCCGTTACTAGGCTGGAGTTAACGCACGCGGATGACAGCAAGCTAGCTTAGAATATTATATATAAATGATTTAATTAGTGAGCACCTGTACGGGTAACAGTGAAGCCACGTTAGCTCATTTTAGTTCCGTGGAATTTAAACGAAGTTAGTTCGCTTCGACACTCGACATCTTTGCTGTTCATAGAAGAACAACATGCACTAAAAAAATTTCTCCCGATTTTTTCATTCCACGTTTGGAAGCACCAGCCGCGCGGCTGCAGCATTTTGTGTCGCTCCGCTAAATGAGAGGAATTAACCTAACAGGTTAGCGTCAGCCTAACGTTTTATATTAATATATAAAACATATACCTTGTGAGGAGAATAATGAGCTGGGCGGTTCATTCACTGCAGTACTGCGTCCATACTCCGCAGCTGCAAGCCTGCAGCAGCAGCGATCCGCCGACTCGACGTGAACGCGCATTTGCAGGGACCGCGCATGCACGCAACTTGGCTCCACAGAGTCGTGCGCGCATGTGTGGGCGTGTACTTTTTTTCCTTTTTTTTTACTACAGTAGGTAACTACAAATCCCTTTTCGACTGACGTTTTTAAAACTGTTAATTTATATAGATTGCGGTGAGTTCAGAATCCTCGTAAATTAAAAAAAAGGCTCAAAATGTTTTTTTAACGTTTTTGAAAAACATTTTGACAAAGCAGTAGTATGTGGTGTTGTCAGTCAAAAATCCAGTCAATATTTATCCCCTACAGCATGAGGATTAGCAGTGTGTGCTATAATTTCCTTCCACACGATTGAGCATGGCACTAGATTAACCGTTTCATGGCTGATCTCTAGCGATCCTCTCTTGTCCCGAGTTGTGGGGGGTCCGTGAATGTGACAGCTGAGGCTGCTGGCCTACATTCTGGTTTTAGCCTCTTAATGTGACCCCACTTGACACTCATCAAAAGTACACTACAGGCTCAAATGCATTCATCACAGTGCAGCTTTCATTTTGATTTCAATCGTTTTTAATACTGGCTGTTAAAATTATATTTTCTTGTCTTCACATTATATTTATGACCTCAATTTCCTTTAAAATCACTTTTCATAAAATAAGTTTTCTGAGTTCTCTTACAAGCAACGTATAAAGCTTGAGAAAAAAGTGTATACAATTTAGAGCAATCTTTTTCATAAAAAAAAAACACTCAAAAAATGAAAAGATATGCCTCAGCAAAGGAGATTTAGTCATTTCATGACATAAACTAGAGAAGAATTTTTAAGAATTATTGAATTAATTTGTACATTATTATGAATTAGAATCATGACCATGGATTAAAACTTTCTTGTTATGCAATTTCTTTGAGGAACGCCTAATTTGTATTTCTTTTTTTTCTCCATTTAGTTTTGACGGAATCAGCTGAAAGGTGAACATTTTGGTTACAGTTCGCAATTTGAATCAGGAATAAAAATAAATACGTTGGAATTTTTTCTTTTCCAATGAACTGTTCTTTCTTGCTTCAATCTATTTTTTATTTACTTGATTTGTATCATTTCTAAATGAAATTAAAAACGATAACAGAAACACAAATCAATTTTAAAATAAAAAAAACTAGAACAATTGAATAAACAGAAGTTTATTTACATTTTTTGTATCTTTGGAACACATTTTTTTTCCAAAAAGATGACAAGTATCAATGCAGAAGAAAGCTAAATGTTTGGTAATCTTGATTTATTATTACATTTTTCAGTGATCAGGTAGTTGTAATCTGTAGTCTACCGCAAAAATGGCATAACAGGGTTGAGTGAAATGCTCTTATATTGAATACACTTTTTTTTTTTTCATTTTTACAAATCATGAAAACTGAAATCCTTCATTAACCGAGCTCCATTTTGCAGGATGTGTAGCGTTCATTTTTATTGTTTTCCTCTAGAATACAAATTTCAAGCATACAATAAACAGTACAGTAGCAGATTTAAGGCACATATGTATATATAAAAGTAATCACTTGTAAAATTCCCCATTATTTGTTTAAAATAATTAAATGCAGTTCGAATACAACAAAAACTAAAATTAGGAAATATTTCTGATTTTGATTTTAATAAAAGATTGTAAAAACAATATGTTTAATCACAAACAAAATGATGTGAAAATACTAAACATTCTTGGGGATACAAAACCCAATCAGAGAAAAAGGCTTATCGCCAGCACTGAAACGATACTTGACATTTCATTGTGGCGTTACATAGATATTCGAACACTGAGTCCTTCTGCAAGCCCACTAAGTTCTGCATAGTATTGCAGAAACTGCATTAAGTCTTTTTGAACATTCAAGTGTGGCACCAGATGGAGACAATCACTTGGAAAAGTGACTTTTTGAAAGCATTCAGAGCTTCTACTCATTTACTAGTTTATTCTGCCTTTTCAAGCTTCAGGGTTTCCTTTCTGTCCAATCAAACGCCGGCTGTGGGGAAAGGACTCGGCGTCTTCCTCCAGCTAGAATAGAGGAAGGGGGAGAGAAAGTTTAATTAGTAATGGGTAAAACGTATTAGTACAACAAAGTGCTTGCACAACTCTCTATATTGGGGGGGCAAAAAATTAGTAATTCAAGGCAATTAAAAGTGCTTTGCAAAAAGCCATTAATTTTCTGCATTAGAAAACAAAAAACAAAACAAAAAATCAACCATTCTAGAAAATTGAGACTGGCTAAGCTAATATTGCACTGTTCAAACAGTGCTATTTTTAATTCCCAGGTGATTGGAAACATATCATTGTGACTTACTTCAAATATAAAATCTTACAAATTTGAGGAAAAAAAAGACATTTAAAACAAACTGTCAGGGTGAATTTAATCTGATAAAACTTTAAAATAGCAGCAGAGCTACATTTTTAAATAATTAACATACTTCTCTATAAAGTGATGTTTTATGTTTATTCAATATACTGATTGCAAAAGTTATTCTTAGTAATCATGTAGTCATTCAGTTTTATTTTTTCTAAAATTTTAATTTTTAAAATCACTTCAAGAAATATGTAAGCAAAGACATTTTTTCAATAAAAAGGTACGAAGAGTAACAAGAGCAACGCATTGTTAACAAAACACCACAAGCTTCTTTGTTGTGAAATTGGACATTCAATAATTCTATTTGTACATAATTTAATAACTATATTTTTAAAGAGTGTTTATGTTAGCTGAACTGATATTTTTTTTTACACTGACCACTAAACCCAAAGGGATTAAAATGTTAAAATCATAGGCCCATCAGGCAAAAAACCATCTGATACCTTTAAAGTCAACTGGTAACTAACAAATATAAAGATACATTCTGATAAAATATTTTTAGAGAATTACACCTGCTTTTAAAAATAGCTATTTAAAAATGCAACACATAAACTGGCCTTTAAAGAAAAAACAACGTTTTTATCAGAGTAAATCTGTCCCAATCTGAGGATGATAAAAATTTAAGAAATTTTAAAAACCTTGACTAACTATCAGCTGAAAGGCAGAACCTTTTATTAAGTCAAAGTGTAAAAACAGTTTGGGATCCCCCTGTTTTCCAAACACAGGATGTTCCAAGGCTAAATTAGTTTTGTGTTTGAATTATTGAGTGTGTGTACATGTCTGAGTCAGTCTGAAATTCAGACAGACGCAGAACCTTCCAGCAAGTCTGTCTATCCCCTCCTCAAAGACACACACCTGCTCTTTGATGTATTTGTTCCCACAGGGCAACAGTCCTCTGAGAGTGAGAGCGACGATGAAGCACCACACCGACAGGCCCGTCTCTGCTGCCGACAGCACGGCACAGGGGATCCACAGAGCCAAGGTGGTATCCTGGCATTTGGGAGGGGAGCGCAAGTGATTCAGTCACAAAAATGTCAAAGTGTTAAAGCTTTAGGGCCACCAAATAAAAAAGGGAAAATTACAAGATTTAAAGTCGTGAATTTACGAGAAAAAAACTCATAAATTTAAGGGATTTGAAGTCATTAATTTACGATAAAATATCTCGTAAATTTACGAGATTAAAGTCGAAGTGAGGATAAAGTGCAACAAGTGAACGCCACGCAGCAGCGGAGCAGACCGACTAAACTTAGTTGAACAGGTGAGCTGAATGTGTATTGATAACGTTGCAAATGTTTGGAAGCTCATTTGTTTGAGTTACGATTTATTATTTACTTATTGGTGGCTTACAGAATCTCTATAGCCCGTTGATGAAGCCATCGGTGTCCCTGCAGCTGTCCACTTCAATCCTTTATTCTTCCACGAAAGACAAGATCTCCAAGTCTGTGTGACACTTCCGTCTAAGGAGGTGCACTTTTTGGCATTTTCAACGTTCTTATTTCAATATAACAGACTATTTTCATTTATCTTTGTTTTTTTATGTTGAAACGGGACATTTCATCTGGAGGAGGGGACGTATGTAACACTGTTTTCCTTCTGCTTTGGTGTTGTGCGCATGACAGGTTCATGACGTAATGAGACAAATGGACTTTTGGGTATGTGGATGAAAAGGAAAATAAAGTAGCATAATTTGCACCCAAACACGTCTCTGAGCTCCTTATTTTACATACGAAACTCTGCTTTACCGACACCAACCTCAGAAAGCCGGCTTCACTAACAATAATCTGATTTTGAGTCGCCAAAAAGTTCAGAATTTCTTCTTTTTTTGGAACCTATCCAAAAATAAAGCTTCACAAAACTCTCCACATCTTTCACCTTTAAACTAGGCTTCGATAAACAGACACATTTTGGTGTTTTTTCTCGTAAAATACTTTTTTCTTGTACATTTACTACTTTAAATCTCGTAAATTTACAACTTTGAAGTTGTAAAAAAAAAAGTCTTTGTAAACTGGCCCTAAAACTCTGTCGTATTCTTCAGTGTGCACTCACATAGATTCGTGTCGAGTCAAATGGACACTGGGCACCGACAGGAGACCGAGCGTTGATGGGCACCACTGTTTCGTTGCATCCCATCATCAAACCTTTTCCCTGGTGAGTAACAGTGATGCTAATAGCTAAGATGAGTCCGGTGCAGCAAGCTGCCGAGAGCAAGGCATTTAGGAAGGAGGAGATCAAAAGGCCAATTTGCTGAGGACACAGAAACAGGATTTTACAACATAAAAAATGTCCAAAGCTGTATTAAAACATGAAGTCAAATCAATTTCTTACCAGTTTCACAATCCGCAAGTTCCTTGATACAACAATTGCTATAATCCCTGAAGCAATACTCTGTAAAATGAATATGATGAGTGTTTCATCTTAGAACAAAGCTAAAGATTTACAGTTATGCATAACTGGCTTCAGGAGTGTCAAAGTGCTTTATTCATTTTCCTTCCTAAAAGCCGCGAGGAAGAAAGAAACATTTTACAACACAGTTTGGCACATGAGAGGCCATTAATGGAAAACACGCCAAGTCAGAAATATTTTGTAACTTTTATTACTTTTTGTCTGCTTTACTTGTCAATCCCTCATGGCAGGTATTTTCAAGAAAAGGTGAAAGTTAAGGTGCAGTCATCAATGACAGGTGTTAGTTTGTATGATGGATGGACGTAATGAGGCCGGCCCTGAGGGGACTGCAGATTGATTTGAAAAACTGGTTCCCTGATGAGGGGACAAGTTCAGTCTTGGTTGAGGATAAAAACACACATCAATACTGTGGTAAAAAATCTGCTTTAAGACCTGAACACACACTCTGAACACACACTCGTAACTTTGATGTGCAGAACAAATGGTATCAAAGAAATGATTTAGTTCGTGACCTAAAACTCAGATTCGTGGCAGAATGTTGTGCAGCTCTGAAACGGAAAGGAAAAACTGTTAATATGGGAACTCACCAGAAGTCCAGAGGTGACAGAAATGATGTTGGTCACCGTGTACTCGGTGCTGATATGCTGGCTGGGTTTGGAAATGTGGCGAAGGACGCTGCCGTGGACAATGGCTCCAAGGATGAAGTTAACATGACCAACCAGGATAAGAACCAAACCCTTTTTCATGAGCCTCCTCGGCCCTTTATCTTTATCTGGGTGACCAAAACACAAGCAATATGATTTCTATAATCGTGTGCATTAGATGTAGGAGAAACTAATAGTTTTTGTATTTTCTGGTAAATGTAAAAAACAATCTTTATCTGCAATTTATTTTTATAGCAAAAAAAACACAATATATCTGCACCAGGTCTACATTATTTTTGAAAAAGTTAAAGCCTCAGAATGAACATCTAGATGCTAAAAGGGTTTGTGGACTGCTCAGTAATACATTACTATCCTGGTATTGTGTTTGCCGACTTTACCTAATAAGCGTTTAATACCCCTTTACATTTGTCATTGAAATATTGACCAAATTTTATTATTTTTAAATTTCCTGCAGATTGTTTATTTACCAATAACAGCTGTCTTTAATTAGTATAATAAGCATTTGTGTTTTTTTTGTTGAAATTTTAAGAAAACATATTAAGCAAATGTTAAGCAATAAATAGGAGTCCTTAAATGTATATTTAAGTTGTTCATTTTAAAATGTGTGGGGATTAGGTTCATGTAAACAGGCAAAGTGATATTCTTCCGCAGTGAAATTAAATGGGGGCTAATATTAGCATATTCTACGCACGAATGCTCCTCAACAGGTATTTGAAGTATCAATACTTGCAAGAAAAAACTTCTGTCATTACGGTTTGAGTTGACAGCTTTTTCTTCAGGGTTCATAAAAACCAAAAGCAGGAACAACTAATTGACCTAAAACTTTATGAAATTAATCCGCGCAGTGCACATAGGCCTCGGGTCAGTTTCGGCCGTTGAGGGGGTCGAATCACGGCTCGTAAGAAGAAAAAGGTTTTAAGAAAGGACCCGTGTTTATTTGTGAAGACCCACTCACCGAAATTGCACATCTTTTTCCCTGGGCGGATGTCGCTTTTGAATCAAATTAAACAAAGCGCAATTTTAAAGCACAACAAAGAGGTGGCAACTTCGAGCCACACGGAGGATCCAGTGCACTTCCTGTATGACGTCACAACACTCACCTGTAAACTACCTGCAATAAAATTTTGAAATGTTTCTTCCGCGTTGGTTCTTCATCATATTTCTGACAACAATCATTAATCTGTCATCATCACATGTTCATTTTAAATGCATTTGGACATTTTAATTATCCACAAAGGCATGGAGCTCAAATAAAGGTATTTTATGACATCCTATAGAAACTTTGAAAAAAAAATATATAAAGCAACCCCAAAATGTTATTTCACACACATTTCCCAAATACATATGGAAAAAATTATATATATTAGTTCTAAGTTGGATACTTGAGAAATCCCAAAAGTGTCATGACTACTCTTAACAGTCACTAATTATCTTGACTCTAGATTTATTTTTATATTTACACATCATTAGAAGTTATTAAATATTCAAGAGAAAACGTCTTATATTTTTGTACACTATAAGGAGTTAAAAAGCTATAGGAAATGTTTTTCCCTTACTTTTTCTTAATCCTTTTGAAATGAACATCTCATGTAGATGTTTTTGCTTAAGAAAAAAATGTTGATCCTTTTTTTTTTGTCAAAGCATTTTAAGTTTTATGTCTGTTACTTTGTGGAGGTGGGAAAAAACTTTTTGGGGTATGAAAACTGCCTTGTACTGGTTTAGAGGTACTTGGCAATAAAAAAAATACTCTTAATACAGGCTTTTTTTTAATGGCAGCTCTCGAAAGAGTTTGTAAAATAAAATGCTAAAACTTATGTTACTGACAAAAACAATATTTCTCAAACAGCAAAGTCAATAAACCGACCCTTTTATTTGCAACAAGCATTTTCACCTAGATATTGTCAATATGTCTCAGAAAAACAATGTGCATTCAATGACATTCATGTCATATACAAAACCAAGCTATATTCAAACATATCAAAAAAGTCTGCATCATAAGAAAACAGTCTAGAGCTGCCAACCCAGTACGATTATTTAATAACCAGTTTGATCCCCACCATCATAAACAGGATGGAAAAAGTACTAAAAGAAAGTCAGAGGGGTTGCAGGGAATCTGCATAAGACTCCAGCTTTCACACCGTCTATGCCAGAGTTTTCTGCGATGTGCATTCCCTAAACTGACTTGAGCACATCTACAGGAAATTACAATTTTAGCAGTTTATGTGTCATACATACATAAACAGGCAACGCGTTGGACGGAGCAAAAAAGTAGCCAGAATATACTTTAAAACAATACTCAGAAAACCACCAGAATTAATGAGTTAATAAGACTTATGTGAAAGATGTAGAACTTAAAAATACCTCAAATGTGCATCAGAATGTATGTCAATAAAGCTTTTTTTTTTCAGAAAGGAAAACTCTAAACTCACATTAGAATTAAGTGTTAGTAAAAATGCATGTGATAACAAAATGACATCAAATTAATCCTAAAGGGACATTTCCATTAATTCTTTGAATTGTGTATTTTACTCCCTGAATAGTACAAGCTTTTGATGCAAAGGTACCAATACTAAAACTCCTATTTAAAAAAATAAAATAATTATGGGTGTCATTTACCTCGTGTAATGTTGGTATCAAGTTTTGCTGTGAATGCCAGTTAGCAAACATCTGGGATTTTCCAGCCTCTCAGAATGAACACAGTGACAACATCAGTTGCATGATAGACAGGATTCAGCAAATTTCTTGAATTAAATCTAATTGGTATGTGTGAAATTAACATTCAGCGAACATTTAGTACCAGTAAAAAATAAATAAAGGTAGAAAGTGAGACTTTAAGGCATATATTGGAGCAAAAGCAATGCATAAACTAAACAAAATGTACCGTTTGGAAAAATGAGGAAACTATTAGGATGCATCACAGACTATAATATCTTCTGCACCCTTTGCTTCTTGAATTTGAACCCTTCCATGATAAAGCTGACTAAAAAAGTAGCATGATTGCAATTCTGTTTAAACAAAATTCTACCTTTGTGATATTGTGTGAAGGAGGATGCAACATTGTTAAAAGTACAGCTCCAGTAAGTTAGTTGCCTGCAGTAAATAAACGCATCAGACTCTTCCAACAGACTAACACAAAGCATAAGCAGATAAACAAAGCACAGACTGCATGCACCGTCATTGTCAGTATCAAGTGTTTGGTACAGCATTGATGATGCCCCTTTGGACTTTAAGACGGCAAAATCTCGTTCTAAAACCTTTCGAATATTTCCATACTTGAATAAAAATGTGTGCTCTGGCAGAGAATGTCATTCACAGCTGGGGGTTTCTTTGGAGGCATGTGGCTTCATGCTTTTCCCTCCTGAAGTGACAGTGGCTCCACTCCTTTGGTTGAACAGCCATGCAAAGCTTTGTAGAGAAGGCATTCAAGAAAACTACAATCACTGAGTTCTGTATGCACTAGGAGCCCATGATACACATGAGAGAGTAGATCCAACAAGTCTTGTTAGTGAATTGTTTGACTTAATGTTTCTTCAAGCAATGAGGTTATTTTAAGTTGGTCCACCTGCAATGAGGGAAAAAAAAAGGTTTGGGGAATATTAAAAAAAAAAAATTCAAAACAGCAGTTTTTTTCTGGATTGTTGTAAGATAATGTAATGATCACATGAACCTCTTGAGACCTGTGCTCTTGTTTGATTTGCCTTTTTTTATTTCGTAGCCACAGGGCCCCAGGTAATCAGAATGAACAACAGGGGTAATAATAAAACCCACAGTGTGAAGTCCTCGAATGTGGACGGCAGGTCTCAAGAGGTTAAAGAAGATTGAAAAACCCACCTCACTGATTAAGCCCAGCTGAACCAGCTCCTCTGCCAACTGCTGAACACTTTCATCTAAAGCACAAAATGGCAAAGTTAGTCACCTGAACAGTTGCGCTGTACGTCCATTCCACAGGTAAAAAACAGAGAAAAGGTGAGAATACGAGCAAATAAGACATAAAAAAAATTGCTTAATTAAAACCCTACGGGAGCATCTCTGGTTGTTCTTTGGATCTTAAACCATTTCTGAGTCAAAATTGAATAAAAAAAATCGGGATAATAAAATGAATGATACCAAAATGACAGATAAAAACGTCCAAAAATCACTGAAGTGTATAATAAATGAAAACTATACTAATTTTATACTCACTGTAAAGTAAAGCGAATTCTGATATTGTTTGGACTTTCTTAAGTAGCTTTAACCTTTAGTTAGTCCTAAGCCCAAAACATCAGTATTGTGTCATAATAGGATGAGTTAAAAGTCAGTAATTATTCCAGAAATTATTTTAAAAAAACCACAACAAATACAATCAACTGAACAACACCCAGTGTCCACCTTTCTATCACGCACAAGTCTCCTTTGAATATTAATAATGAATAATCAGCCCTTCAATAATCACAAATTCGATAATATAAGTATAGCTGGATGGGAAAAAGAAGCATAAAAGTTGGTATTTTGACACCAATGTTTGTATGGTTTGTATTGTGAGACATCACAATGTCCATCAGTTTTAATAACAAAGAAGTCAACCTATAACTGCAACAGGAATGTGTGTAAGAGCACAGAAGAGGCTGAAACTGTGGGATTAACATTATTTGAGAAAAAGAAAAAACAACCATTAGAGATTATTGTTAAAAGCCACAAAACTAGCAAGGTTGTGAGTTTGACAGCCTCAGTCAAGCCAGCAAACTGAGACTTTGAAGTTTGCTGTCAATAAGGAGGTCCTTTAAGTACTTTCCCTCTTATCCACAGGGTTTACAGAGAGGAGCGACCGCCTTTGTGATGCGTTCTGCCGTGCATTGATATGAAACGTAACCTGAAGGATGCACAGCAGTGAAGTCAGAGCATTGGGGTTCAAGACCAGATCTATCATGAGATGCTTTAGATGAGAGCGAGAGCCGAAAACATCAAGAGGCCAGACATGTGAAAGCGCGTGAGGCCGCTTGAGCGAAGGACAGGGAGATGAAAGCTTGGAAAGAGACGAGCAGAGGAGGTGACAGCTGTCAGCTGTAGACCTTCAGTCCTGAGATTCCCTGCAACATTATACGCCGAAGCCTACGACTGCAGAGCATGCATGTTCGTTCATCATTCTTTCCTTTGCCGTGACATTTGCCCTCGTTGTGATGAAATCAACTGATTATATGATTGAGATAAATAGCATTACTTCACATAAATCACTTGGGTTCAGTGAGGGGATTCTCTATATAATGAACATGTCACCAAGTGTAATGTTTCTTGAAGGCAGCTGAAACCTGAACATTGACGCTTTTATGGCTTATAATTGACAGCTTCTCTGCCTAAAATAGTTCTGCACTCTTTTTCTTGTGTCAAACTCTCACGAAGGTTTTTTGGTTTTATTTTTCCCTGACTTGAGGCATCAAAAATCAAAATTTTTATCAAAAAATAAACTGGTTAAGATGCACATTTATATTTACTGCCTCTTCCAGCAAATGGCAAACAAACTAATAGTTTAGATATTTTTTTAAATAATCTAAAATTATTAATTTAAAATAATCTAAAAATCTAAAATAAATATCAAATATATTTATTTGGAAGTCTGATTTTTATTCGGCCTTTTTGGTGCAAATATTATTGCAAAAATGAAATAAAACGTGACTTGCACCTGCAGATCTTTGGTCCATTCCCATTGAATTTTCCTCAACAATGAAGCACATGTGAAATGTTCCCAAAGACCAAATGAAGCTTGAAACCTTTAAAGCATCGGACCTTGAGAAACCCCAACCCTTTTAGTCTTCACGCTCACTGCATAAGTCGGAGTCTGATGAAGTACTAATGATGTAAAGCTCCACTTACGAGGTAACATGTCACAGCTTAGATGTCTATTTAGTTTATCTTCCAGTTTCAGTAGTAACGTTATCTGCAAGGAGAGACGTATGAAATCAGAGACATTTATTAATGATTATAAATTATACAACAGTATAATCAACAATAAATGACCAATAACAAACATCTCAAATACTCACATGAAACTTTGTGGCCTCCTCAACAGGTTCAAAGCTGCACTGCATTTGGATGACCTGCAGAAAAGAACCAATCAACTGTCTCATTCTTTTAACACTATTTAATAAACGCCGTGATGCAACACAAGCATCACCATTACTTAAGAGGGTGTCACTGTTTTAAAACAGTTGCCACTGGTTCAAGCATGCAGTTCCAGCTGTTGTACACACCCGTCGCGTCTCCAGCTCTGTGGGTTCGGGTGTGGGGGATTTGACCATGGGGGTGACCACAGGAGATTTAATGGTCTCCTGTTGGGTTGGATGTGGACAAGGCACCCCAAACGCTGTCAATGGGTAAATACCATTCCTGAACCATTAATGGGGGGGTTGGAAAAACATGACAGAGATAAGGAAAATGGTCAGAAAACACTTGAAAAGCAATCACCGCAGGAGTTATTATAGATCTGTAACAAAAATCTTGAAATTTTCTGTATAAATGAAATTTGGACAACTGCATGCACTTAGACCACTAATTGGATCTCTACTGCCCCCATGTGGCCACTTAGGGTTTCGCACAAAGTACTAAAAGTTTCCCAAAGACCAGAAAATGCACATTTGTAAACAGTTTGTACTCATTTGCTTCTTACCTCACATCCTCAAGAAATTTATCAAGTTCCAAAGCAGGAAACTGTGAAAGCCTAAAAGAACACAAAATCCCACTTGAGGTTACTTTTGAGAGATTTGTAACAATCATATAATGTCAAAAACATTTTTTAAACTAAATCTAAGTTATAGGATTTAAACAGAAAACATAAAATACCACAAAAAATAGACACCATTTTTGTGGTTGGCATAAATGTTTTGAGGGGTTTACTTCTATGTTTTTTTCTAACAGATGTAACGTTTTCTGTCCTAAAAGTAAACTGCTGAATAAGTTGTCATACTGTTGTTCTGGCTTTTATATTCAAGGACTGACCTGAGCTGCACATCTTCTTTAAACACAGCAAGAATGAGATTAGGATCAAGCTTCTTTGTAATCTCCTCCAAGGCGTTCTCTGGAATCATGTCTGCACAAAACAAAGAAAACAGATTTTTTTAATGTTTTAAATACATGTGCTTTTGTTGGTAGTGCTAGCATGTTAAGCATTTTGAAAGGCAGAATTGTAATAAACTCATTGTGCTACAAACAGACAAAAAGTTTAACCCTTGTGCTATCCTAGGCACTTTAACATTGGGAGTTGGGTCATCTAGACCCACTAGACAGTGCTCTGAACCTTTTTTCTTCAATGATTTGTGATCTTCACTGGTGTCCATGGATTACATGAAATCTTTCCACCTTTATCCACCTTTATCATGGTAGGGAGAACACGTCAATGTAAGGATCGGGTCATCTGGACCCCATTGGATTGCACAAGGGTTATGAGTCTGTGTATATATATATATATATATTTTTAAATATTTTTGCATTTTTTTTATCTCCAAAGGAAATTGGGTTAATGTTACAGGCCAAGGAAGAACATAAGATTCCCAAACTTATCAAAGACCTCTCAGTGAATTTAAAGGAACATGGATAATAATGTCCCAGACAAGTTTGTCCAAGAGGTTATTTAGTGAAAGCTGATAGCAGTGCCTGTTAATACACACACACACACACGCAGTGAGTGGAGCCATCTGTGCTGTGAAAGCCATACATAGAATTAAAGAACTGTCATCAACAGCTGCAAAGAAGAGGGAACCGTTTGACGGCTCACTTTAAACACACAAAGGCCTCGTATGAACGTTTGTCAAAGTATCTGATTTCTCTACACTTTTTGTCATTCTGATGATCCGTGCTCTCCCTTTGGCCCCTTTTCATTTGATAGTTCTTAAAACACAATGTTGTTGCAGAAAAACACGCGTGGGCGCCTGCTTTTGTTAGATTCCTCTTTTTGAGCCGATCAAACAGCTCCTTCCCAACAAGTCCAGCACTCACATGGACATTATTTCTACAGCTATTACACAAAAAACTGTTTAGTGCGGCACTGTATAGAGTCCTGAATCTTAAAAGCACTTTGGACACTATGCTCACTACTTTTTTTTTTTTTAACGCCGGATATGACATCATCGATTCCACAAAGTTAAAACCTAATTAATAGGAGCGTTTTGTGACGATTATGAGTCCACTGTCTTCTGAAGATAAAAAATTGATGATTTATTCAAAAATACATTTAAATACATTTTTTCGACAAAACTTGTTCTGACGCAATGCATTGAGGTCTATATTCATCGAGCTAGTGAGCATCGATGCACACTGGTTTTTCACAGAGACTTCTGGGAAATTTCCAGAGCACTTGAAGTGTAGATTGGGACAGCACTAAAAAATGGCAAAAGCCCTATAGCGCACGATGTAGTGCACTGTATAAGGGTTAGGGGGGAATTCGGACACAGCCTATGACATGCTTTTAAAGTTTTTCTCTGGCTTTTGCTGGGAACTTCAAACAAGTCCTGTTTGCATGTCATAAAGTTTACAGGGGTGAAAGAGTTTCACCCTTGAACTCGAACATTGTTCCTAATCAATATTAAATAAGAGGGAAAAAACTCATCTAAAGATTTAAAAAAGGATGACAGAAGCTCCAACGTTTCTGGGATTACTTGTGGGGTTCTATCAGAGGGCTCAGGACTCACGCTGGTGGCTGACGATGCAGTGTGCAGCCAACAGTTTTAAGAGCGGCACCTCAAAGAGGGCCTGGTTAAACAGCAGCTCCCGCGCTGTCGGCCTTGAGCTGGGATCCCACTCCAGGCACTTCTGAATCAACTCCTACAAAAATAAAACACCCCACTTCAGAAATCAAAAACACTTTCAAGACGACAACTTCCTTAAATCGGGTACATTTCAGAAGTTCTACACATGCAAACTCTAGATCTTACCTTCTGCAGCGGGTCCTCCAGAAACTGAATGGCATTATTGACAGCTTCCTGAGAAATGAAGGAGGATTCTCCATTCCCCTGAATTTCCAAAAGCGCCATCTGCAACGCATCCGTGTGATAATGTGCTGCTTTGAAGGAAAGGAACTGTTTGCATCAAAGACACCGTCTCACCTCTAAGGCACACATGCCAAAAGAGTAAATGTCAACAGCTGTGGTGACGTCTTCAGCAGCTACACAGACAAAAAGAAAGGACCAATTAGCAAGAACATGGATCGTGGTTGTGGCAGTACTCCCAACTGTACATCACAACTTAAGTATATTTAATGCAATTCTTTTCATGTAATTCTTTTTCTTTGCTCTATAATGACTGGATCTCTTTTGACGATCAAACAGCAGCTGCACAGGGATCCACAGTCATGTGGGTCAAATCAAAACAGTAAGAATCGAGGTAGAAAGGAGCTTTGTTGTGGCGTTTACCTCCATATTCAGGAGCAAAGAAGTGCAAGTTCTTCTGTTCTTCGGGACATGTTTTCACGTGGTTGTTGATGGTGTCTGGAGCGACTGCGAAGGATGCCAGAGAAGACGACTTGATTAACGACAACAACCAGAACTGAGAGAAGTGCACGTGACATACGGAACAACAACCAGGAATAAGCCAACAAACAAGTAAAGGTTTAAAAAAACGAACAACGTGCTTATAATGAATGAATGAATGAATGAATGAAGCTGCATTTCCATAGCATTTTCTAACACCTTCAGGGAACCAAAGTGCTTCACCATAAAAGGAAGACAGAAGAAAGTTTATAATCAGGCAAATTAACATTAAAATCAAGAACGGCAATAAATAAAAATTTAAAAAGCAGTCAGCAATAAAATACATAGATACATAAGAATGCAATAAAAACAACTAAAAAAAAATAAAATGCCAGTAAAAAACAATCTTAAAAGGTACATTTGTAATGAACATTTAAAGCATACGTAAGTGGGCTCAGGAGAATCTGTCAATCAAACTTTTGAATGTTCAACTTGGGGGGCCAGCGGGCACCACATGTTTTTACACAGGAGTCTGATTGGTCAGTTTCTCACTTGAAGAACTTGCAATAAAGAAACAAATATAATGAAAGAAATTAGGCAAGAACAAGTTATAAAGGTAATAGAGAAAGAATGGTTATTCTGACAAATATAAATGACTGAGTAATAGCTGTTTATTTCTCTATAGAAGTCTATGGGATTTTTCCTTCTTGAAGCTGGAGGGTATTTCCCATTTGGAACGCCAGGGTGGAGGGGTCAATCAGTCCAGCTCTCATATACAGTCAATGAGAGCTACTTACAAATTCCTTAAACTTAAGGGAAGCAGGGAGTTCAACTCTCAACAAACAGTTGTCAGGCAGGCAGTTCAACTCACTGAACTACAGCCACGCCGCAAAATGTCACACTGAGGCGCCAATCAGCCCTCATATCACATTACAATGCCATCCACTAGCTGGTCTCCACAGCAAGTAGAGAGGCCAGGGCTTGAACCTGGAGCATCTTCTTAGCACATATGTGTTGTACAGCAGCCTCACCTCAAAACTCTGTCATATGCCAAGTATGTCATCAGGTTCAGGGATCAGCAAGAAGATCAAATAATGTAAATCACTCATAAATGCACAGCTGATCAGGCTTGTTTGCATTTGACATCTCTTGATGTTTTGTAGGAGACTAACGGGGTTGCAGCCATCAGTTTGTCAAACACTAAAATGAATTCTTGTTTTGCACAACCAACAACATTGCATGGGCAAATAAAAAAGGATTGTGCACGTCCTTGAATTCTTTGAAGGAAATGTTTATCTTTTTAATGTACAACTTTGTCTATTTGATAGAAAATCAAGGTGAAGAGTCGATGTTCTCACCAGAGTTGAAAGCTTGAATTCAAGGCCAAAGTTGCAGGTGGTAAAATTAAATAAACTCCTGGCTCAGATAATGACAGCAAAGTATTCTTCCAGAATCTCAAAACAAAAACTCAAAAGTCGGATGCATTTCTGCTGCATTTTTGCTCCTTTTCGTGAGCTTTCCCAAAGAGCACAACCACTGAAAGAGAAGCATAAAGCCATGTGAGCTCCAAGCCTCTCCTCTGTGTGGATGACCTCCTTTGACTGCGCTTGATTGAACCATAAATTTTAATAAATGTATTTTCTCATCCAGGACATGGCTCTTTTTTTCCCCCCAATAATCCAGATGTGCCTTTTAGTTCTACTGGGATGGCGTGAGTGTAACTCTACCTGATCCGATCTTAATGAGCCCGTTGTGTTGAATGAAGACGGTGTCGCAGGTGAGGTTGCCGTGGATAATGGGTGGATCACACGAATGGAGATAACTGCATAAAAAGATGGTGCACATAAAATGGTCACGGAGAGCTTCAAGAAGTAAGGCTATTCTTTAAAATATATGTTTCATAGGAAGGCCGCACTGAACTTAAAGACCTAAAGGCAAGGCTGACCTGAGAGCCGACAAGATTTGGGTGCACCATCGCTTCCACGCCTGTTGAGCCACACAAACCTAATTAGACCAGCCTCCAGAGCACCAGAATTGTACATTTCCAAAATCAATTAACTATCGTATCCATCTTTTGTTGTTGTTGTATTTCTCCAATAGTAAGAAGCACTGCAATGTCTGCCCCTTTTCTTACTCCAATCAATAAAGGTCATTTAATCATGACTGTACTTTTTCATTCATTGTTTTGTGATTCTTCTTCGTCTTCTTCAGAAACTGCTTCAGGCTTCCGGATGACATGTATTCAGTGATGAAAATCACCTGATAGACGAAAAACACATGACTCAAAGTTTAAATTTAAAGACATAAAACTGTCAAATTAAATCAAGACTGAACGCCTTGTGAGAGATCAAACTTACCCTGGCCCGACTGTCCTTTATGTCAGCCCAGTATTTATGAAACTTGACAATGTTAGCGTGTTCTAAATGGATCAGGTTGTCAAAGACAGCCTTAACTTTCTCCTAAAATTAAAAAAAATAAATGAAAAAACAAACACATTAATACCATTTTCAATCATATATTACTAGGTTCCAATCAGAAGTTTAGTTTCCAACCACACATTATAACAAAACCATCAGTAAATCACATTACGGCAGATTAAAATATCTGACATATGCCGTTTATGTTTATGGGTTTAAACACTTTCTAACTTTCAAACAACATTTTTTGTTTTATATTTAAAAAAAACAACAAATGCTTTAAAAAAAAAAAAAAGATCACTTCACATGTTACTTTTCTTTACCCAGCTGCAAAAATAGACAATTTAACTGCACAAAGCTAGGAACAACAACAAAAAAAGTAACACAAAACATAACATCAAACCGCCTGGCGTCTCTATGGTGATTTTAGATTCAACTTTTTAGATTTATTTTTATTAAACCAGACAACAACGGGGGGGGGGGGGGGGGGGGGGGGCGGCTAACTAAAGCTCCAAGGTATCCGAGTTTAAGCGGCAAAAACAATAAAAATCCTATTTTTTCAGCAGAGGTTTATTGATTTTTGTGTCAAGATTCCTTAGTTACTAGTCACGACAATAATTCTGACTTTATTACACAATAAATCAACTATATCCAAGAGCTTGTTTGTATTTTAATCCACTTAGTTCTTGTTTTTTTTAATAGAACTAAGAAAACAACCGCATAACTGGCAGATTTTGACATGAACTATTGCCTGGATAAGCTGTCATAGTGAATGTCTTGAGAGTCTTAAGGACTCTCAGGACATCAAGTTCAGGACAGAATTTTATTGTTTTATTTTGAGAAGCAGAACTCACCTGAAGAGGCTTAAAATCCTTCCTCTCTGAAATCATGACTTCATTCCAAACCACCTCCACCCCCTCCTCAGTGTCCATGGCCAAGTAAGCAGCATCTATCCCCGGGACATTGCGTTGGTTGACCTGAAGTTACAGGCGGAACATATTTTGCTGAATAGAAAAAAAATCCAGAGACATAAAGGGTTCTGAAGTAATTCTGCACCAAAAGCCCATGTCTGACCGGCTCACCTGGTCCCTTCGTTTCTGCCATCGGCCGCAGGGGCTCTCCTCCAGGACCTCCGACTCATCCTCACTCTCATCCTCATCTTCTGTTGCTGAGGCGATGGGGGGCGTTTGGGGAACAGCCGAGGATGACGCCGGGGTTTCACCCTGCGCTTGTGGCGCAGTGACGGGCACGGTCCCTGCCGCCGGCGGCTCGGGTTTCCCCTCCGAACCGGGAGCTTCCTTCACCTCTGCCTCCGACATGATCGCGAATCCGGTGGCTTGGCCACGCTCCGACCCCGATCAGATCAGCAACAAAAAGATGGGTTCTGCTGTCGATCTTTGAAGGGGTCACAGATCCATTATCTAATCTTTCCCCTAGCTTGTCGACCAACGAACAGCTAAAGGATACAAATCTGTAAACAATCGTGTCAAGTAAAGAGCGCAGTTAACACACCTTGTGTGTTTTACAAACACCACGTCCTCCAGGTTACACAGAATCAACCAAATAACCGAGCTTTTGCAACTTTTCACTACGGTGGACATCACTTGTTAGGAATCTACAACAACCGGTCTTCACTTCAAAATATGTTAGCTACTTTAGCTGTTTAGGCTAGTACTTCAACCACCCAACACTTTGCCAACTTTCTCCTGCTGAGCAAGCTACTGAAAGATAAAGAACTCGAAACGGTACCGCAAAAAAGTACCGACTGAAAATGTTGACGTCTTACCTGGAGACTAAAATGTGGTTCCACATATAAATATGTAGGCTACATGTTGAAGGAATTGTAAAATAAAGACGCAGAGAGAATGAAAAAAAAAATTAAGCTAGTTCGTCATTAAAAATGTAGCATCCCAAGTCTCTTTCTCTAAGTAGGGAGGGTGGGGCGGAGCTGCCCTCGAGAGCGCCTGTTTGCGCACAGAAAACGCAGATGAGTGCTGTCTGCGGCAGGTGGTCTTTGCTAAACCTTCCGAGTAAACACAAGGCTTTAATTGAAGAGCACCCCCCCCCCCCAACTAAAAGTAAAGTAAATGCATAAATGCTCAACAGAAGCTTCGTGAAGTTGTCTTTTTATATTTTTATTATTCATTAACCGTTTGGAAAAACACAACCGTACAAAACCCCAAAAAACATCAATACAGTGAGAGAGAATATAATTTAAAACATAAAACAAAAAAGCACAAATTAAAAATATGTTTAAGACAAAATTATTCTTCAAAATATCATATTTGTAAGCTGAAAATATAAAATAATAATGATGATGATGGAATCAATTACTTATGGTTGATAGTTTTTTTTAATTGGTGTCTGATCCATGATCTTCGTGTTAGTGACACCGTTGAAATCAACTCGTTGAACCTGCTATACTACTGCTATCCTAGAAACTGAAAATATAATTACAAAATACAAATAAACGGTTTTAAATACACAAAAGCTTACAAATTATTGCCACTAAGTGATTTGTTTAACAAAAATTTTGAACTTGTTTTTCAAGAACTCAAATTTCCATTAAAACAGAAATGTAACGTTCGCTTGTTTGTTTTAGCAAAACAGGAAGTTACCGGGGGGGAATCATCTTGGCTGCTTTGCGTACGTTTCGCCTTCGCTTCACGTAAAACACTGAGTGCAAGCTGATACCCAAAGATTTACATGCGGGACAGTGATGCAAGCGAGCCTACTGGGAAATAATGAAGGCAGTGCTGCCTTTTGAATACAAAACAAGATATGTTCTGAAGAAATAAAGACCCGTCTGTGTCTTTTCGTCAACTATGTGACTGTGTTAGACGATGCGGCGGGTGTTCTAACATACGTCGTGTGTAGTAGTGGATACTTTATGGACGGCTGGACGAGGAAGGAGAGGCTGAAGCTGGTGAGTCGGGACATCAGCTGAGATGGAAGAGGAGCGTTAGCAAGCTAGCCTCTCTTACAGCAACTGCCATATCAGATCCCTTCCCTTTTTGTAGAGCAACTTAGTGATTCATATCAGTCGTCATGGCCACGAATGGCAGCAGTTCACCACCCGGAGTGGGAGAGATCGTCCAGTTAAACGTCGGTGGGTCAAGGTAGGCGCTTCCATATTATTTTAGGATCCATTGTAATCTTGGAAACGTGAGCTTTTGTTAATTATATTCTCCCCTATCGTGCAAGTAGCGAAATTAACACCAATTGGCGCTTTAGTCACATTGGAAAAAGCTTTAAATAGGGATTTGTACACAGTGTACCATCCGTACAGGACCACCTATCATGTAGTTGTTGTAACATCAGTCAGTGACATCGCAACTGATGGTCAACATGCAAAAGATGCCCAGACGGGCTTCATGGTGACATCTTTGCCTGAGCTGTGAGGTCATGCGTGCCTGCAATAATGAGGTTATAATGACTTTGCGTTGTAGGTTCAGCACATCCAGACAGACTCTGATGTGGATCCCAGACTCTTTCTTCTCCAGGTTGGTGAAATATGATCACATTTTTACATCTGTGCAACTAAGGAGACACAATGTTTTCTCAAATCCATTATTATGCAGAAACGACATCAATGCACGTTCTTACTGTTTTACTTTCTGTTTTGTAGCTGTAATATTGCATTATATAAAAAATTCTATCATCATACTTTTGACAACAAGAGACACTCCACTGCATAAATGCCGTTTTTTATTACTGCAATAAAGTCTTTTTTTTTGGATTCCCCGCAAAATTCACAGTAAACTGAAATTCATGTGATTTTACCAAATGGACGAAAAGATGTTTTTCCAATGATCACACCCACATTCAGTGGTACAGCGAGTTATAGAAATGTTATTCTAACTCCATGAAGAGACAGCTGATAGGGGTTGGTTGGATACCACATAGGTGACTAAGTCAAACACTCCACTCAGCTCAGTTTAACAACAGCTGATCAAGTGGAAATGCCTGTTGCCCCGTCTGCCAGCGCACATGTCTACTGTTTGTCAGTCTCTGCTTCGAGCTGTCATAAATTTGCATTTAGTCAATTAATCATTAAAAAAAGGTTAACGATCAAGACCTACTGACTTTTGGTAACAACACTTGTTGGTGTAGAAAAAGCACATTTCTCTAACAACCTTAGTACAATATTGAAATGCTTAAATACTGAAGATCTGTGTGTGTGTCTGTTTTACAGTTTACTTAGTGGAAGGATTTCCACTCTTCGAGATGAAACTGGAGCTGTGAGTTGCCTTTACTGCATCCTAAGCTAATTTTGGTCCAGATCCCGTGGATAAAAGCAAACAACAGGGTTTTATTTAGGAATTTGAACCTGACCACAAGTTGCGATTCAATTCAAGTTCGATTCTTGGGGTGGCGATTGGATTCTGAATCGATTGTCTTATTTAACAATATCCCCCCCCCCCCCCCCCAAAAAAAAAAGAGCCAGTAGCAGCTTCAAAAATAAATATTGGAGACCATATCAAATAACAGAGTATAAAAAATATATGAGGATAATATTATCAACAGATTATAAATATAAATGATATTAAACTAAATTAAAACACATTTGTGAGACTACCGGTACTAAAGTGAACAGCACTCACTTTGATAACAAAACTAAACATTTGAGTGCATCTCAAATCTGCAAATAAATATTTCTTTTCAGTGAAAAACCCCTGGTTATTAATAATATTGTGAATGTTTCACTTTCAGATATTTATCGATAGGGACCCAACAGCTTTTGCACCGATTCTCAATTTTCTGAGAACCAAGGAACTGGACTTAAGGTAAGAAGTCTTGCCAGTGTCATGAAATGTCCCTAACAGGGTTTTGATGGATCTATTTTTAGCCAGAGCCTTGCGAAATAAGTGTTTTGATTTTTTTCTTTCTCTTTTTCTGCAGAGGTGTCAACATCAGCGTTCTCAGACACGAGGCAGAATTTTACGGGATTACTCCCTTAGGTGAGTTGGTGTACAGGCGATATTTTTTTTACATAGAAATAGAGTTGGTAGCAATTTTCATTACCCACTAACCTGAAAAATTAATTGATACTTTGAACGGTTGCTCCAAAATAAAACCAATTACAAGAAATCTTGTTTCATAATTTGTCTGAATATACATTTGGTATTTCCTAATAATTGTCCTGGTGAAACAAAGTGTTGTTAAAGCGAAAAGCAACTCTAACAAGGTCATGACCCTAATACTTTTAGTTCCATATACAAGTTGTTTAACATCCTGTTTCTGCATTGAAACTTCCTTCTCTTGACCACAAATTTACATAAATAAAACACATTTAGAAAAACTGATATTCTTTTTCTGAAAAGTGATTAATTTAATACAAAAAAAAAGGCGTTGATCTAACATACGGATTAATTTCTTGTCACGCTAAACTAACTGTTATAAATGTGTTTGTGATCTTCCACGCATTCAGTGCGACGCCTGCTGCTGTGTGAGGAATTGGACCGTTCCTCGTGCGGTAGTGTCCTCTTCCATGGTTACCTGCCACCACCAGGTAAAGGGGATGTGAAAAAAACAAGAAACATGAAAACATTTAATTTATATTTGTATAACATTTACCTGTCATTATTAGTATTAGGTCCATTTTTGTGTTTTTTTTCTATCACTTTGTTCTATTTCTTTTTTATTTCTTCCGGAGTTAGCTTTGAGAACTCGCACGTCAGAGTTGAATTGTTCAGTGTTGCTGTCCATATGATTTCATTAAACTTGATTTTTGATTTTAACAGCCGTTCCAGTGCGAAAGTCCAGTCCTGCCTCCGCCTCCTCTAACGAGCGGCCGGGTCCGAGTGGAGCAGAGAGTTTTGCCCGTGTTGCTTCTCTTCCTGGTGCTGATGATACTATCAAACTGGGTAAGAGACCTGGGATAAGTTTTATGTTTAGATTAAAAGTGTTTATTGATTTATTAAGTGTTTTACTTAATTTTTTACTTAATTTTTCTATGTTACTGTGTTCTACTCTGCTGACCTCTTTCTCTTTCTTGAGTTTATATGCAGTCAGAGTTTCAACATTAGAGAATGTAATAATGCACATGTTTGTGTCAGACTAGACATGCAGTCGCTTATATGGTTGAATCTGTAGAATCTAAGTGTTTTCTCCGTCAGGGTTCATTTAGAAAGGATTAGATGATGAATGATGGTCAAGCTAAAAACAGAATGGCCACATATCTACTGTAAAAGAGTGGAGTTTGTTTGTTTCTTGTTTGTGTGCAGCTCCTGTTATTGACCCTAGGAAGGTGTTGATTATAGCAGGACACCACAACTGGATAGTGGCAGCTTATGCTCACTTTGTCATCTGTTACAGGTACTGTGTGAATCTTATTAATGCAGCCTCTATGCCGTGAGTTTAGTATTTTAAGATCTTCTCCACTGATCAGTTTAGGAAACCTTGCAGTTTGTTTTGTATAAGGGTTAATTTAGATAATTTTTTTCCATGAATATAGGATTAAAGAATCAACAGGATGGCAGCAAGTGTTTTCTTCGCCTTACCTTGATTGGACCATTGAACGTATTGCACTAAATGCCAAAGTGGTGGGCGGGCCGCATGGAGACAAGGATAAGATGGTGGCTGCAGCTTCTGACAGCAGAATCATTCTCTGGAGCATCCAAGATGGCGGCAGTGGGAATGAGATAGGTGGGTTAACAAAGTTTTTAAAAACTGAACTACTGAGAAACTCAGAATTTACAGATAAACCTACTGATCCCACATGGTCTGCGAGATAATTAGGACAATTCAAGTTTTGTTGATTCTTTTTTCAGCACACCTGTTTATTCTGCATCCTTTTAATGTAGTTCACTTTTCCTCAGCTTCTTTCAGAATAAAAAAAGATGATGACTGTTCTTGTTTACGTTTTCGGTGTCAGGTATATTCAGTCTCGGCGTTCCGGTTGATGACCTTTTCTTCATCGGGAACCAGCTAGTGGCTACGAGCCACACAGGAAAGGTTGGGGTCTGGAACGCCGTCACTCAGCACTGGCAGGTAGGTTTGGTATTTTGTTATAGTAAGTCAGCTGAATTTAAATCTTTTTTAACAAAACTAAAAATAGTGATTACAACTTTTTCTTATTTGTTTCTAATGACTAATAACAATACAGGAAAAAAAAATTGGAACAGATGTAGAAACATTATGGAATAAACTTGAAAATAAAGAAGAAATTCTCTGTAGTTTCACAAAAATGACTGAAAAAAGTCTGAACTGATGATGACTACCTTTATTGCGCTCCAGGTTCAGGATGTGGTTCCCATCACCAGCTGTGACACTGCAGGATCTTTTCTGCTTCTGGGCTGCAATAATGGCTCTATCTATTACATAGGTAAACACAAACAAGGATGTTAGTGTGGTCAGTTGTAAAGAACATACCAATACTTTAATTTTTTTTCCTGTTAGAAGATTTAAAAAAAACAAAAAGGGCATTTATATTTAATTTGAATTTCAACAAATACTGTAAAAATCCAAGATAGCTTTACCTTTTCAATTCCCACAGCAATAAAAAGCTGTGATTGTTGTTTCCATTTTTGAGGGAAACACAAAAATCAAATATAAAATGAGACCGCAGAAGGGTCAACATGTTATTTTCATATTTTTTCCAGACATGCAAAAGTTCCCTCTGAGGATGAAGGACAATGACCTTTTAGTGACGGAGCTCTATCACGACCCTTCCAATGATGCCATCACAGCACTCTCCGTGTACCTCACTCCTAAAACCAGTAAGTACCAGAGATAATTATAAGTCCTTGTGCTGTTCAACAATTCAACCTCCATCACAAATCAGTTACTCACTGTGAGGATATTGTGTTTTTTTTCCCCCTCTGTCTTCTGTCTCTCTGGAGGTGTGAGTGGGAACTGGATAGAAATAGCTTATGGGACGAGCAGTGGGGCAGTGAGAGTGATTGTGCAACACCCGGAGACAGTAGGATCAGGTCCTCAGCTCTTTCAGACGTTCACTGTTCACAGGAGCCCAGTGACTAAAATCATGCTGTCTGAAAAACATCTGGTGTCAGGTAAGGAGGAATGGGACTACCCAACCACTCACTGTCCAATCTATTCCCGCAAAAATGACAAACATATTTTCTTGGTTTTACATTTTCACATCTGTCTTTGTACAGACTCCTGCCAAGTCACTAAAGTAGTTGCAGCACCCCTATTGGTAGAAGAGTGTTACTGCAGAAACAAATATTACGCAACTTGGATTATCTATTAACAAATAACTTTTATTTATAAATTCAAAATGATCAACTCCTAATGTTTTCACACGAATTCATATTAACTTTAATGTTTTAGATTATATGTGTTATACAGAAAAGCAGTGGCAGGTATACCATTAGGTATGCAGTATTTAAATAGCTGCTCTTTTCCTCTTACTATCTCAAAGGGTGTGCCCAGCCACCCTTTAGAGAAAACTTATTTCAGCTGCTTGTATACAGGATGTTATTCTCATGACCCATACCCCTTACTAAAGGTGAGGGTAGGAACACAGATTGAACAGTAAATCAAGAGCTTTGTCTTGTGACTTGGCTTCTTCACTAATATGGACGTATCTATCCACCTGAATCTTGCGCTTTAACTTCCTCTCACCTATGAGCAAGACCCCAAGATATCTGAACTCCTCCACTTTTGTCAGGAGAACTTCACCGGCCCAAAGAGGGCAAACCAGCTACGGGAAGGGGATTCCTTGTAGTCTTTTTGGGATCGACATGGGATTGCCTTCCTTAATTCCCAACAAGGTGCTCTGGGTTTTAGGTGGCAGTAGATTTGGGTGGTGTGCTTTGACCATTGGGACATGGAAAAACTAATCGATCAATTTAAAATGAGTAGAATTAAATTTTTTATGGGATAAAACAACTGCAAAAAAAGTTTTGATTTTGTGAAAAAAAAATCAGGACCACGGACAGCACTATTGTTCAGGAGTTTTAAATAGCTGTCTTTTTGTTATCTGGCCTTCCAGAAGTGATAACATGGACAGGTTTGGGGGTTTATTTTATTGAACATGTCTTTCTCTTTGGCAACCAGTAGTCACATAAATGTAAAATACGTTTGTATTTTGTGTTTCAGATCCTCTTGTTTTACATTTATCTGTGTCACTGGTTATTAATCAAATCAATCTTTATTTATGAAGCACTTTTCATATAGAACATATCATAAAGTTCTTTACACTAGAGCAAACAAATAATATAAAAACAAGCACAACAATATAAAAATAAAGCCCCCATCTCCACCCCTGATCCACACAGAACCCCAAACCCCATTCATGCCCCCCGCTCCCTTAAATGCTGGAGATAAACATTAGGAAAGAGGGTGAGCACGGAAAACGTTTGTTGATATAAATGCTAACAGTTGGAAGCTCCCTCTCTGTAGATAGCAGCACAGCTAGCCGGGTGCAGCATTCGCAGTTGGGGACCCAGCAACACTACAGCAAGGTGGCGAAACGGGTCCCCATCTAGAGCCGCAGCAGCCAACTCAGAGGGAGAGGACCCAAATGAGGAAGCTCTGGAAATAAAAATGAAAATAAAAAGTAATAAAGAGCAATAATAAGAAATGTTTTCTTGTCACATGTAACAGGCTACATCTGACAGATGTAATTATCCTAGTGTGTAAAGCAGGGGTCGGGAACCTTTTTTGCCGAGAGAGCCATAAATGCCACATATTTTTAAATGTCATTTCCAAAGAGCCATACAATAATGTAGCGTCCCTTTCCCACACTGAGGCACGGAGACTTAACCTCTTTTAAGGTTCTTTATTCTGGTTACTATAGACCTCAACAAACGCCGCACAATTAATTCAGCAACTCCTGAATCTCTCCCGCCGAGACGAGAGCGCTTCTCCCAACTTTATATTCCCCCCTCCCGCTCCCGCCCTCCCATTTCCCTTATTCGGCCCATAGCTGAACCCCATTGGTCCAAACACCCTAACAACAGGCTGAGCGACAGAACTGAGAGCCAATCAGATCTCTGCTTGATGCGTTCATTGAACTCCAGAACTTTTAACGCGGCCCAACAGCCAAGTTAAACTCAGTCCGCGACAATTTGTTTAAAACTAAATATACAAATGAATGTGTGCTTTGATGTAATTTCAACATTTTTAAAGTACAATAAGTCTGTGGATTCTTTTGAATAACATCGTTATGCTGTTGCTGATAAATGATGAGTATTTCTCGTGGTAGTTTTGCTGATGGTCTAGTCTGGTTGATACGTGGTGAGTTTCTGCTTCATGCAGGTGTTGAGACTTTAAACGTGATCGTAGGTCTGACTGTTCTGTAGATGTGAGACAGACTGATCACATGCAGACCTGGAGCCAAACACACACTCACACGCTGCAGTGAGTGACGGGCAGTGGGTTTTACGTTTTTACAATCCCTGCGCGGTTCACCTGCTGTCCCCACAACCCCCTCCGTACACCCACCCTCTGCTTTCTTCCTCACACATCCCGTCCCCACAACTGCGCGCTCTTTCTCAGAGACGGGAGCGCGCAGTTTTAGGCACGGCAATTCACAGGTTTCCAGTTTGTACAAACTCTGTGAAATAATAGATAATAGTAAACTGATAATGCTGGCGCTGATTTTTCTCTCCAAGCACCGATACTACTCCGCGCCTCTGACATCGCATCGCGCCCGAGAAGGACTGGTCTAATGAAAAAAAAAAGTATAATTAAAGATTTGTCTGCGAGCCACATGTGACCATCAAAAGAGCCATATATGGCTCGCGAGCCATAGGTTCCCGACCCCTGGTGTAAAGCATTGTGGAGACTGAATGCAAGTTTTTTTAGTGGTTTGGATGTCCTTACAAAATTGAAACACGCTTTTCTGTTTCAGTCATTTTGTGCAAATGTGCTTCAGTAAACTCGACAGTTTTATGTCACAAAACATTGACTAAAGTTATGTTATGATTTGTTTTTTAAAAACAGTTGTTATCAGCTTTGATGCCTCTTGAACTGGATGCCTCAAACAGTCATGTCTTTATTTTGTACAGTACATTACAGCTGGAGCATATCAAATATAAAATCAGGTTTATTCTTAAATTTGACTGACTACATCCTTGTCCTCATCATTAACTCAAGGGAGGATTGTGTTTGTGTTTATCAGTGTGTGCAGATAATAACCATGTCCGGACTTGGACGGTGACCCGGTTCCGAGGGATGATTTCAACTCAACCAGGCTCCACCCCTCTGGCATCATTTAAAATACTGTCACTGGAGGAAACTGAAAGTCATGGCAGCTACTGCTCTGGAAATGATATAGGTTAGAGGAAACAGCAAAAACACACGCTCAAAACAAAGAACAAAGTAACTGACTGCTCTTAGCCCTTAATTAAAAAAAGTTTTATGAAATAGCATAAAAACATTTATAATATTTCATAGATTGAGGAAAACTACAGATAAACCAGTATTTTTTAACAAAGGGGATATATTCCCTTCAGGTCCATTTGGAGAGAGGGATGACCAACAGGTTTTCATACAGAAGGTCATACCCATCACTAACAAACTGTTTGTGAGGCTCTCTTCTACTGGGAAAAGGTAATATTTATATTCTCCTGATAGAACATGCTTGGTTTCCATGCTTCACATTTGTCTTTGTGCTGTTAGGATCTGTGAGGTGCAGTCAGTGGATGGCACTACCATCACCTGCTTCATGGTAAGAGAGTGTGAGGGTTCCAGTCGAATGGGATCTCGACCGCGCCGCTATCTGTTCACGGGACAAGGCAATGGCAGCATCCAAATGTGGGACCTGACCACAGCGATGGACACGGCCAACAAAGGAGAGGAGAGAAAAAAAGACGGTGAGGAAGGAGTGACGGCAGCTGCTAGCAATGGCGTGTATATTTTTAGTCTTCACATAAATTAATTCCGGCATCAGTATTCCCTTGAAAAGGTTTGTGTTTTAAGGCTTCCTTATGTTGCAGATGTTGGAGGACCAACTGAGGAGGAGCTGCTGCAGCTGCTGGACCAGTGTGACCTGAGTACTTCTCGCTGTGCAACACCAAACATTAGCCCCGCCCCATCGGTCATGCACCATGCACAGCTCAGAGAGTCCTGCTCCAGGTTAGAAATACACTGCAAAAACCGGGCCGTGCACTCATCAAAATGCCATCTAACTCTTCCTGTCTGACTTGTTGAAAACCTTTTTCTTAGCAGATGTCTTGAGGCTCTTCAACACACAGATCCCACATATCACTTTAAAATAACTGGCTGCAGACTGTGTTCAAAAGCCTATTAAATTAACTACTAGTCACTACAACTACTACCACAGATCTGCTAAATCAAACACACCTGGTAGAGTAAAAATGCATGCTGGATAATAAACGCCCAGATCAGTTTCGACAATAAATAAAAACTAAATCAGGACATTATGTAATTATTGGAACTGGGCTGTATTTCCCTGTGGTGTGACCCACGCATTTATATTTGGCAGTGATGCCTCAAGAGTTTTTGCACTCCTCACCTGCTTGTGATCTTTTCCCCTCTGAGTTCATTTTTTTGCCGTATTAATGCTCCAGTCGAACATCTCTGCGGTGTCAACCAATAGGTAAACACTAACAGCCCTTGGCTAATTTCACTCCTGGGCTTTTGCTTGTCTGTCTCTTCTCGTCATGCACAGTCTGCAGTTACAGGCACCGGAGCCCATTCCTGAAAACCAGGCCACTTATGGAGCTGTGCGGCCCTACAGAGAGAGCCCCCTGCTGGCTCGAGCTCGCCGGACTGAGTCTTTCCACAGCTACAGGTGGAGGAGGGCTTTTTTAACTAGCTTACATACCTCAGCTTGAATTTTAAAATTTAAGTCTTTAAACCCTTCAAGGCTGACTTTATTTCCAATTATATTTAAAAATATTCTTCAGTGTTTTGCTAAATAAGTGGAGTCCTGAATTTAATAGTGATTTGAGAATTAGGGACATATGGTGTAAAGGGGTTAAGATTCCATGTAGAGGATTTTAATAACATTAGGTGATAAATAAAAATATAAATGCATTTTTTCCATATCCATCTCATATAAGTGAATTAATTTGGTTTTGTTAAGCACATCATAGCAATCTGATCATGTTTTTACTTTGTGAAACTTTTATTGGAAAAATCCAAGAAAAAAGTTACTTACTTGAGACCATAAGAAGAGCATGTTTGCAGTTGAGTTACTAACACTGTTGTATGTTTCCACAGAGACTTCCAGAACTTCAGCTTGAGTCGGGGAGGTCTGGACCAGACAGGCCAGACGTCCTGCCAAGGCCCCCACCAGTCTGCCGATGCACGCCGTTCGTTTTGTGACTTCGCACCTCAGGACATTGAGAGGAGAGCCTCAGTTATGGAGCTGTGGGCTTCCCGCACCAACAGTGCAAGCTCCGGTTCCACTGTCGGGGGGGTTTCGTTGACAAAAGCAGAAGGTAGTCAGGAATCACCACGGCAACCTCCAGACAGCCCAGTTCCAGGAGGGGATGTCAGGCAAAAAGTACACCCTCAGCTAGAGGAAGGAGATGGAGGAGATTGGATGAAGGCTGAGGGAAGTGTGAAGAAGAAGGGAGTGTTGGAAGGAGGCTTTCTGGGGAGAAAGCGGGCTCCCCCTGTTCCTCACTTTTCCCTCCCATCTGGATCTGAAGGTGGGGGCAGTGACTCATCTACAAATGCCTCGCCCTCCCCAACCAAACTAGCTGCCTCCACCTCCCCGCGACAGAAGAAACTGGCAGCTGAAGCCTCCAGTCAAGACAGCAGCTTGTAATCCCAGACAATTGCTGAATTTGTTGTGGGTGAAGACAAGAACTTTTCAAATTTGCAAAGTAAAAGAGAAAAAAAGTTCAGGATCTTTGTTTTGGGAGCCCACAATCCTGAGCACTACTATGTTTACTCATTCCTGCACTAAGGGACAACATCTCAACACTAACATCACATCATCTCTAGCCGAGGAGGGACATTCAGTGAAACATCTGTTGGGTCTAAAAACATCTGCAAATCGGCTTTTAGGGTTAAGACCATCATAGTCTTTGGGCGTTGATGTTTTTGCATTTTTAGGTTTTACGCTTTGTCCTGAAGAGGCGATGAAAGTGTTTGTGTGTTTTGTGTCGCTGCGGCTCACGCATGATGTGACACAGGAAAGCAGAGCGTCTGTCTGATCAGGTACTCAAAGGTTTATTATCCAAACACATCAGAGGTCACTAATTAGATTGACTGCTTTAAGAAATCAAGATCCATCTATGGTTTGCTCAAAACCTACATTTAAGTAGAAGAGACAAAAGACCCGATTGATCTTAAATTAAAGCTCATTGCGGTGTATGCAATTGCTAACTCAGCTTAAACACTTTACTTTAGCTAGAAATTAGCAGATACTTGAAAGCCTTTATATCTTCCCATAGACACTTACATGTTGGTTTTTGATGTGGATAGAAAGACACATACAGATTGTCTAAGGAAACTTGGAGATTGTTTTTAGTAATTTCCTCTATTGCTTTATTGTGCAGAATCACATTGGGGGGCAAATTTTGTAAAAATCAGCCGAAGTGGAGAAGGGTTGCATGTGAACAGCAGTTGAACATGGGTCAGTCGGTCCTAAGGGAAAAATCCAAGAAATTTGTCCTCCAAAAGATGCAACAACTGCACAAAGGGGCTTTGCGAAAACCTTCCCTTCTAGCTAATGCTGTGCATGATCCCACTACATTTTTTGATAATTATTTTTTTAACGTTTGCCACTTTCAACCTGCACTTGATAAAAGGACCTGCATATACACTTTATCACTATAACCCCCCCCCCCCCAAAGTGGGCTTTATATGTATTGTTTTGTGCAGCATGGCTGTTGCAGTGCCTTATTTAGCCGTGTTTGTGTCTTAGTTGAAACATTTTGTGACCAAAGGTTGGTGAAGGTGGAGATCATGGTGAAGTTGCAGGAAGGGACCTTGATCTAAACTTTACCTGACTTTGACTGAAAAAAAAAAAAGTCACATCAGTTTTCCAGCTGGTGTCATTACATACTAAACTATAGTTGTGGTTTACCTTGTGAGTGTAAAACACAAACGTTTTGGAGAAAAGGGACCTGACATGTCACATGTTATGATGTGAACCAGAGTGTACAGTTTATGGAGCACCAAACAAAAGCAGCTGCATGAGATCTTTTCTATGAAGGCCAAAAACTGTCTGTGTCATTTATGAAGAAGGTTCATCAACATTTGAGCCCAGCGGCTCATTATCTGCAGTATTTCATCTCCAAACATCAAAACTGATCCTGCCCAGTGGATCAAATCCAGCAGCTGTTGAACATCTTCCGCTGTTTATTTCTGTAGAACATACGTGACAATGTGTTCTGTTTGTACCAAGAGGAAATGCAGGATACACTAACAGTACTGACAGCCGATGAACCTTCGTTCAAAAAATGCATTAATGTGTGTGATGTGTTTTATGTGAAACTACAGAATTCATTCCCAGAAATGTTTGCTTCTAAACTGCAGAAAAGATGTGGATCTGTGTTTTTCTACATTTGTTCACATGTATTTATACAGACATTAATGGTAAGATCGTCAGAATCTTTCCATGTAAGACTTAATGCTAACAGCTCAAATTGGAAAACAGCACTTGGCTGTTTTCATCTCTGTGGGGAATGCTTCACTTGTACCCAATCTCGATCTTTCATTTACTTATTAGTATTACTGCAGAAATACAGAAAACACGTATTGACGTAGTATAAACTTTTCTGCCTTTCACTCATTAGGCTGTATTTGCAGTAATTGCAGCATCAGGGGTCAAAACTCATTCACAAAAATCCCCCAAATATCATTCTGCTTCATAATGGTCAAATGACAGACTCAAGTTATTGTTGTATTTTGAGGAGAAAGTAAGTAAGAAAAGTAAAAGTTGTTTTGTAAATACATGTTCATATATAATCTGTATTTATGTGATTGTGTGATGGACCTGAATACTTTTGCCTTTGCACTATACAAATTAACACTACGATATCTTGCTAGTGTTTGATTATACTAATATTGTTTAAAACATCTGAGAATGCAGTTGTTTTTTGTCCCTAGTTATGTTTACATCATAGTACAGCTGTGTTCATAAACTAAACATATCAGTCCATTTAAACTCTCATGTATACCATTTATTTTTAAATGTGTTTGTATAAAATGCCTCATATTCTAACATGTATAGCTGCTGTCAGAACTGATCCGATGTTAAGATTAAGCCTCGCACTTTACAGCTTTGACTTGTCCTGTTTTTTTTACTTTTCGTTCTAAAACGTAATTTTTATCCTTTTTTTTTACTTTTCTTTCTAAAACTTCATTTTCATCCCACTTGTGAATTGATATCTCCATTTTTTTCATTCACGCTGCATTCAAGTGCATGTTGCAACACTGAAAAACACTGCAAAAGAGATTGTTTTATATGCATAATTACAGATGATAAGAATTTTGACACATTCAAACAAGATTTAAGTTTCTAGATTGCCTAAAGCGTGTGTTTTTATAGGTTTTTAGCAATAGTTTTGTCTAAATGTATTTATTGAAGTGTTCAGTTTTTTGTTTTTGAGCATCACAGTGTGCGCTTTTTCTTGCCCCCCCCCACTTTCATTTCACTAACCTTCCTGCTCAGACGGCCTCCTCTCTGCGACGGCGTCTGTCGTCATTGTGATTTATGACTTTAATAAAAGCGTGTGTGTGTGCATGCACATTTGTATACGTAGCTCAGGGCCATACTGTCCCTTACAATCACTCCACAAGCTCTCTGTTCACAGCCTCTCCCTCCCGCCGTGGCTGACAATAGCTGTGAATGTGGCTGAGAATGGTTTGGAAGTGCCCTTGTCAGATTGGCGTCCTTGAGTGAGGGCACAGTTGTTTCTGCCAGTTTGTTAATTTCAAACTTGCCTCTGTGTCCCCTAAAGGAGTAAAACTAAATTACGGTTGTATAGTTTTGACACAGACACTGTGTGTTTGTGTGTGACTGTGTAAGTCTGTGTACAGCTGCTGGCACATCTGTGTTGTACAAATGAAGCAAAAAGAAGTCTTGAACTGACATGGCAGGAACAGGAGTTTCTGTAAGGAGCATATTTAGGCTGAGCTGTACCATTTTTAGGATTATAGGAACTCTTGTGCAAAACATGTTCTTTACATATCTTAACATTTGAATTCCAAATGCATTTTTCCTCATCTCTAGACAACTATATCAACATAGAATCAATGCTCACTAATCACTCAGAAATGTTGTTCCCTTCTAAACTTTTTTAAGTTATTGTGCCTTTTTGTGTTTGTTTGATTTCACATAGTCTCTCTTAAAACCAAACACTTCAGTGTAATAAAATAAAGAATGGTGACAGCTTGAGTTTTTCTTTTGAAATAAAAAAAAATGGGTTGAATATTTTTTTTTTTTTTGAAAGAGCTTAGCAATATTTTTTAAAATAATTTTTGTGATAATAATAATGACACATTTAGAAAAAAAGGAAATTATTTTGAATGTTTTAATAATGTGACAAGTTCACAATTGATCAATTAAATATCTATAAATAAAACCTTTAATAATACAACCATAAATAATACTGTCATTGTAAAAAAAAAGAAGTTATTACATCAAAAGTCAACATATACTATATCGAATACTGTTTCAACGCTAAAACAAAGCATGGTTGGGATTTTTTTGTTTTTACCCTTGTGCTTTCCTAGGCCCTAACATTGGGAGTTGGGTCATCTAGACCCACTAGACAGTGCTCTGAACCTTTTTTCTTCAATGATTTGTGATCTTCACTGGTGTCCATGGATTACATGAAATCTTTCTACCTTTATCCACCTTTGTCATGGTAGGAAGAACACGTCAATGTAAGGGTGGGGTCATCTAAGATAGAACAAGGGATAAACGGATTGATCTCTAACATTGATGGATTTGTAAGCTGGTCAAATAGGAATACTGACACACTCACAACAAACCACACTACATAATATGCAAAAACTAGATTTCACCATAAACCTGCCTCCCATTTAAAGTAAATTTACAATTAATGAAGTAAGGCAAAAACGTCAGTCTGGGCTTTACATCCAATACATAATCATAAAACTCACACGGCACATCTGGGATTCCCATCATTATAAAAACAAGACATTTGGCATAATAATAATAATATCTAATAATGACAACATGAAGGCAACATATTTCATTACAACTAAATCACAACTGATGTTACAAACGTGTAAGCAAAGCTAGATTCATTAAACACTTTTCAGTTCATCTAGCTGCACTTTAAAAAAAAAAAGCTCAAATACAAATAGTGGCAAGCAGACATATCGAGCCATAACCCATCCTGAAATTTGACGGTACGTTCTTCACCTTTTGCTGCAGTTTGATGTTATATGCTGCAGATATCCTACAGGTTTTTATGTCACAGCTCCCATGTGTAAACATATATTCTTTCCAATAACACAGTAAAGGCTCTTCGTTTGAAGCAGAAGTCATGCAAATGCCACTTACAAAAGACAACATTAACACTGCTTCACTCTGCACGATCACCGTAGCTCGTCCTAAAGATGTGTGTCATTGAACATGGTGTGCTCCTTCTTAGCAGAACCTAAGGCCTTGATGGCATCTACAAAGTCCTCTTCCTCCACATACTGAAAGAAGAGAGATTTCAGTGTCACATCAAAGCTTTATCCATCAGGTTTATTCTGATTTTTAATCTCTAAAAAAATAGCTCATTAATACATACTACTGCTGACTGACAAGAGCCTGCAGAGTGGACTGTAAGAACGTTTTGCGGAATGGAAGTTATCTTAAACAAATGCATGAAATAAACTAAAATCACACTACCCATCACTAAAGTAATGAAATCTCCACCATGATTTTTTTTGTGATTTGATTTTACAGATTTATTTAGCCTATATTTCATCATTTATAAGACTCACTCGGAAGGGTTAAAGGAACACATGTTCAGGTTGCAGCATCTGGCAGATTTTTGATGATTTTCCCTTTTAGTTAAAGCCAATTTGCTTTACAATGTGCATATATTATTATATGCTAAAATAAAATGTTTTAGTGATCCCTCCCATGTTACCACTGTTGCCTCCCTCAACAAGGTTATTCTTACCAGTCCAGAATCGTGTCCCAAAGGGTTATCCCAGCCTTCCTCCACCATAAGTGACTTTTGGTCAATCAGCTGACTGACGCTGCGGTGCAAAGAATGCTGGGAGTAAGCTTGCGTGAACTCTGTCTGGTTGGGAACCCGCAGGACAGACATGGGGCCGAAGCGCGGGCCGCCACCTGGAATACTTGTGTCTGTCAGACCCTACATGACACAATTGCAGACCAAAAAGGTTCATGTTTGGATTTGTTTTTGCACAAGTGAGTTGCTTCTAGTACTGCTAAGAGTTTGTGGAAGTTTATTGTAACTACTGCGTGACTGAAAAAAATATTTAGTTACAGGACAGAACACAATTCAAAGGTAAAAGTGAGCGTTTTCTGAAGTGGAATAACTTTGTTTCACTTGTGTCATACTGCAGATATCCAACAGGGGGCACTGCTTGATAAGAATTTGAAATGTTTAAAGTTTAATTTCAAAGATCAGATGTGTTCTTATTTTAAACTATATATTTAAGAACATGCACACACAAAGCATGCAGATGCCAACACAAAACATGGATGTTACATCAACCTGCACAATCTCATACCTCTGTGTACATAGTGTAGCTTTTAAGTATAACGTTGCTGATCTCAACACAGCCTGCTACTGTGTCAAACTGCAGGGGGACAGTAAGACAAACATTTCGGGGTCAGGCAGGGGGGAAAAAATCTTACTCTGGGGCGTTCAGGATGGAGCATGAAGCTGGAGAGATGTTTAGAGCACAGCTCAGGACAGGACCTCTGAGAGAGACAAAGAGAAAGAAAGATGGAAACAACAGTAATGGAAGAAAGTACAGCAACGACCGAAACGAAAGGCGACAAGGAAAGTGGAATGAAATGAGCGAAATTTACAGAAATTGAAAATAAATGAATACCTATCTATATTTATATAGATAGATGGATAGTTGTTAGATAGATAGTTGATATATATATATATATATATATATATATATGTATATATAAGACTTAGAATTAGACATAACCACCTTCTGAGTGTCTGAGTAGCTTCTCCTTTCTTTGTCTCTCACTGTGTACATCTCTCCACCAGACTTTCTGGTTTTCTGAAGCATTACCAGTGGAGGGCGCTCTCTGGCTGTGGGATTTTTCCTCAAAGTTCTGAAACAGATAAAACAAAAATGTTCTTCTTTGTTCTTCATTTGATAGGGATTGGAACAAACAATCTTTCAGAAATCTTTCTCACTCAAATACCTTTTCAAAAGGAGGCCCAGCAGTAAGGCAAGTAAAAACAGACCCAGAAGGGCAAACAGCAGTATGAACCACAGTTCAAAGTAAACGGGTGTTGGAGACACACTGACACCCTGTTTTTCAGTGTCTGCAGGCTCAAGGAGACCTGCAATCAAAAGATTAAAAAAGGAAAAAACAGAAGTCAATGTATTTTTTTGTTAATTTGAGTAACTTTTATTAAGAACGGATTTGTCTAAAGTTTGCTGATCGGCCGTGTTTTCAGACCTATGACTGGGCTGTATCTGATTGTGGGAGTGCTGGCACTGCCGCTGTCTGTTGTACACGTCACCTGGAAGGTCAGAGCTGCAGAAGACAGAAAAGGCAAGATGTTCTAAATTAAAATATTGCCTCAAACTCATATCGTGAAGGCAATAATATAATTATGTAGCCTTTCTTTGTTTGACACTGAATGCCCAGCTTTCTCCATAAAGTGTCTACAATTGCACCTGTTTTTTAAAAACCCACTTCGATGAAAATGGTGTTTTTAACATGTTCTTTTGGCATTTTTCTCATGATGGAAGACATGTATAAAGAAAATTGAGCTCAAAATTACATTTCTGAACATTATTTATTCAAATCGTTGTGAATCAGGAGCAGACGGAAAAATGCCTAAAATCATAATTAAAAGACAACTGAGAACAATATAGTAAAAGATGCTGGAAGTGGGACTTTAAGGTGATAAAGTAAAAAGGGTTCTAAAAAAAAAACCCCACCCTAAAAAGACAGAAATGTTCAGTTTGCATTTGGTGTGTGAACCCCCACTTTTCCGTGAGATACGTGGGATATGCAGGTAGCTGTAGAAACCAGTGTAGACCCTCAGCTGACTCTCTGTCACGGTGTACTCCTTCAAATAGCTGTTCAGGGAGAAGGTCCCCGACCAGTCCAGCCAAATCATGGTCAGGTTGCTGTCCACTAAGAAGGGAGACACATACTGCGGAGCTGATGGGAGAGACAAACATTTAGCAGGTTTAGAATATGATTTAAGCTTCTCATGAACACTCAGCTGGTTTGAATAAAGTGACCTTCACTGAGTGTGCGAACAGCAGTCCAGTTGGAAGCAGCGCTGCCCATGTTGTTGAAGCAAGCAGCCCTCAGCTCATACGTGGAGTACGGTTGAAGACCTGCACGGTTGAGGAGTTTCAGATATATTTAGTTGTTTCTGTTTGCAAAACTTTCACTTTCCATGTGTTTTCTTTCTGAGGCTCAGATTTACAGCTCACCTATCACCAATGATCTTTATTATAACTAAGATGCCAAATAATAGTTGCTGCATCAGTTTTCTGTCTTTGGTATCTCATGGTGTCTTTATGTTTTGATCTTTTTATCATAAAGTGAGTCTAGACACAATATTTGTTTTAAAAATACAAATACCTGGCATTTCTGGGATTTCACCTGTAACATTGTAGCTCTTGTTTTTTCCAAAGAAAATGATTTCTGTTGCTCCCACCATGCAGGGGAGGGGCACAGGCTGTGGGGGCGGTGGGCATCCTGACCTGAGATGAAGCTCACACCTGGACACAGAAAGACAAAGGTAAATCCCAGTCATTTGTTCACTGGAGACTTTTTAAAAATAATTTCTTACTACCTCTCAATGATCCCGTTAGGTTCTAAAGGTTCATCCCATTCCATCTGCACGGAGCGGGACGTCAGGGTGACGGGACGAGGAGGGGGCTGGTCAGCTGGGGAAGCGGCCAGGGTGTGAAGCTTTCTCAATGGACCCCGACTACAACACTGATGGATTTTGCAAAAGACACATTACAGATTTTATAAAATTCTGTGTCACACTAAAAAAACTAAATGTATGAACAAGCAGGCATATATTAATACCTGATAACAGGTGCAGGCCTCAACTCCAACCCAGTACTGAGTGAAAGGGTGTAAATCATAAAGTGTCTGCTGCAGGGAGGTTCCCTCTGAGAGCTACAGGAAGAGAGTTTAGCCATGTTTTCAATTTCCATCAAAGACAGCACAGAGGCTGAGTAAAACAATGAAATCGTTTACCAGAGTGTGGTTGTTGCGTTGCAGGGACAGCACTCTGTAAAGACTGACGATCCCGTTGGGTTTGGCTGGAGGATGGATGTCCACGACAGCAGAGGTTGCAGAAACATGCAGGAAAATAGGTGCGCTAACGCCCTCAGGTGGGGCAGGACCTGTTCTCCCACTGACCCACGAACTGGCACAATGACCAGCTGAATTCACCGCCCACACCTGCCGGTTACAAACCATACGTTGGTCCATTCCCAAGAACGAGGGCCACAAACCTTCCTCATATGTCTGCTTTAACAGTATTTCAGGAAGTGTTACAGATGAAAGCTTTCCCTTAATTAACAAATATTCACCACAGCAACAGAGGAGTGTGAATTCATTCACAGGACTATCCATCAAAACCACCATCAGCAGCGAGAGCAAAACCTTTTCACCATGCAACCCCACACCAACATATCTGCATGACAATTACTTTTCACCTTCATCAAGGAGTTATTCACAAACACACACACTCATGGTAATCTTATTTGTGTGCTTGTGTTGGGTATAATTAGAGGGTGTACATAGCACGGGGTCAGGCAGGGTGGAGATTTGCATGTGTAAGTCATCTGTAGCCTGTCAGAAGTAGTGCAGAAGGCAGATGGATGGGTCTGAGCTTTGGTGCTCAAAGTGTGTGTCTGAGCGTGTGCTTTGTTGTTTGTGGTTTTGACCACAGCTTTGTGCGTGCATGTGCACCAGTGGATTATGTTAAGAGTTAAATTAACCTCAATAATAGTCAATTAGGCCGTGATCAATCAGACTGATTGATCTAAGTGACAGCACAGATGGACTGAGATGGGGAGGGGGGAAGAGGAAGGACGGATGAAGAGATTTGGGAAGGAAGGATGACAGAAAGATGGACAAGAAAACCAAAAATAGACAGCAAAATGTAGTCACAATTTTTGGGCAAAACAGCACATGAACCAAGAGTGGCACATGTGATTTCTGTTCTGAATAGCATCTCCTTAACCCTTGTGCTATCTTAGATGACCCCACCCTTACTTTGACGTGTTCTCCCTACCATGACAAAGGTGGATAAAGGTGAAAAGATTTCATGTAATCCATGGACACCAGTGAAGATCACAAATCATTGAAGAAAAAAGGTTCACGGCACTGTCTAGTGGGTCTAGATGACCCAACTCCCAACGTTAAAGCGCCTCGGATAGCACAAGGGTTAAGGCAGACTTGATTCAGAAAATGTAATAATTACTTTTCATTTTAAGTTGGAAGCAAGACCTGCAAGTTCTCTAAAAATAAAATTGGGTGAATTATTACTGTGTCCTGTTTGCACAAAAAATTAGAGAAGTATAGCTGCTGTCCAACTTTTCTTTTTCTTTAAGCATATGACCATATGAGCCAACAATACACCCATACAGTTTATTATTCTTTTTTTATTTGAACATAACCTTATTGAAAATATTATCCCAATTTAGTCGAAGAGCTTTTTAGGGTAAGTAGAGAGATGGTCTAACAGCTTAAATTAAGGTAAAACAAAACTTTGTTGGCATATACTTCATGAGTCAACAGCTTGTGTTTTGTTTCCATCTGTACAAGACATTAATTGAGATACAAGTTCATTTTCGGGTAAATTTGGTGAAATCTTTTTTTAGCAAAATATAATATGTAGTACAAGCAAGTACGTTTTTAGAATTGTTTTACACACTAAGTTACATCGTGTAATGGTCCAAAACTTTATGGACCTCATCATGACAGCATTTAAGAGGTTTTTCTGCAAACTTATCAGAAATTGTGATAAGATGGTGATTCTGTAACCACAAGCTGTAAGACTTTGCTACCCAGCAACAACCATCTTCTTCTTCCATATAGCAACAAAGTTAAGGCCAAAACATGACGCAAGACCATGAGGGAGATTAAAAAGTTTGTGCCACCAAGTCAGAAAAGAGTATAAAGGTTTAAAGCTAAGTCCAGATCACTTTGCCCTTGGTCCAGCACTAAAAGGAAGAGCTCTTCTCATCCCTATATCATCTACAAGCTTTTTATTGCTTCCTCTTCTGTCTTCTTCTCTCGCATCCTATTGGGCCACAAGTTGGCTCGTTACATGCAAAATAAAAATACGCACCGTTAGCTGCCATGGCAGCAAAAGAGCCACCATGGCAACAAACGATTTCCGTACACACCCAGAGAGTACAGGAGCGTTGTCATTGGATGGTTAGACTGGAGACTGGATTTGAGTTATCCGATAGGCCAGCGCAGGAACTTGGCGGGTGCATCCTTTTAGGGTGAAGGGGCTAAGTTGTGTGAAAGTGGGCAGTAATTAAAAGTAAGCATAAAGCTGTCAATAGCAGCTTATGACCCAGTGTAATTAGCCTAATATGATTTCTCTCTATGTGCTGTGGTCTGCTAAACTGAACTGACTCATCCTTGTGTACGCCACAGACATACGGAGAGAATGAATGAGGCTCTGGCTGATTACCAGTAGATCAGCAGAGAAACAAGTTGGAAAGTGAGTAAATGGATGGCTTGATATGTGAATGTAGAGACAGACTGTCAAAACAAAAACATTTAAAGACTAAAAACTGACAGGAAAGGGGTGAAGAATAACTTTCAAGTTGAAACTAAATCCATAAATTCTGTTTGCGGCTCTCTCGGGGACACAGATAAATGTTTACAAGCACACTCCAAACACTAAGTACAACTATATACGGTGTTCATGGCCACACATATCACCAGCTTGTTCATGAAGCCCAATCCCTCACCGACGAATCCTCCGGGGACATGTAGCGGTCACCATTAAAAGGTCTTTCCAATAAGAGTTCTGTTACCAAGGAGGCGAACAGTTAATTTGATTGGCTGGCTGGTAATCAGGAAGTGGAGTGCTCAGAGGGCCCAGTGATTAATGGCGTGGTTGCCCGCTCGTCATCTCCCATAGCTCCTCCCTCCCTCCTTCCCATGTCATAAATTTGGACTCTCGTAAATAAAGACGGCACCGCAATCAAGCAAACTCAATCAATTACCTCGCTTCTCTGGCCTAAGCTCTTGTCTGACAAGCAGGAGTGCTAATGTTATTGTTGTTTCCAAAGGGCTAACCTGTCAATTAGTGCACCAATGGACAAGCTCAACAGCATGAATATGGACTGGTCCATTTAGCACCTGTCTGATTACTAGTGGGTGAGATGCTGTCTGTTGGTACTTATGGATACTGTGGTTAAATCTATGAAAATGATCAGTTTGAGTCACAACAGCTATTTGTTCTACAAAACTAATTCAAACAAATCTTTTGGATTTCTTCTGTAAGTGCAAAAAAAAATGTTATTGATCAGTATATTTTTGGCTTTCCGGCTTCATGACATCTACCTTGGTTTCTAGTATTTTAATAACTTTTGAAGAAACAACAAATATTTAACTGTAACTGTTTCTTTTTAAAATCGAACAAAGACCTTTCTCCAAACAAATCTGAAGAGTTTTTTTCTTTTCCCTGCAAGCAAAGATCAATCTTTTCTAAAAGTGACAAACTAATTATAGGTCTGCCGCTTATACCTGATACTGGTATAGAGTGTAGGGTTGGAGTTCACTATCTTTGAAGGCAGTGGAGATATTCTTGTAAACAACGGTGGCTGGAGGGGTTCTGTTGCTGTCAGGGGTGGGGTCCAGCTTGCGGTGCACTTCATAGCGCTGAATTCTACCATTTGGCTTAGCTGGAGGAGACCAGGTGACCAGAAAGCAGGTCTGCAGGTTGGTGTTTGGGTCAAGTTGAAGGTCTAACAAAGGTGGCATCTGTCCAGCAGGGGGAGCCTCCAGCGTGAGTACAGAGGACCAGTCACTTGAGGAGCAGCCCAGCGCTGTGCAGGCCTCCACTCTTACCTCATACCTGCACATATACAGAAAGCATAATTAGAGCTGGATCTTTATTTGAACTCTTTTAGAAACTATTTACATCAAAAATTCTTCTCTGAGATATTTGTTTTCCTTGTCTTTGCCACACAAGTCTTTCATATGGAAGTATATATATTTTTGCAACTAAAACTAAATAAAAATAAAGGAAACCATTCACGCATTTAACACTTCTTCCTCTTTTGGCTTCTCCCATCAGGGGTCGCCACAGCGAACAAGTCGCATGGTAAACTTGGCAATGTTTTACGCCGGATGCCCTTCCTGACGCAACCTTCTCAAACCAGGCTTGGAGCCGGCACGGAGGTGGAGAAGGGAACAGGGAGCAGCCCGGATTCGAACCCTGGTTTCACGGACGGAAGGCGCCGCAAACCAGCACGAGCTAAACCGGCTCCATTCACGCATTTAACACCTTGTTTGAAAATCTCAACTGTCTTAATGCTGAACCTAACCATGAAGAACCGACAGTGATTTGAGGAGGATTTTATGCTTCTATTCTATGATATTTTTTCGTACAACAAAATGTAAGACGAGTGATTGATTTGTTTTAAAGCAAAGTAGGATCAAACACTCTCCCACATTATATCCTGTAAATATCACTAATTTGTACTGTACTGTAACTTACATTCCCATTTTTAGACAATATAACATTTTTCTGCTATATGCTGTGGTAAACATTTTCTTTGACTAACCGGTGGTAAGGATCCAGGCCATGCAGAATGGTGTGTTTTTCAGAAAAGGCACTGTCCTCCAGAGTAAACACTGAGCTGATGACCCTGAGGTGGACAGGATCTCTAAGGTCGACAGTGTAACTCACAATGTCTCCATTTGGACGAGCTGGAGTCTGCCAACCAACTCTCACCTGTTAACAAATAAGATACCTATACCAAGGTCCTACTTTCATTTGTTAAAAGACAAAAAAAAAAAAGACCCACCTGACCACCCGCCAATGGTTTCAGAACTGGAAGACTGACACCAGAAGGCGATGAAGGATGAGTTTTTGCTGTGGATGCCTGGCTAGTCACTGCACCTCTGCTGTTGTTGGCCCTGACCACATAGCTATACTCCACACTTGGCAGGAGTGTGAAGTCGTGGTAATGGGTCTCTGTGCCAACATAAACAACTTCACCATCCCTGCGGAGCTCATACCCTGTGATGATGCCATTGGGATGTTCTGGTGGCCTCCAGCTAATCTCCACCGACTCTGGACCAGTGACCTTTAACCCAAAAGGAAAAATAAAGATAACCCTAAATTATTATTGTGAAATATTACATATACGGTACATTTTTTATAGTAAATTATGTTAGATTAGATTATTAGGAAGGAAACAGGAGGTACAAAACTAAACAAAGCCTTAGGGTGCATTAAAAATAGACACATTTGGTTCACTTAAGTGGTCCGGGACCAGGAACTGCTCTCGGACCCATCTTTGGAGGTGGTCTCGATTTGTTTCCAATCGGACTGAGCCTCGGACTAAAAAGTGTTGGGCCTGACGTTGATACACGCTTTAAAAACTTATGAGCGAAATATAAAGTTTGAATGAACTATAAGTGCAGGACTTCCATAATTTTTGCAACAAATGGTTTTCCCAGTCTGAATGCACCCTTAATCAACTCATTTAATTTTCATGAAAGACAGAAATGACAGAAATATTTAAATGTTTTAATGTATTCTTTTCTAATTTAATGGATATACAGTATTTCTCCTCTATGAAACACCAAAAGTTCAAGAATAATGTACAAAAGGGGACACCTTAAGAGTTGGGGCAGCCAGGCCAGTGGGAGGAGCTTCCTCTGTGACGGCAGATGTGATGATGCTGGGAGTGCAACCCCCGCTGTTGCAAGCCAACAGAACCAGCTCATATGACATGTGCGGCTGGAGATCCAGCAGCACAGTTTGGAGGTCTTTCCCGCGATAGACATCTTCATTGTTCAATTTCAGCACATATTCTGTGACCTTTCCATTCTGCATCAGAGGCTCACTCCAAGAAATCCTTACACTGCTGGATGTGACAGCATCCACTGTGGGAGTTTCCACCTTGGACGGTGGAGCTTCTAGAGTTGTGATGTTTGTCTGAGGGCTGGTTGTACATCCCTCAGATGTACAGGCTATGATGGAGTAGCTATGAAAAAAGGTAACAAGAATAAGGTTTGGCCTTTTTGGGCGTAATTGCTAAGTAAAAAAAAAAAGTAAATACCTGTATGTTGAAAATGGCTGCAGGCCTCGATCTGTGTAGGTGAGGACAGTTGGGTCAAAGCTGAATGAGAAGCTGACATTGTTTCTTTGAATCCTGTATGACTGAAGAATCCCATTAGGCTCAAATGGAGGATTCCAGGTCACCATGACCTCACTGATCCGCTCTTTGACATGACTCAGTTTTGGAGGATATAACCCTCGAGGGGGGGCTTGTTTGGTCGACACAGTGATCCAGGGGCTGCAGGTTTGTCCAGCTGGGTTGTGAGCACAAATGCTGAACTCATATTGAGTCCAGGGACGCAAATCTGTCACTGTGAAGGAGAGAGTTTCCCCTTCTTTTGGGGATGATTTTATGAAGAGCACCTGTAATTATAAAATCAATCATGCATAATTATTGGACACGCCATGGAATAAGAATTCCACTTTAAATAACCTTATAAAACAGTAACAACTTTGACGTCTATCAGGTTTTGTTGCACCTACTTTGCCTCCATCCTCTTCAGTACTTCGCCCCTTCCACTCAAGACTTCTTCCACGCAAGGAATACTCTCCAATTGGTCCATTGGGTTGGGAGGGTGGGCTCCAAGTAAGTGACACATTATCTGGGCCAATGGAGAGAGGTAGAGGGGGTGACTGGGAAGCAGGCGGTGCAGCTCCGGTAGTGATGAGCTGAGGTGGGGTGTGTGTGCAGCCTGCCAGCGTACAGGCTTCAAGAGTTAGAGAGTAAATGCTCCATGGCTCTAAACGGCGAAAAAGGAAACTACGAGAGAGGCCGCTGAATTCCAGGTTCCCTTCGCTGTACACTCTATATATCTGCAAAAGAATGGAGCAGAAAAAAAGAAAAAAAGAGTATAAAGCTCTGCAGGAAGGATATACAAACTACAGCTTACATAAATGTTGAGAAGCCTTTAAAAGGATCAAATCTATACAGATAAATACTAAAAAACATATATTTAAAGTCCTTTTTGCTGATACCGTTATAACGCCATTAGGTGCAAGAGGTTCATCCCAGCTGAGCATCAGTGCCCTGCCCTGCTCCTTCTGATCAACTGTGAAGTTAGCAAGCCCACCAGGAGAAGCCTCTAAGGTCCTGACGTCCACCCATGGACTGAAAACATTTCCTGATGGAATCAAAGTCAATTAAAGATTTTCATTGTACATACTTTTTGGTAATCTCACTTTCTTAATGAAGTGCTTAAAGACCCACACCGATGAGTATCATGTTTTTGGTGTTTTTAACGTGTTGGCATTTTTCTGATGATGGAGGACATATATTAAGAAAACGAAGCCCAAAGTTGAATTTCTGGGTATTTCTTTATTCTTTATCATTGTGAATCAGGGGCAGAAAAAAAATGCAGTTAGAAAAAGAGTTTATTTGTCATGTAGAAAATACGCTGGTCCCTGCTCTCAGTAATGGGGAGGGGAAGGGGGTAGGATTGCTTTGGACCAATTGTCCCCCAACTCAGGGACGACATTCTTATGAACTACTGGCGCTCTGCAGCAACTGTCCTGAAAAACCACACAAGTTTTGGGATTTTGGTTAAAATGGTAAATAATCATATTTAAAAGACCACTGGGAACGCTTTTAGAAAGGCTGACGAAATGATCGAAGTGGGTCTTTAGTTTCATTCCACTGACCTGCACCATTCACAGCTTCGACACAAACACTGTACTGAGTGTATGGTTCAAGGCCGTAGACTGTAGCCTCCAAAATTGAATCCTGAAAAGGACAAGCAAATGGTCTTGAGAAAAAAAGGGCCCAGGGAGGTAAAACTGCAAACCTGTAAGACAATAAAGACTGAAATAACAGAGAAACTATGTCGGGAAGGAGAGAAAAGTGCAGTGCGAGACAAAATACAGCTTTAGGAAAGAGTTAAAAGGCAATAGAGACTGGGTAATATTGAAGTGGGTTAAATGCCAAAGCAGGAGAAGAGAGCATGAGGAAATTAGTTACACATACAAATCCCACACGAACAAAAACCAATGCTTTACACATAAAAAAGAACAATAGCAAGCTCAGATGACATAACTTGGGATTTGTGCTATCAACATTTCAGCATACTGACTCTGTAGTGGTAAAAATCAGTAAACGCCAGAGAAACTGTGCAGAGAGGAGAGACTGGCAGGCAAACGGTTGTCCCTGGTGGGTAAAAATTCAAAGCTTTCAGATCGAGTGTTTATGTCACACATGCACCCTTTCATATCACATCCTCAAACACACAGGCAAAGGGTGTGTGCCAGTAGCTTTAGGCATTGGGACCAAACCCAAGACTCTGGCAGACACAGGGCCAGCATGCTTGCTTATGTGTGTGTGTGTGTGTTACACTTGAAACACCATTTACTAATTGATAAGAGACTTACTGTTGTTTGAAAAGGCCCTGGCACGCCATGACATGGTAGCCTTAACAACTGCCTGTTTGTTTTGTTTGTGGCTGTGAGCTTCAGTGAGAGCGATGCCTCTGCGTGTGCGCATTTGTGCGTGTGTAACACAAGAGGCCATGCTTCTATTAAGTGTTGAATCTGCAGCTAAAACGCGACTGTTCAGGAGTGTATGCTTTCACATAACCAAGCATATGTAAAGAGATTAACTGGTAACCCACTTGAATGAAGCGGCAGGGGGATCAAAAAGGCTCCAATTCAAACTGAATCAAATAAAATCCCTGACAAATCACCGTAGCGTAGCACCAAGGATGAACTACGGGAATTCATGTATTCAGTGTATTCGTGTCTGGAAGCCAACATATTTTTCATCCATAGTAAAACAGGATTAATAATCCCCTAGACACCTAGACACAAGCTAAATCCTCCTGAAAATTACAGCACTTCTCAGTAGACGGAGAGAGGGAGGGACACAATGAGAGAAAGGCTGGGATAGGATGGAGATGAAAGAAAGACATATGAGTGGATAGAGGGAGCAAATAAAGACAACAAATTAAAACATTAAAAAACTAAAAACAGTAAAAAGTTCAAAATAACCTATTTAAAAACAAAAAAACAAGGTAAGAGTTGGGGTTTCAGGTGAAATAAAGAAAAAGTGGAAGAAGAAAAGGTAGATGGAGCAAAAGGAAAAGACAGATTAAATGAGTGAAAATGAGAGATCTCGCTACCTTACAAGCCCATGAAATATGTGAGGCATGTGGCCTATAAAGCAGTTAACATATGCACATTGTCAATAGCAGCATCTGGCACCAGCAGATTTTATAGGAGCATGGAGACTCTGCTACATGCCTCTAGATGGCAATACATTCAAACACTTTATCACTGAAACACACCGCAGTAAAGACCTGCTTTCTATCATACACACACACTCACCGAGAACACACACACATGAACACACACACCACCACCAAGAAATTCATCTGCACAAGCACGTAAAAAGGTGGAAATTAGGCTGTCTAACACTGAAGCGCTCAACTATTAAGTTTAAATTAACAGCTCCCACAACAACTATTTCTTTTACATACATGCAAATGTTCAAAATGTGCACACACTTAAAACAAATTCCTTCACAGCAGGTCATGATAAAGATGAAGGAACATTTATGAAAAAAGTGCACACAAAACTATTAAAGAAATTGTTTTGTTGAAAACGTTAAAATGTCTCTTTAAGTCTGAAACACTAGAGTAGAAAGTGTAAAATATGTTTATCAGGCATTGACGATTTTTTTATTATGGATATTGTATTTTAATGTTGCATTACTGAATGTTAAGAACAGCTTTGTTTCTTTGTACTGCACATAAGAATTTGTTTCCTTAACCGATCTTTGAAACTAAACCTTGTAATTTGCAAAATTCAAACACACTCCTAATAACTCCTAATAGCTGTGACAGCTATACTTGTAAAATTATATATATATATGTAAAGCAATTCAGCTTGTGTGCAGGGATCCAACACACAACTATCAAAAAGGTAAAAATACAGAAATAAAAGCATGAGGGACATAATGGAGGTTGTACACTTTATTAAAAAATGGGTAAAAACAAAATGATGTAACAGTAGTCAAATAGGAACACTTTCCCACTAGCCAGTTTGGTTCATATTAATGAAGGGGCAGGTTTGAATATATCTTCCATTGGAGTCAGTCAAACTCACTTGTAAGTGAACCCTGCAGCAGTTTAATACAGTGTAAATGCAGACTGACTGACCATCCAGCAGATGAAAGCAGGGTTAGTCACTGAAATACAAAAGCAAGGGGAACCGTGTGCAGAACTCACTAGTTTATTTCCTCATGTTTTTTCAAAGTCAGAGCCTCTTGAAATTCGGGAAACAAAGCTTTCTGTGCTATCATACTGTGAAAGTGTAAAATAACATTTATTTTTTATGATTTTAAATCTTTTACACCAGAGCTTCAGTGTTAACCTTCTTTCAACTATGTTAACTCTTAAACCGTTGACATAATTACTGTAATTCCAGCGGATTCTGAAGTGGAGAAAAAGAGCCTTGAGGTGATATGCAACACTTTAATAGTAGTGATTTTCTTACGCAATATTAGTAAATCAGTTGAGATTTATGGCAACCAAAAAATGTCTTATTTAGGTACCGCTTTCAACATCTCTGGTGTTAAAGGGTTAAATAAGCCAGTGACGTGCAGTCAGGAGAGGCAGGTGAGGCACAGCCTCACCTGTCATTATGGGAAGAAAAGAGAACAAATAAATTCAATTATTATATTTAATCAGTAAGTTGTGCTTTGCGGTCATTTTCCATTTAAATGTACCATTTTTGGGTGTTTTTTCTTTTCAAAATCGCTGAATTTCCGCATTTGCCGTTCAGATACTAAGTGACGTGCGATGAGGCACCAGCCCGCTGAGCCTCACCTTGGATTGCGCAATACCTATGCAGTCAGACGGTACTGCTGTCTCTCTGTATGTCGGTTCAATCACTTGTACTATATGAGCTGAGTTTAAATAATTTAGCAGATGTATATGATGCACAGTGCTTGTTTTTATAAATAACTGTATGTGAGGGACGTGTTTCTTGTGCTGAGCGCTAAACGACGGCGAAAAAGCCGCTGGGTGAGGCCAGCAGTTCTCGTGCCTCATGTTGCAGTTCTCGTGCCTCATGTTAGGGGGCGCCGGTGAGCCCTGAGATTATGACGCTAAAAAATACTAGAAGAAGTGATAGGAAGCGGCAACTCATTTTCTTCAGAAGGAGCGGCGTATGGACTTTATTTACAACTAAAGGTAAGACGATAATAACGTTTGTGCTTTTTTCTATGCTGCAGTTTGTATATGAAAAAAAACATGTTGAAATTATATTTTAAACAAAACGTTAACTGTTGTCAATCAAATGGTGAATAAGCTACTCAGTTATTTATACTCATGGTTCATATGTTTGTAAATCTGACTGATGACGTCAGTGCCTCACCAGCCATTAACCTCACCGCACGTCACTGAAATAAGCCATTACATTTTTAGAAAATATCCATGTATTCTTATCTGCTCTGAACTTTAACACACATGGTCAATTGCATGCACATATTAGATTGTGTCTTCACAAACACACACTTGCAGAATATCTTGATTTGAACTCATGTCCCTAAAAGAAGTGTGTGCTCAACAGCACATTTGAGTATATGTGTGTCTTATTCAGGTAGAGAGGCGCAGAGCAGCCGGGGGGGCAATGTGTGATACTAATTAAGAATAACCATGTGTATTTGTCAAAAGAATTATGCTGATTATTTCACAAAGGCCCCAGCGCCGGACCCTGCAGACAGACAGAGACAGAGAGACGGACCAACATTAGCATATGGCTGCACACATACATGCACGGGCACAAGAGCAATCACACACAAATAAAAGCAGCACACATGAAAGAGGCATGCTTAATGGCAGGTGAATGGGGTCCAACTGGTTTGCCTTCAGGACGCTTGGTTCCCACAGGCCGTCTCTGGCCTCTCTGCTTTGTCATAATGAGTCCAGGAGAGATAATAAAGCTGCAGGGCTGGTTTGTATTTCTTTACGTCTTAATTCTGTGTGTGATTGAACATGCTATGATTAGATATGTCTCAGTTAATCTTAGTTCAGTACTCTTCAATTTATTTCGAGGGAGCAGTCTGGGTTATTTGTCTAGGCTGTGCACTGACCAGCCCTGTGGGAACTTTAATTGTTTTCAGAGGTTTCTGAGGTGAACTGGTGCACCACACGCTGATCTCTTGCACCCCATGCCAAGCTCTCAAGCCAAACCTATGTGTGTGTGTGCCTGCATATTTATACGTGCATCGCCAATGCACTGATGCTGGAACGGTTGCCCCGTGCTCTGTTTGTAAATGCCCTGCATGGGTGTCCCTGCTAGTCAGGATGCGTTAGACAAACCCTGACACATAGACATTTGTGCGACACATAAATACACACCGGCTCAGCAAGACACGCCCACAGACACACAGAGTGCCAATGGGCATGTGTTTTGTCTGTGGCCAGCACAGATGTAGAGAGGGACTGTAGGGGTTTGGAGCAGGCATACTCACTTCACACCGACATCTATGATTGGCTTTGGCGGCTTTAGACCCCAGGAGCAGCATATTATGTTTTTTGTGTATCTTTTGCTGTTTCTGTGTGTTTGTATTTGTATGCGTTGCAGTCAAAGACCAGTGGATAAATTATGCAAAAAGGTAAATTTTGCGTTTAAAATTTACAGATATTAAAAAAAGCATGTGTCCAACTTTTCTTAAACCTAAAACCTAATTAATTATTTTTTGAGAGACTATTTTAATTATTACTGAGCTAAAAGACCCACTTCTATGAAAATCATATTTTTGGAATTTTTAACATGTTCTTGTAGCCGTTTTCACACGATGGAAGACATATATAAAAGATGTTAAGACTAAAAATTTGTATTTCTTTATACAATTTTTGATGGACCAGGAGAAGATAAAAACCCGCCGTTTGAAAAAGCTATTACTTGTGATGCAAAAACTGAGATGGGCGGGCCAAAATCTCCCTGGCTCCACCACATACCAATCCATCCACTTACAGACAAATAGATATATTAACATTTTCATTTTCTTAATGCTATGCCTCAGAACTGTATAACTGGACCGCTCCGATACTGCTCGCCTTTTTTTGTTGCACCGGTAATGTTAGCTTTGGGTGGTGAGGGGCTATTGGGAGAGAGTGTAAACAAAGGAATCATGGGATATCAGTGGAGGCTTACTTCGGTGCAAACAGTCCCAACCACAACTCTGATGAAAATCCAGATGAACCCCTGCCACTCTGCAGAAACTATGTCTTAAAAAATGACAGAGGCTTTTTGATTTTGCCTCAAAAAAGGGTAATCATAATTGAAAGAACACTGAAAATGCTGTTACAATAGATACAAATATAGTTGACGTGGGACTTTAAAAATAAAATACAAGCATTTAAAAAAAAATTAGTTATTCAAAAACTAATATAATAATAAACTGTAGTATAAAATGAACACAATTACATGTAAATAGATTGTTTCAGAACATAATTTGAAAGGCACCCCTGCTTTGGTTGGGATAACGGTTACATCTTCAGTCCATCAACATACTTAACTGGACATATTGCTAAAGGGCAAACAAAGAAATGGTATTCACATCCAATCTCTGGGAGGGCCTCCTTCAAAAAAAGTAGTGCTCCTGCATTAAAACAAACAAGCAGTCAGGTACGCACACATGCACCAGGAAATCTCTTCATCTGAAGTGAACGCAGTGATCAGGGATTGAATTTTTATCACTGCTCTTCCTCCTCGTACATATTTACCCTCAGCATTCCTCTGAAATGATGCCCATCATTTGGCAGATGCAGCCTTAAAGCCACATTAAAAACAAAGTGGAGAGCACTAGACTGAATGATGTCGCCTCTTCACAAACAGAGACACAATAACACACAAGCTGTCATTACGGCGAGAAACACCCACTCTGCATCAGAACGAACCAAAGGAGGAGTGCGGGTGGAAGAGGAGGCAGGAAAATGTAAACTCACTTAAAGGAGGAAGACATAAGGGGAGACTTTAAGTGTGAGGAGAGAGGATGTGGATAAGTGTTAAGACAAAAACTGTAATTTGGCAAACTCTACAAAGAAATGCTGTGCCATTGCGAAGGATAAAAACAGGGAGCAATAAAGGGAGAAGTTTTGAGGAAAGATAAGAGGGAGAAAAAAAGATTGTGGTGAGGAGAGAGTGTGGCCGACTGATTATGCAGCTGTTAATGCTGAGAGCTCTCCAATCAAAGCTGGAGACCTCAGAATAAAGGGGCTGATAGGCCAAGAGCCTAACAAACTCTGAATCTGAACCTCCTCATCATCTCGTCCAATCCCTCCTTCCTCTTTTCATCGGTCCTCCTCCTCTCTTAACCTCCCCCATGTTTCTCACCTCAGCCTGTGAGCTTGCAGCTCTGCATTTGTCTCTTCCACTTACTCCTTTGTCTTCCTTATTTGTTAAAAGGTCCTCTAAGAGCAAGGGCAAAGCCCTTTTTATTTCAATTCCACCACCCTGTTTGCTCCACTTGTGCTCCTTTATGGCTGAAAGAAAAAAAAGTGTGCCGAGTTGCAACAAGTGCACAAAGAAAAGGTTTGACTTATGATGCATGAGTGTTTCATTGCTGCTTTTGTATCCAAGCATAAGAGTTTGTTCTGTAAACTAAACGGCTCTTTAGAAAGAAATATCTTACATGTCTAATAAATGCAGCTGAAGGCTGCGATCCCAGCAAAGAGCAGATAAGGTTTGAACTGAATACAAAAAAGATCCTCATACAGAGTCGTGTGGTGAAATGCAAAATTCTGTCATCTGCCTTTAAAAATCTCTTTGCTTCAAACAAATACACATTCATCGATTCCCTTCATTGTATTTTGTTATGATAAATATTCAATTCAATTGAATATTGAATTCAATTGTTTAGATGTAGTCACACTAGTTTGATCGTTTTTAAAATAGTTTTTCTTCTGAAGACAGAAAATATTTCCTTCTTCCCGAGGGGATGATTTTTCTTATCCAGCCTTTTACTTATTGTTGAATCATAACTACTCATTAAACTGAATCGTGAGGGACCTGCAGTTCCTTAGCATTATTTCCTGTATTCTTTTGTAGTTAAGGAAGGTATTATAATATGGTCTTGAAGTAGCATTGTTTTACCATTTTTTTTGATTTTCCTTATTAAGTTCCATTCCACATTAATCCAGAACAATATAAATGGCTTCCCTTGGTTGTCCACACATTAAAACAAATAAGGAAATTTGCTTTCACCTGATTTATTTTTGCATGAGATGCTGTGGTTTGGGTTCTTACTGTGGGTATCGCTTTGTCAGACCAGTTTTGCTGAAGTGTTTTCTTGATTCAACATGTCTGGCAGTAATCAGGCCTGGATGTGGCAAATGAATCTCAGCTTTTTAAAATGGTGAAAATCACAGCTTATTCATAATTCCACCAGAAAGTCCACCTCTTCACTCTTCAGACAGAAAAATTACCATCTTGGAGAGGTCTAGTCATGATGTGGACTTAAGTCAAATCAATATGGTGCGGTAAGCCCTTTAAACAGGACATTCATGTCTTGAAACCATACTTCTGAAAAGGAACAAAAAAGACGCGTGTAAAAAAAGGTAAGAAACTTTTTTTTCCCAGTGAAGGCTTTACACTTTCAATAAGTGCCAAAAAAGCAAGACACTTTTGTACATAAGTATGGGTTCTGAATAACTGATAAAAGCACATTTTTTTAATTTGTGATTGACTGGTATTCTATTTTTGGGAAATTCAAACTTTGGTTATAAAATGCAGTTCCTGGTTTGAAAATTGTGAAGAGTTTTATAACCAATCTCCAACAACTCAGACTTCCCATCATCTTTTTGTTTACACTCTCTCCCACTAGCTTACAGCCCCACCATAACATTACCGGTACAACAAAAATGGTGAGCAATACAGTGAGCCAAAGAGGTTTGAGCCAGATGCCAGCTAGGACAAGGAAAACAAAGACGTACATTAATCTATTTGTCTGCAAGTGGATGCATCAGAATGTGGAGTTTGTTGGCCCGCTGACTAAAGCACCTACGCCACTGCTAAAGGCTTTTTCAGATGGCATATATTTGTCTGCTTCTGATTCACGATTTGAATAAAGAAATCCTCAGAAACGCAACTTTAATCTTAATTTTCTTAATATATGTCCTCCATCATGAGAAAACACTATTTTCATTGGAGAGGATCAGCATCAACAGTGTCATATAAGTACATAGGGTAAAAGCTTGCACCAAAAATGCTTAATAAAAACCCCCACGGTTGCTATCACCCTAACCAAATCTGTAAACATCTCAGTTCTAAAGGACCAGGTGGTGTATTTCTCCAAAGACAACTTGATATAGCTTAGGAAAAAAATGGCACGACCCAACTTCATGAATACCTCTTTCTGACATGCAAATACTTCTCAGTTGAGTATTTGATTGATTTGAATAGAACGGCTTCTTTTGGCACATTTCATTTTACATTATACATCAAATATGAACTTTTTCTTAAAGCCACCAGTCATTCAATTTAAGTTTTCTGGTTGTCAAACAAAAATATGTCCTTGAGTTCAGTTTTGTTGTTTCATCTTTCAAACTTTTACTGTAGACTAGAAGCCAAGATTGAATTCTATTTGATCACATCTTTGTCAAACAGAATAGAATAAAAATGTCACACTGAACCTGTGTGCTAGTCTGAAACGTGCCAACATAACAGCAAACGTTCCCAAATTATGTGACTGTATTTATCCAATATATTCCACCATATGTTAAATTTGGGCTGATAACATCTTTTTAACATGTTTTTTGAACACATACATATATGCGCGGGCCTGCACACACACACCCTTAGAGCTTGTACTGGCTTTGAAACCGATCTGATTGGGCCACACTGTACCACGCTGATGGGTTGTTGATGGTAAACTAACAGATTGTAAACATGCTGCTGGCTTTTCACTCTTTCCCTTGAACCTTCATCATCCACTTTCCTCTCTTCTCCACCATTTCTCTCCTTCTCCTCCTCTCTCATCTCTGTTCATTGTATCCTCCTATCTTCTGTTCCCCCTTTCTCACCCTCTCTTTTGCTTTTCATGGGTATTTTTTAAACAATGTGTCCTTCATGTACGGTTGGTTACGGGGCGTACAGAAGGACATCATTAGCACTGGTGGTTAAGCTGTAATTTACACCATTACCGAGGTAGGGGCCATTTTTATTGCCTAGTAAATTTCAGCTCTGAAATATTTAGACCATATGGCTCAATTTGTGTAATAACCTTAATTTCCAAGCACCCTTCAGCTCCCTTCAGCGCCGGCTGTTGTTGGCAGAATGGTACGTGCACATGTTTGGTTGCATGCGCTCAGTTTGGATTTGACGTGCGCGCACACAATCACATACACAGAAACACGGTCATGGCAAATATGTTACACGGAACCCTTTGTACAGTGTCTTCCACATATTGTCACAGATTCATTGACTCACACACATAAACTCACGCACGAATGTATGCATGGCAGTAGCAGATTAATAGGGTGTCAGCTTCTGTTTGGGTGAGGGAGCGTCAGGCGTTGGCCAGATGGTTCTCAGGGATGATGACTGTCAGGGGTCCTGCTCTGATCAATGGGATGTATTAATACAGCACACACGCACACGCATACTGTTGCATACACACGGATAAACAAAATTCTATGCATGCACACAGACGGGAGATCATATTCAGACATCTATATGCGCACAAAGTAACACACACACACACACGAATGCCCACCATCTCCCTTCATAGAGGATCCCAAGGGCCACAGTGTAACATCTGGAAGAGCCAAGGGAGGGAGGATAGGACAGCAGAGTAAAGGAGAAGACAGAGGGAGGTGGTAGGACGACAAAACCAAAAAGAGATTGGTTAAAAATACAAGGGAGGGAAAGAAAGAGGGTACAAAGAGAGGGTAGGGACGCGATTATAGATGGGAATGAGAGCAGCGGAGAGGGCCTGAAGGGTGGAGGAGGTAAAAGAGGGTGGGAAATAGAAGAGAGAAGCACACTGATAAAGAACTGAAAAAAAAACTACAACAAAAAAAGCAAACTATCAAAGAAGGCAAAAATTTTAAAGAAGTGCTTTGAAAGTGTACAGAGGTCTTCAGAAGTAAAAATTCTGAAATTCAGAAGTGGTTTAGATCAAAATGCTCAATGCAAGTGACAAAAGGTAGCCGTTTAAATGTTAAAACACTAAAAAAATATATATATTAAGGAAAAATACAGAAAACAGTGCAGAATGACATTGATGCCAGCCTTCTAGAGGGACTAACATGTCTGTCAAGACAGTGTAAAGCAATTAAAAAGTGAATTTGGGAGTTTAAAAAAAGAAAAAAGGCAGAGGTATGTACGTGCCAGGCGCTGTGTAGGGGTCTAGTGAGGCAGGCCGCCTGCGCTTCATACCCTCATTCCATCCGATTGCCATGACGACCCCATTAATCAGCCAAGCTGGCACAGAGCAGGGAGCAGAGCAGCCCGAGATCAATACACAGACACAACAACACACAAGGCGGAAGAGCACAAACATACAACGATACACCAACAAGTAAGGGAAATGCTGTGGCAATGGTAAAAAGTAGGATCATGTTTGTGTAATTTATATTTGTGCTGATGTAAAACAAACATGAATTACTTTGACTTTCATAAATTATTATTTACATATATCCTTGCAAAAACTTTGTGGGTTTAGGTTTACTGGGTGTTTTTTTTCATTTGTCACACACATACAGCACAGGATTAAAACGAATTCCGTCATTGTTTCAAAGCCACGGGTACCTCCATGTAAATATTCAGTTGTAATATCTATTACATGACATGTAATTCATATAGTTGTATACTGAAATTATGAAACTGAAAAAAAAAATTTAAGCACTCTATTTTATTGACTTCTTGGGTTCTTCTATTATCAGACACGGTTGTGTTTTTCCACATACCTTACATGTTTCGACTGATGTCTTCCGTCTTCGTAAGAGTCGACCAGTTGTAGGGATGTGGTGGAAGACATGCGTCGAAACATGTAAGGTATGTGGAAAAACACAATCGTGTCTGATAATAGAAGAACCTAAGAAGTCACTTAACACATACAGACACTATGAACTTTATTGAACTGTATTTTGTTACTTGAAGAAAAATCTGCATTTTTATGACAGATTATGACAACTATGCATAAATATCAAATAAATGACTCTATAGGGGTAGGACAGTATAACATTTGTTTCTTTCCACTACTTCTCATGCAACAAATACAACTCCACTTGACTTTAGTTATTAATCAATATATTTAATGAATCTACATGTGTATTGTATGCATTAATGCAAAAATCTCTATTTATGATTATAAGTAATTACACTGCAACTTTTTTCTTACAGTTTTGTTAATATTTCTTCGTTTATTAATCAGTAAATGTCTTTATTTCTAAATTTGTTTTATTTTTTATTGTATTGTCAACAATTAATATTTCAAATGAACCAATAAATAATATGAAAAGTCAAAGAATAAAAATACTGTGATTATAGGTCACTTCATGTATTTCTATGTGTGTATTTCTATATTTTGTTTTCCTTCTAAGTTTTTTTATTTCCAAATCAATTCAAGACTTATTATTCTGAGTTTGATATCTATGTTGAGATATTAATTTCTTTTGTCTTCTTTAGCTTCTGTTTTTGTTTTAATTGCTTGAATTACACCAGTCCAAAAAAACCAACAACAAATAACTGAATATATCACATATCACTTCCTTTTCCATTGGTTGAGAACTTTGTTGTATTGGGTTAGTTCTTTGTGTATTCCACAAACACACGGTGCATGTTGTGAATGCAACTCTGTGACAAATGACCGTCACCAAAATATGTCTATGCCATGTCAATGAGCGCGTCTCCTACACACACAATCACACACGCACAGAAACACAAAGTGCTCCATATCAATGAGAAGGTGAAAGGTCTCCATTTACATCTTGTATTAATTATGAGTGACAAGCCAAAGGTCACGGAGAGAGAAGAGGCCACACGTATGGACAGATATAGATCTATATTCTGCCTCTTATCCCTCTTTCGCTATCCCGCCCTTATCTATCAACCTGTCGCATCTCTTTCTTTCTTATTCGCTTTCTTTTAAGTCCAGCGCGACTCTTGTCTCACTCAGTCTCTTCTGATTCTTCTAATGTCTCTAACAACATAGTTTAGTTCTCTAACAATACTCCAACAACACTGCAGTTTAATTGACATGCTTATTTCCATTAGTTTATCTTTCCAGGCACAACCAAAATTCTTATCTCATTTGTTGGCTTCTTTTTATGAGGAAAACTGTAAAATAAAATGTAAGAAAAATTAAGATGAAAAATAGTAAAAACACTTTTTTTAGACAAACTCAAAGCGAGACCAGATAATGATTGTTTAAAATAAGTGAGAGTGCAGTTATATCCGTGTATGTGGTTCAAATAAACTACTTATTCTCTGTATTACAGCATCAGGCACTCAAGATAAGAGGCAGGATCCCTGGAGAAAAGTATGATATGGACTATTTGTGTGTGTATGTGTGTGTGTATTTATCTTCTGCCCCCTTACTGGCAAGCAGATGGTGTGGACACCACAGGTAGAGTATAAATTTCTTCACACGCACAGCAACTGACAATGACACACACACACACAAACACACACACACACATAGGTTCACACACATCTGTCTTACTGTCATTGTGAGACTTTCCAATCTATGCAACACATTTCTCTGACTTGCATTTCCCCAAGCTCAACCATCTTAACCATCGCAACAGACTAATTGTTTCTGATCTAAACTAACTCTGAAATAAAATCGTAACCATTAAAGAAAACAATTGGGTTTTTGAGGACCAGGACATTTGTTCTCACAAGTACTTTCTGCAGCAGGAGTTCAATGATAAAGCTTTCTAAAAAAAAACACGTCTTTATAAGATGAATGTATGTCTTCCATAGAGTGTTTATTAAATGTAGCTGGTAATGGTTTGTCATCCATTGAAAAACTCATGTGAAAGTATTCAAGACATTCAAGTCTATCAGATTTAAACATAAAACTTCAAACACTATAAAAGAAAGTGTGCCTAAATAATTATTTAACAACATGTTTGCATTTACCTCCACAGTGAGAGCAACCATAGCAGTTGGGTTGAGAGTCGGGTCCTGTTGGTGCTTCTTGTAAACCAGCCTATAATGAGATATGAGGCCATTGGGCTGCCCTGGCTCACTCCATTTCACATTTACTGAGTACGCACCTATCGAGGTGAGTCGAATGGAGAACAGATTCATACAGTGGTATTTGATAAAGATCACATTCAGAGAAGTGGCACACTTACCTGAAGGTGTAACAATAGGAGGAGCTATGTCTTTTGGTTTTGCCTGTAAGGTCCTGGCTGAAGTCCACTGACTCAGAACCGAGCCTTTTGAGTTATAGGCGCGAACTCTGTACTGAAAGTAGCTGTAGGGTTGCAGGGCAGGGCTTGCATCAACAAACTGAAGAGGACCACTTGACCAAATGAAAACCAGCAGCTCCTCTTCTGTTCCTAATGGACGCCTGTTGTGAGAAATACAATCCAATTATTTGTTACTTATTGTTTGTGTCTACTGACTCTTAAGACAATCTAAAAATGTATAATTTAATTTACATAACTGAAAGCTCAATGAAACCTAACTGATAGCTCAATGAAACTTTCAAGTATTTGCACTGGAATTCAAATGCACCTCAGTTATAGAAAAACATTACACTTTATAGCTCTGAAAATGATCCTTTTCTTATGACTTTATATTAAAAATGTAGCACCACATCTTAAAACAATGTGTGTAAGTCCTTGGCTGATGCAAGCACATGGATATCTTGGTAAGACCATTTGTCTTTGATTACGCAGGACTTCAGGTGTGTGCATGAGCGAGAAAGAGAGACATTTTCCTGTTTTATCCAAGTCCCTGTCTGCCTGAGTCTGATCATTCCAGATGTGTCAGTGCGTATGTGTACTGCTATGCTAATGCCTGTTTCCTGAGGACTTAAAGGGCTTAGTCTGGTCTGACCCTGCATACAGATCACACAGTCTTTGGTCAACAAGCAGATCACGACCTTCAGCTGGAATTAACACACACATCTAGATGCACATTCATCCACATAGTGCAACTACTCACAAGAAGACTTTTACTTGAGGACATATTACCAAAAATTTTAGTTTTTCTTTGTATAAATTAGATTCATTTTGTAAAGGAGTCAAAATTGAGATTTAGGTCTGACTTTATTTATGTAGTGGTCTAAAATAAATCTTTTCCCCATATGAAAGAGCTGGATTGAAATGACATACCATACTTACACATGCTTACATACAATAAGTGAAGTTTTTGTTACAGGTGTTGCAAGATCTTGGTTTGTCCAGGCTCTTTAAGGGTTGTAGACAGTAGTGGCTGCACCTTAAGAGGAGCGCAGGTGTTTTGCAGTTCCATTGAGGCATGTGCATATGGTAAGTGTATTATGAAGTATTGTGTAATGCAAATGCATGCACTTATAATGTACAGGTGATGATGTCGAACAGTGCCCGTACACCACACTATAGTAAGTTGCATGCACTGGCTCCTTACTGATTCTGTGCAAATGCTGGACACATGGGGTGTCATAGTGCTCATACGATGTCCGTAGGATGCCTTCACAAACTATCCTCTGATTGTCTAATTTTCTAATTTGTAACAGTCAGGCTGCATGCAAAGAGTATGCACTCATGCGCACCATGAGGGTTTGGGGGATCCATAAGACAGCCTGCAACTCACCTACTTCACCCTTACTTACCCTTATAAGTTGTTTAAGTGTTTTCTACTACCTATCACCCGGAGCATGCCCGTATAAAAAAATGTGCATGAACAAATTTGCTCTACTGGCTTGCAGAATTTTCATTCTTATGAATTTTGGAAGCAGTTTTTTACCTACATAAAAAAGAAAATGTGTTTGAAAGTAAAAGCAAATAATAGATTTGATCAATTGAAATTATATTTCCTATGCAAAGATTTGTCTAAGTTAAATCCTTTTTTATAAAAACCCAGCCAAAGCACTATATAATACAGGAGTACAAATGGCTCCTAAAGCAGCCCTTCTGTACACAAAAAAAGAAACAAACATACCCTATTTTTTTTTGTCTTCGAATAGTGAGGTTGGGGAAATGGGAATCTTTGCACAATGTGTTTTACCTAAATACATGGTAGGAGGTGATGAATCCATTTGGTTTCAAAGGGGGTGTCCAGGAGATCTCCAGGACTTTAGCTCCAGCGGCTTTTACGGTGGGTGGTGGCAATCTTTCAGGTGTAGTCTCTAACGTGCGAACATAGCCCCTGTCGCCTATTCCACACCCTCCTATGAGCAGAGAAACAGATAATGAAACTTAAAGTCATTAAAACACTGAGAGGAAATACGTTTTCAAGTTTTCCCTTTCATTTATGACTTCCACAACACACCATTTCCAAAGGCTTTCGCCTTAGAAGATGGTTGCGCTTTGCTTTAGAATTTTGCATTGCCCTCAACAGAATAATGGGTAACACTTTATATTAAGATTCCTTAACAAGCTTTGTTAACACATTAACAAGCATTTTAAATGAATTTATAGGGTGTTAGTAAGACATTTATTAGTACAATAAGTCTAATAAGGTTAATTAAATTACTTAGTTAACACATTTACAAGCATTATTATTAGGATGTTTTTAAGATGCTAATGATGCATTTACTGATATTATAGGTGCCTAACAAATGTGTCAGTGTTAATAAGCTTAATACGATTTATTAACAGCCTTTGTTAACAAATTAAGAAGTATTATTATTGTTTGGGGTTCTAGTAAGATATTTATTAGCAATATAGATACCTGACACAAGCCTAAGTGTTCATAGGCTTAATAAGTTTTATTAACTAACTTAACAAATTAATAGGCTTTATTAATGTGTCAGATGCTGGTAAGATATTTATTAGCATTATAGATGTCTTGCAAACACCTGAAAGTGTTAATAAGATTTATTAACATCTAAAGTCAGACCATTGTCTTCTAAATCCATATTACTAAACTGCTTATAAGCTTTACAAATGTATTAATTAACTTCGTTAATAGTTTATTAATTGTTTTGCAGCACCCCATCTAATAAAGTGTGGACGTTTTTTAGCACAAACAACCATAAAGCATAAAGATTGTAAAAAGAACTTTATGACATTAAAACAGACTAAACATACACAAATCGTTCTGTAAAAGATATATAATAATTTAATTCAGACAAATACATTTTTTTAAAAACATATATATATATACTGGTGTTGGATGACTAGCATCATAGCTAAAAAGGATAAAATATTAGCATCTATCCTGAGTGAAACATTCATTGCAAATCCCATCACCAGGAGACAGTTCTCTGTATTCAATGCCAACTGGATTCAACCACTGTTGCCTTGCTTCAAAGTTCACAAGAAAGTTGCACAAGCCAGTAATTTTTGAAGAACGAAGACAATAAACCTACAGGAGCCATGCTAAAGCTAACATGCTAACGACCGACCGGTACAGAATCAAAGATGGGCGGGGCTTTTTTCGTCACCTGTGTGAAAGCAAAGTCTAAGAGACCATTCAATTGGCTGAAAGCGAGCACGCCTGTTTTGCTGAGGAGTTTGATTGACAGATTCATTAGCCAATGGTGACATTAGTTGACCTGCCTGTGCATCAAAGATGGGCAGGTTAGCGTGTTAGCTTTAGCATGGCTCCTGTAGGTTTATTGTCTTCGTTCTTCAAAAATGACTGGCTTTTGCAACTTTCTTGTGGACTTTGAAGCAAGGCAACAGTGGTTGAATGCAGTTGGCATTGAATGCAGAGAATTGTCTGCTGGTGATGGGATTTGCAATGAATGTTTCACTCAGGATAGATGCTAATATTTTATCCTTATTAGCTATGATGCTAGTCATCCAACACCAGTATATATGTTTTTTAAAAAAAATGTATTTGTCTGAATTAAATTATTATATATCTTTTACAGAACGATTTGTGTATGTTTAGTCTGTTTTAATGTCATAAAATTCTTTTTACAATCTTTATGCTTTATGGTTGTGCTAAAAAACGTCCACACTTTAGATGGGGTGCTGCAAAACAATTAATAAACTATTAACAAAGTTAATTAATACATTTGTAAAGCTTATAATCAGTTAAGTAATATGGATTTAGAAGACAATGGTCTGACTTTAGATGTTAATAAATCTTATTAACACTTTCAGGTATTTGCAAGACATCTATAATGCTAATAATTATCTTACTAGCATCTGACACATTAATGAAGCCTATTAATTTGTTACGTTAGTTAACAAAACTTATTAAGCCTATGGACACTTAGGCTTGTGTCAGGCATCTATAATGCTAATAAATATCTTACTAGAACCCCAAACAATAATAATACTTCTTAATTTGTTAACAAAGGTTGTTAATAAATCTTATTAAGCTTATTAACACTGACACATTTGTTAGGCACCTATAATGTCAGTAAATGCATCATTAGCATCTTAAAAACATCCTAATAATAATGCTTGTAAATGTGTTAACTAAGTAATTTAATAAACCTTATTAGATGTATTGTACTAATAAATGTCTAACTAACACCCTATAAATTCATTTATAATGCTTGTTAATGTGTTAACAACGCTTGTTAAGGAATCTTAATATAAAGTGTTACCGAATAAGGTTATTATTTGTATGTATAAATGATCACATGATCAACACCATTTGTCTCTGATCAAATGGAAATAGAGTAAAAATGTTAAGATTGCAATATACCTTTTGTCAGTTTGATTAAATTAAAACAAAACTTTTGAGGCTTCACTTTTCTTTTACTGCTATAGTTACACGCTCTGAGGTTTTGTGAATGTGTCAGAGAGCAAAGTCTGTGCTGTTATTTATGCCGAAACAATTATTACTCAAAGTTTGCGACAGGTTTTTTCTTCGTAATCATTCTACAACCGATGAGTCCTGAAGCCATACTCACCACTCTGACAAGCTTGCACTCTTACACTGTAAACGGTGAAAGGATCGAGGGCCGACACGGAGAGCTGCTGGTGCTGCCCGCCATGAAATGTTATGGCCTTGCGACTTCCAGCATTGAAAAGGATGTTGTAGTATACAGGTTCAGTGTTGTTAAAGTGAGCTGTAGAATGAGATATTTTATAGTTAAAGGACTTATACCTATGAGTTATGACTTCACAACAAAAGAATGTCATTTCATGTTGGTAAAACAACCTGACCAACAAAACAACTGATGTACACACAATTGTCATCAGTTTCTCATATGCAAACGCATGATTGGTCCAATTTCTATTATAAAATCATCAATGTTTGTGGCATGAGAAAAATCCTGTCAAGAAACTGTAGGCCCATCTTTTTATATTGATATATTTATATTTGTATTTGTTGTTTTTGGTTTAAGGTTGTCTCATTTTAACATACAGATCTGCACACAGTGTTGGTAAGTTTGACAGTTAGAGCTGTATTGAAAAAGTTGAGTTGTGTGGCGCTTTGGACCGGGTCTCTTAACTGGATAAATACACACAAATGTATAAATACAGACAGGACTCAGACACACACACACCCACCCTAGACTTTGTTAATATTCTCACCGGAGGTTTTTCCATAATTCAGGCCAACTGTATTGTGATGGGTTATTCAACATTCATGAACTCTAGATATCTTGAAAATGAACTGATTACCAGACAAATGAAAGACTTCAATTATTCAACCCCCAACTCACATATGCACACATGCACCTAAACACACACACCTTGTGACATCACAACAGAGAGCTTTTTATGTGGATGGACAGCACATTGGCGTACTCTACGTATTTATCGTTTTACACACACACATGCCAATATGCCACAGAGATTTAAGGATACTTTGATGTTTACCTTCTTATATTTATTAACTAATATGTTCTGTTACTATTCTATGCTTCTAGTGAATGAAACCTCAATTAAAAATGCCGACATTCAGTCTTGTATAAATGAAGAAGCACAAATGCAGCACCTTTGCTGTCACTGAAACACACACATACACACACACCGACACACACACACACACAATTGCAGCATTGGAGGAATTGATCTTTGACTCAGGAGCCATGACTAAATGTGTTTTTAATTCCCACACGCCAGTACTTGACAGTAAGTGTAAGCACGTGAAAAAAACATACACACAGATCGACACACTGCATGAAAGTCATGCACACACACACTCACACATGTACACACACACACACACACAAGATGAAAACACTCCAGACTGTGGGCTCAGGGAGTTAACCAAGCGTGAGAACCCAGCCGATATTTCCTCACCTTTAAAATCAACCCATAATGACGATAGAATAGGCCTGCCTATGGAAATATCTCAAAATGATGCAAACACAAACATATACACACACACGCACACACACACACAAATGCACAAGTACAAAGAGGCATACATAAACACAGACACAAATATACAGAAATAAGAGACACACAAAACAAAGTGAAGTGTCTTTGCTACTTGGCTCTTTAAGCAGTTTCTGAGATGGGAAATCAGCTTAATGAGAGGGTAATAGTCAATGATAGATGGGTTAGGGCAGACAATCACTGCCCCATAAGCATGAAACCCATCTCCAAGTGCATGCTCATGTATGCCTGTGTTTGTGTTTAGGTCTTGAGAGGCCAGAAGGTGAATGTAAAACTACTCAGGGTTTTTGTCTCTGTACGACCCCTTTTTCTCCGTTTGATTTCCATAAATAGCTGCCTAAATAACCTTTAAAAGAACAGAAAGCCTTGAAAATAATTCAAATATGTGAATAATGTAAAAAAAAAGTAAAAAAATAAACTTCATCTATGCATTCCATTTTTGCCTTAAGGTCAAAATGACTCCATGTTATTTGTTTTCTATTGATTAATCCTACTTTTCTTTAAGAAAAAGAGGTTTGTTATTTTTTGTGAAAAAAAGTAAAATTGTTAAATAATCATTTTAACATTTACTCACCAGGAGGGGACCAGGTAAGAGAGATGGAGAAGGGGCCCAACGCAGTCACTCTGTGGGGGGGTGGGATCCCCGTGGGACAGGATGCGGGTGTTTGTACGGCATATTTGTCACTCACTCCTGTGCCCCCTCCTGTAACAGCCTCTAGCTCGTAAAAGTACCTGAAGAGTTCAAATAAAAAGGAAATCATAATCACTGGTCATGTTCAAGCACATTGATTAAAAAATGTTATTTTTTAATTTTCTAATCATAAAACTAAAAGGGAAGTAGGTGTAATAGAGAAAAATGTGTTTTAATGTCACAAATTAAAAGAAAAACAAACAAATCCATTGCATAAGAGTAAGCAGAAAAATCCTAATTGCTTGAGATCAGGCTTCAGCTTCTGTTAGATCAAATTTCCGATTTTCCTCTCTGGCATCGTCTAAGAAGACTTTTTGTGCCAAAAGATCAGCTTGTAACCCTTGTGCTATCCTAGGCACTTTAACATTGGGCGTTGGGTCATCTAGACCCACTAGACAGTGCGCTGAACCTTTTTTCTTCAATGTTTTGTGAACCTCACTGGTGTCCATGGATAACATGAAATCTTTCCACCTTTATCCACCTTTGTCATGGTAGGGAGAACACGTCAATGTAAGGGTGGGGTCATCTAAGATAGCACAAGGGTTAAATAGATGTGGTCACATCTGGCGATGATGACCTGCTCAGTGTGATCAGTAGAAGCTGTCTTTCATCTTCTTAGCAGTGAGTTCGGTGCTACAATGAGCGGGCCACACGCTCCCTGCTCCGCTCCATTTTGATGCATCCACTTGCAGACAAATAGATCCATGAACATCTTCTTTTTCCTTGTCTGAGCTGGAATCTGGCTCAAACTGGATAGATCTGATGTTGCTCACTATTTTTGTGGCACTGGTAATGTTAATGCTGGGGTTGTGAGGGGCTGTGACCTAGCGGGAAAGAGTGTAAACAAAGGGATGATGGGAAATGAAGACAGGCTTACTCTGCAATAACAGGTTAACCACAACTCAGAGGTGAATATCTGATGAACTACTGCAGCTCTGCAGAAACTAAGTCCTAGAAAACCACACAGGTTTCTTTTTCTATTGGCTATAAACGGCATAATCATAATTTAAAAAAACACTGGGAACGCTCTAACAATAGATCAATAGTTGATGATTGGAGTGGAACTTTAACTGCTACGGAGTAAATCTGGGGGTGCTTTTTGTTGGTAAATAGACTACTAGTAGTTGTGTTTACAGTAAATGTACCAAAGGACATCATTATGCACTTTTAAACATCTGACCATTTATAATCTATTCTTTTTCCAAACCTGCCTATTTCTGTTGAGGGTCAAAAGGATGCTGGAGCCAACCCATCAACAGTCGGACGAAGGCGGGGTACACCCTGGACAGCTCGCCAGTCCATCACAGTGACCATTTATCAGTTTTTCCAAATCAAAGCAGGGAGCATATTTCATTATTTGTCCCCGACAGTCTTTCTTTTTCATAAGTCTCACTGCCTGTCTAGACTCGCTGCACTTCTCTCGCTCATGACATCATAAGATAGATTTTCCATTTAAGAGCATGTGGCTGGCTGGTGCTAAAGCTTACATTAACTGTGTAAGTGGGCCACCATTTAACATTAAAAGCTTTTAATTTGCTATAAACTCCGGGACACATGCATTAATAGGCGTTGATGTTGGGTTATTGTTCCCTGTGCTGAGTGTTTTAAACAGGAGGCCATTAGAGCTTCTGCGCTGGGTTAGATCACACTCACGGAAACATATTAAAGGCAGTCATACGTTATGCTCATAGACTAGTATGGGGTGACATGGGACAAATATAAATAAAGGCGAGTTGGAAGACACAACAACTGAAAGGGGACAGAAAAACAGAGGGTATGAACCCAGCCTGTGAAGAAACGACTGCGATGAAGGATTTTATCAAGGTACACGGTTTCAGGGAGCGAACCAAGTCCAGCACTTCATCACAGGAAGACGTTTACTTAAATATAAACACCACCTTGGGATGTCAAAACTTAAATTGTGTGTGTGTTAGGTAATTGTGAAGGGAAGTGTTTGCATCTGTTTGGCGGTGGATGTGCTCGTCTGTGTGTGTGTGTGTGCGCGCGCGCGAGTGTGTCCTGCGGGGCCAGCCAGAGGGAATAGGTTAATTCTCTCGTCATCTTAGACACTTCCTGGGCTACTGAAGCAAAGTGACAGCTAATCAACATTGTCATAAATAATCAATGGCCACTTTGAGCAGTCACGTGCACTCTCACACGCGCACACACAAAGCAGTGGCAGGGCGTGCACTGGCAGGCGCATACACGAGCCCGCCTGGATAATGGGGCCGGTGCTCCCTGTGTAATTCTTGGTGCAGGGCAAAATTGAGAAAAGAAGGGAGGTAAGAGAGAAGGGACAGGACAGAGGGGGGGCGGTTAGAGGAAAGTGAAGTGAATTGAGGAGCGATGAGGCTTTGGACAGGAATGCCTTCTGGCAGACTATCTGGAATTATGGAAAATTAAACGTCACACACATGCAGTCCCATCTCCTTCCTTTCCTTCTTTCACTTTCCCCCACATGCAAAAGGTGTGCGTGTTTGGGAGGGTTAACCTAAAAACCTGCACTTTTAATTCCTGAGATATATTTTCAGAACTGAATGAAAAACAAAAAGGCACCCGTGAGGTTTTCTTGAAAAAAAAAAGCAGATTATAAAAGTTTAAATAAAAGTAAACATAAATAAAATCTATGCTCCGTTGCAGTCTGTAAGCAAAGGGAAATCAGATTTGTGATTTTAATTTGCGTGCATGGGACTGTCTGCGTCTACATTAAATATTTGCCCATTAAATGACACAAACAGACAAGTGCGGTTTTCATCCCCCAAAAGAGACATAGATGAGATGATAGCAATGTTTTAAAACAACTCCACCCAAGCATAGACATTAACTCTATGCACAAATATGAAGCATTGAACGTGATCCATGTACTCCAGGAGAAGTGTCTGTGTGACTTTAACACATGCATGAAGGTTTCACATGTTTGTTCTCCTCTGTGAGTACATGCGAGGCTCTACCTGCGTTTTGGCTCCAGTCCAGTGTCGGTGTAATTCTGGTCACGCCGGGCTCCCGTAAAAACAGTGAGACCATCTCGGATCAGCCTGTACTGGGAGATGAGTCCATTAGGTTGAGACGGCTGATCCCAGTACAGCTCCACTGCGGACGTATTTATTATCAGGTGCCTCGGCTTCGACCACACACCTGCAGGAAAGATTATAGAAAGAAAATTTGAATGCCCTGCTTTAATTAAAACCAACTTTAAAGGAGATTTGAAGTCTCTGTTTTGATTGCAAACAACAAAACAACAACAAAGTTAAAATATATCTGAGGAGAAGTTGAAATAAAAAAGTATAGAACACACGGAACAGTACGAAATGTGTAAAAGGCATATACAAAACATTTGAAAGAAAAATTATATTGAATTCCATAAAAAATAAACCCTAAAGTAATTTTTATCAAAAGGAAATATTTCCTTTTCTTAAAAGGATGAATTTACAAAATGTAAAATACAAATATGTTTCTTTATCTTAGGATTATATTAAAAAAAAAAAAAACTTGTAATTTGCATTAAAAAAAAACTTTTCAAATGTATTAAACACAAAATATACTTTGTTATAAATACTTAAATTAGTTGTATTTTCTATTAGAAGAATGCACCTACACAGCCAAAATGTGCAGGTGTGTGTTTGTGTGTGCATACCGGCAGGTTTGGCTTGCAAGGTGAGTCCTGTTGATGGTTGACTGACTCCACAGCCAACAGCTGTACAGGCTACCAGCACAAAACTGTAGTTTGTATATGGCTGCAAGCCTGTAACCCACAAACCAGAGACACATATGTCACATCCAAGTCGGTTGCTTTGTTTAATAACCAATGTGTAGTTATGGGATCTTTGGAAAAAAAAGAAAAAAAGAAGGAGCTCTGACGTTAAGCTGTGATGGGAAACCCTTACACCTGAAAACATGTAAAATGAGCAAAAAAACCCTACAAAAAATACAAAAAAGTAAATGTTTGTCCTGTCCATGTTATCAGTTTTGGCTCTCTCCATTTCACTCGCCCTCCCTCTGCTTTTTTCCACATTCTCAACGGATGGATCCATATCTGTCTGTGTTAAATTATGCATGCCATAACTCAATAATGAAACGACGTAAAGATGTGCAGCCGTGGAACTGACATGGGATAGGACCGGTCCAACGCTGTAATGTCATCAGCTTTTGATCTATGATAATTATGATACCTCTGTATGCGTTTAGGCTGCAGTGTCCATACATGATTTATTTATAGGCACCCGTTCCACCAACTAAAAGACATCACACAGCGAACTGACTGGTCCTTTAAGTAAAGCCACCAAAGATCAGCTTTTATGCTAAATTTCAAATACCAGATGATACTTCAAAAACAGAATTTTCTTCTATTGTTTTTGAATATTGGAAAACGGATTTTACATCACATATACCTTCTTTTAATATGGAGTGGATGCCTCAAGATGAGAGCTAATCATTGGGGCTGCCATGAGGATATTTTATGGTCATTCACTTAACTGACAGCCTGCAACAGCTTGCAAATCAAATTCAAAGGAGAAAAAAAGGATAGGACTCAACAACATTATTTCAAAAGCATGACTGCATAAAATAGAGTGTTCAGTCCTTTATTCCACACAGTTTTAGATGAAATGGTACATATCTGATTTTAAAAAACATTTTTTTCCATAAATGTTGCCACATGATAAATAATCATTGTTTTTTTCATTTAATTATGGTCATTTTTATTATTTATGTTTTAATATTATATTTAGCATGATAAATAGTTAAAGATCTTGAGGTATTTCAAAATTTTCATTTTTTATAATGCTTTATTTTGGTAACTAATATGTAAAGGTATTAACACCTTGTAAATAAAAAACAAAGTGTATCAGCTGTAAACAATGTTTTGATGCAAAACATTAATACAATCATCTATAGCTGTTTTTAACTAGGAATGTAAAAGAGCAGTGAAACGAGAAGGCGGACTGAGGTGAGCGGCACGGCTGCTATGTGCAAGGTGATATCCAACTTGTGTTGAGTACATACAGCGGAGAAAATGCACACCAATCCACATGCATGTGTGTGCAAGTTCGCACATATGCAGTGACTAATGCACAACGGAGTGCTTCATCGCTTCTTCTTCACGTCTCTTTCTCCTGCTTAGCCTGCTTAACATGCCTCAGCGCCTGCAAAGCTTAACTCAATCTCTGATCAATGTGTCTGTGTGCAAATGTTCTCACAATGCTACCCTCTGTTTGGGTTAAATAAAGGAAATCTGCCAGCCATACGAAAGTACTAGGGTTGAAGTGTAAGGCTCTGTTTAACTGTGCAACTAAGCATGGGTACGTGTTATTGTATCTGTGTGCGTGTGTGTTGTCTGCATTTGTAAATCTACGCTGCAAGTTTCTGTAATTTGCTGCAACACTGAATTAAGGCTGCTTTCTCCATTTCTTTTCCATGCAGGGTGTGGTGGCGTCTCAATTTGAGTCAGAAGGGTGAACAAAATTTAAAACTGGTCAGACTCACAACTTATTCATTTATTTAGGAAAAGAAAAGAGTTTAGATATTTTAAGGTTTATAACAAAACAAACAAAACAAAAAAAGAACAGATGGGGCTGGTTAGTGTCTACATTAGATAATCAAAATTATTTCAAGTGTGACCACTATTAACAGTAAAAGTGAAAGACAGGGAGACTAAATGAACGTCAAACAGCTTTTATGTAAATGTGGCTTTAACCTACAGTTTCCCAAAACATGGACTATAAAATCTTCTCTCTTTAGGGATTGTGAAACTAAAATAAATCAAAAATAAACTACATGTAATGTTTATCCCAAGGTTTGTGAATACACAGATGGCTTCCAATGACCATGAACACTCAGCCTGAAGAGGGCAGTGTTGGACTGCTAGAGGACTAACATCTGTCTGGCCAAGTGCACGGAACAACGGCGTGATCCCGTAGATGTGACTACCTACATGCATGTGCACCTGCAATACACCTTATGTGAACGATTATAGAAAAACTGATTGAAACTAATTTTAATCTCTTCCACAGTCATTGTTAGTATTTTTAAAAACACACATTGGGGGGTTTATGATAGAAGCCCCTTACAGAGATTTATTGAAGCGAGGCTGTAAGTAAAAGCTGCACTCGGTCTGGATCTGTGATGGCGCGTCGTGGGTTTGCAGCTATTGAATAAGCAAAGTGTCAAGAAGAGAAGCTGTTTGTGGGAACAGAACAAACAAGAAGCACTGTCAAAACTGCTGAGCTTTATGTTAGGCATGTGTGTTGCAGATAAAGCATCTGATTTACAAATAAAGGCCTTTCACTGTTGGCATTACATAATGTATTTGCGTAATGGTACACAAATCCAAATCCACACTTGCCAACATATACAGGGAAATAACTAAAAAAAAAAGATTATATAGGTGGAAAGTATATAGAAAAAAAAACAAACAAAAAATTGAATAATTAGGAAATAAGAGATAAACTAAAAGAAATGAAGTAGACACAAATGTGGAGCAAAATTTTGCAAATCATCAAGCACAAAAAAATAAGACATTTTCTTGTTTCTATCTGAATTAAAAAAAAGATGTTTCAAGACAAAGCAAGAAAAGAAGGAAAGAAACAGAGTAAGAAGCAGGACGGAGGAAAGTGAGCTTTGATAACAGCTCTTCTAAATAATTAAGAGTTTGACTTCCTGTGTGTGACTCCCTAATGTAGAGGCTGTCTGGGATGGAATAATAAGATCAGATTCAAACACACCCCCCCCCCCCCCCAACACACACATACACAAAGACAATTTAATCTCATAAAGCAAAATAACCCTTGTCTTTCCAAAATTGCAGTTATCTGTTAGTTCATATGCAAAAAAAATGCTAATAAACAGTTTTGCTTTTTCTTCTCTTTGGTATTTACCAGAATTGCATATCCACAACTTTTCAAAGAACTCACACAATATTTATCTTGTTACGCAATGCTCAGAAGATGCCAGATGTATTTCTCGGTTTGTTCTCGAGTTTGTATTGGTGACACTGTTTGCCTGCTTACATGTAACAAGTGGTAAATGAGTCTGTTGTTGTTGCGCATCAATGTTATATTGAAAAGCAAGACTCACAACGAGGCTCCATTATGTCAAAAATTATCCTTCTGAAGAGAGTTCTTCAAACATATAAATATATTCAGGAAGTGTTAAAAGAAGGCGTCAATTTATAAGTCGAAATTTTCTAACGTCTACATGCCTCTGAATAAGTATAAGTGGATGCTTTAGGGGAAATGCGTTAATAAATAAAAGAACACATTCAATTCCCTGCTGTTCTGAATTAATAATGAGCCTACAAAAGACCAATTAAACACATGATTAATGCCATAATCTATATAATTGCAGGCAATAATTCATTGAGAGTTAATGATAGCAATACTTAAAATTGATTCACATGGGGTCGCTTTATACAGTGGTGCTTAATTCTTTTTATTAAGTTTTTTTTCTTTTTCAAAACTGCTAAAAAATGTTATTTGCAAGTGGGATTTTTCTTAATGCAAAAATAATAAAAACAGGGAACATATACACATAAATAAAGGTACATTTTGTATTTTTAGATTTTGACAGAATAGAACTGTTTATGTTGGAGTATTTTTACAACATTGGGGTAAAATAATAGAAAAAAGTTGCAGCCCCAAACAAAGTATAGTTCTAGAGTCTAGAAAACAATATTTTTATAGTTTTTGTACCAAATTTAATTTCATCATAGGTAGATTTTGTATTTGTTTATTATTTTCTATGGGCCTTAATCATTAAGACATAAAACAAGTGATTTTTAGTTTTTGACTTTAACGGACAGTTTCTTCAGCCTGAGAAGTATTTATCATGTCATATATTTTGTAAGTATTTATCTTAATATCTGACGAAAACAAACAACTCTTTTTGTGTGTCTGAGGTGTCACTTTGAGGGTGTCCCTGCCAGAAACTGGAAATGAAACTAGAAATGTAGTCAAGATAAAAAATGGCATATTAAACATTAAGGATGAAGGAATAGGACAGCAATTATTTCTGCTCATATTTTACTGGAAACACTTAGATTCATTCATCCATCTTTTTATCTGTCCAAGTCCTTACACTGTTTCTTTTCTTGCTTATTCCTGAAAAGCATAAATTTTATGCATCTTTCAGACGTAAATATATTTAATATTTCTGGTCTCTTTTTCCATCCTTTCCTCTCTCTAGGTTGAGCTAACGTCATACTTTTTCCTCTGCAATTATCCAGATGGGGTATTATGAAAGAATAGAAAACAATGATGCCAGATATTTGTCTTTTCCCTGTTGTTTTTTTTATTTTATTTTTATTTTTTCATCAGTAATCCAAGCTACTTATCTCATGTCATCAGGACTGTAGGAATACAGCCGTCTCTGTCTCATCTTGAAAAGTAAAACATACAAGATTTCAAACAAGTTCAGGAAACAATTGTCTGAAATGGCAACCAGCTTTCAGAGACTCACAATCATGTTACATTATGTAAGTGGAAGTAAAGTGAAAAGTCATTGAATGCTTATGTCTCCATTCAAACGCGCTACAATCTGAAAAAATAACATAAAAATAGGATTTTTTCTATTTCCACTTAAGTGATTGTTCTCTTTTAATTTCTTGGATTTAAAAAGACCCCAGGTAAAACGTTGCTTGCATACAATTAAGTGACAAACAGGCCATAAAAAAACAAATAAAATAAATTACTTTTACCAAATGTTACAAAAATGTCTACCGGTACTTAGCCAATCTGTAAAAAGTGGAAGAAAAAAATCCCACAAAAAATATGATCTGGAATTTATGCTCTAAGTTTTTAATAGAACTAAATAAAATGCAGATGTACAATATAATTTCTTAAACATAAAAAAATGCAATAATCAGCTTTTTAGATGTTTGAAGATTCTTAATCATTTATATAACAAGAACAATTTTATTTATAATGTTTTCCTAGAATAAACAAGTTTTAAGTGAGTGTATTTTTAAAGGTCTACAGCAGACATATATACAAGACGATGAAGGGACGGGAGAGGCTGCCTCAGTAGTGGTTTTGGCTGACTGCACATGGTTTTCCAGTGTCTCACTGGGGGACATGAGATTTTCACACACACATGCTGCTTGCTTACACTGGCACTTGAGGCTGGTACAGTATTACAGCACATTACTGTCTCTATTTGGCACCGTCTACTTTGTCTCTTGCCTACTCATATAAACACACATGAATGCAACTTCTGACTACACAAGCCAACCACAGGCACCATGGGAATAGACTACTGGCTACTGGCAAAGCTGGTGCCTGGTCCGAGTCCAAGATGAGAGAGCTGTAAAGGGAAACTGTTTGAGAACTTCCACCTAAAAAGATTTTGAGGCTTTATTTTAGCATTTAACAGAAGTTAAATTTGATTTGGAATGCAATTTTGTTTTACACTGATCTCTGATGGTTTCACAAGAGGGGGAGATTTTTAGAATTCTGATAGTATTTATGAGGAATTTGGCATAATTCATTGTAATTAGAACAACATCCCAAATCACAAATAAAGGGGCCTATAAGTTTGGGTCAACACTTTTATGTGGCAGAGCCACCAATGGCACTAAATCTGTTGAATCTCAAAAATACAATTATGGGATAGGTTAACCTGTTGCTGTTTTATTATACAACTGGATTAAGATTAGTGAACATTCTACCCTAATTTTGAATAAATAACCAAATAGAGAAAGCAGGAAGACAAATGGGTCCTCAAATATTCAGAACTTGAAGAAAAAAAACAAACAATGATGCTGAAAGGACACTTTAAAAGAGAAGATGTGAAAAGAAGACAAAGGAAGCAAAGGTGGGCAGATGACTTGAGGGGGTAATGATGCACATTTCCTACCTTTTACAGTATAATTTTTGGGTCCATCAGTGTGTGTGAACACGGTTCCGATGCCAGTCTGGTTCAGGTGGTAAAGTTGTATGATTCCATTTTGACGAGAAGGCTCAGACCAGCTCAGGCTTAGGGAGGAGGGGCTTAGAGCTTTTACGACTGGAGGCAGCACGCCCTCTGGGACTCCCTGAACTGTCACAGCCATCACCTGGACACATTTAGCAAACACCCTGAAAATGGAAAAGTCCAAGACAGCAAGCAGAAAACAGATGGATTTCTGCTCTAGCTATGTACAAAATGTAGCTCCAGATGTGAAACCTAAAAGAATTAAGTATGACTTCTATGTAGGTTGAAATGTAAAGTCTCTCATCAAATAAAAAATAAAGTAGTTTGAGCACAGTCAAAGTGTTGTATTTGGTTGTACAATACCAAGGATGACCACTCCATTGTAAATTCCACACGTGGTTCCTGTGAGCCTCTGTGAATGCTGGGCGAATGTGGCGCCCACAGAATCACAGGGCAATCTGCTTCTAATGGCAAGAGGGATATCCTGCCTTAATAGACTGTCACTAGCACTTTTACCAGCTGTCCCACATAGTGCTACGCAATTAGAGCACTGCTACAACAACCGAGGAGACACACGGGCAGGAGTGCACAGATAAACACACACAGGTACATACAGGTGAACACACCAATAGAAGCAAAGCAGAGGAAACACAAGACGATAAAGAGATGCATCTGAGGCAAAGGGCCAATCAGGGAGTTCCTCAATGTTAATTCAAACCCAGCGTAAGGACTTCAAATTAAGTAACCCTGAAGTTGACACTTTGGTGGAAAATAACCACTGGTAACTTTTTTTTTTGCACACTGAAATTTTATTAGAACAAAACAAAAATAATTTACACATTTTTGTAAAAAAGTAGGATACTAAAGGTAATTCATTTTTCCTCCGTTCACTGTGCTAAAAGCAGACGCGACAATATATATATATATATACTTTTTTTTAAAAGACCCAAAGGTTATGATGATTATAGATTTGTTTTCTTTAGTTCTGAATGTGGAGAATGATGCCATCACATGCTGAATGCAACCGTCAAAACGTTCTTCAGGCTCTTCAGTTTTCCACAGATACCTGATGATTTATCAGCAACCAGTATTTTGATTCAAAAGACTGGACTGGGTTTTCACAGTTCACTAAAACTTTGAAGACTAGATTTAAAGGCGCACAAAAGTACATTTTCTTAAATTTGCCCAGCAGATGATGCACTTTAAACACAAGAGTTTTGAGTAATCAATTTAAGATAGATCAGACTGCAGATAGATCAGACTGCAGTTTTTGGAAAAGTGTCCATAATTGTTGGTTGGTTGGACAGTGGGAAGAGCGTATAGATAAAAGAGGTTAAGAAAGTAAACCGATAACTGTTGAGGAAAAAAACGGAACTGGAATGTTGAGATCAGGCAAATGACAGGAGACAAATGGCAAAGAACACAGGGCCAAAGGATTGGAAGTCAGAGGAGGACCAATCGCTCTTCTTCCTGCTCTAAGTGACCGACTGTATTACATCAGCACCTTCTGTTGTCACTGCGGGTGTGCACTTGTGTGCGACTGTGTGTGTGCGAGTGAGAGAGAGGTAACTGATGCCAGGTAATTGCAGTGGTGTATTAGGTTAGTTCAAGTTATCCCATAATTGGGACTGTTTGGCCAATTTTCACTGGTGTACAAACTAATACATCTCACTCCTTTTCCACCCTCTACTGGGAGTGTGTGTGTGTGTGCATGTGCTTGTGTGAACATGTACGTGTGTAAGACCTGGACTTAGGCAGAGAAACATGGAAGGCAGGGATCGAGTTTGTAGTGTGGGTGGGTCTGTACACTGGCCTCAGTTAAACAGACAAAAGTTTGCAGTCATGAGCCTCTGAAAGTTTCTCCTCTTCCAAAAAATCAATACAAACCTACATTTTCATACATAAAGAGTCACATCAAAGTTGGGAAAACAAGCCTTCCAAATGACAAAAAGGTTTTCACAATTTTACTTTATTGTTTTGTTATCAAATGTATCAAAAATGGTAAAGAAGACTGAAAATTCCTGCTGGAACACATCAAGAAGTGTAATGACATAAATAAACAAAATAAAAAAAAGTAGGGGATGCAAAGTGCTGATGTACTGTGAACATTCTTTCTATAATAATATAAGCAGCAAAAATTTTTGAATGCTTTGTTGCACATTTGGGTAAAAATGTAGGTTTGATTTTCCCTGACATTAGCATGAGAGCTTGTTCAAAAAACCTATAAATGAACTCAAATAGCAGAGCTTAAAAAATGAATACATAACTATCTATACGCATTTTTATCTGAGACATAATGCAGTTTCATTTTAATTACTGAAAGAATGAAATAACATTAAAAAAACAACACGTTTTTTCAAAAACAAACCAAACATTTTTTGTTCCTGAAATAATATCAGTTTTTCTTTTATTTAATAAAGTTAGGGTTAATTTATATAAAAATATGCACTTATTAATTGGAAAATATCCTGCTATTTAGGCTTTTTAGATTTATTACAGAGAAAGACACATGGAACAACTTTTTTTTTAGATCAACCCTTTCCAAAAACATTAAGTTATAGTAAAACTGTTTTCACGTAATGCATGTAGGCACTTCATTTCACCATTTTAACAAAATATGTCTACGTCTTGCTGTCCCTGAAGTCTTTGCATTTGAAAAATAAATTGTCATTTAAAAATGTATTCAATTGGCTTTAAATCAATTTGAATGTTCATCCCTCTCAACCAGAAAATGTTATTGTATGAGAGCCACTACCACAGACATGTGCTCTCCAAAACCAGAGTCCTGAATGTGGCGAGTGTTCACGTTGTACGGATATATCTTTTATAGGTAACTTGTACACTATTCCCTCACCGTATGGCATATCACCTGTCGAGTTCTTGTTGTTTTTTTTTTTTTGTGAAATTGTGTACGTTTCTTATTCTTTTTTAGGAGCGCAGTGCATCCTGATTGACTGCTGACCTTGTCAATCAATCTCTTCTTTGCCGTGTCTCCGATGCAGAATGTGTTCAGGCTGTAAAATCTTCTCAAATCTTTGATACCGAGAAGACCCCTGTTTTCATTCTATAAAAAACTGAACAAAATTTTCTGCAAATGTTTAAACTTTGAGAATTTAAAATAGAGAGAAAAGTGTATAAAGTGTGATCCTGTGATCTGTGATCCTACTTTGTGTTCTCATCTACCGTGGGTTAATTCTAGAACATAACCTCCACAGTAAATGAGGGAACACTGTAATGACAGCAATCTCACTAGGTTATAGAAAAAAACATAACTCTGTAATGAGCTGGCCTATACCTTCAATATCTTCGATTGTGAAATTCAAAGTTAAATGGAGTAAAAAAAACAAAAGCGCTACAAACTTCAAGGCATCAGAAAGTGTGTCATTGCATCATCTTTTATATGTTAATCAAGCAGTCTTACCTTTGTGCTGTCAGTACAACCTGCTCGATTACAGGCCCTCAGCTGGTAACCATACTCCTGAAAAGGCCTGACCCCACCAACATCAGTAAAACTGCTTTCATCTCCACGGTAACGTTCTTGTCCATCCCTCAGTATAACATAATGAGTGATCCGCCCTATAAAGGAAACTGCAATTGTTGCTACTCATTTGAAAATGTTTCTAGCATTCATTTATCGGATTAATTTCAATCCAGTGCTCCAATGTTTGCAAAGATACAACTTTCATGTTTTAAGGACATACAAACCGTTGGGTCTGGCAGGAGCTTGCCATTTTAACTGGATAATGTCGTCTCGTTCTCCTAGGCGACTCCAGCGGGGTGGGGCCACACCCCAGGGTTTGTCTTCACTGGTTGTCACTGCTGTAGTGTTGCTGGAGCTCCAGCCAAAGCTGTTCCAACCGCTAACTCTATACTCGTATACAGTGAAGGGCTCCAAATCAGAATCTATATCAAAACAGGAAAAAAGTACACATGTATTCCCTTAAAGAATGCACCACTCAAAATGTTGTTCCAATTAAAAAGAGAAACAAGAGAACTAAATATTACAGAACTACATATTTTTTGGTCAGGGCTCCTTCTGGTAAGTCAAAATTTTGAATTTTATTCTCAAAAGTTTAATGGTTACAAAAAACAGAGTTGTGTTGCAAAGATTTATTCGTTTTTTAAAAACTGCACAACAAAAACCAAAAGTATGTAAACTCTCCTTAACTATGCAAATTGCAAAAACCAAAAAGGCCTTTGTCTAACGTTTCTGACAGAAAAACGCATCATGCTGAGATTTTTTACACTGATGATCTAAAAGAGCAAATAAAAAAAAACTATGCCACAAATTTGGTTCACATAACAGTTTTACACGTTATTTTCTGCTGAAGATTGTGGTATGTTAAAAACTACTGCCATTAGCAAACAACGCAAAACAAAAACAAGGATTTTGTCCATAAAACTAAAATAAAAAATAAAACATGTAATTCCTTTCTTTGATTATTTGATTATTGATAACGAATCTCACTTTACATTTTTTTACAAAAATATGTGAGAATGGAAGATATTTGTTACTGTTATGTATTTAATAATAACAGTTAAAATGTTGACAATTAGGTTTTCTTTCCTTGTTTTGGTAATGCAAAAAAAAGCTACATGTCTCATCAGGTGCTAATTTAAGACACATGAATAAAGACTGAATACAAATGGCTTTACTGGAAAAATTGCAATGAGAATACCGTTCTTCTTCAAAACAAACATATTTTCTTTAAGGTAAGAAAAGTCTTTTGAAGAAATGTTTTAAGGATAAATTGCAGAATAGACTGTCAAAATAAGAAGCATGAAGATGTCAGGGATGTAGTTAAACCTGAACCTCCAATAGACACCATAAACCTCAGTGGTTTTGGGCAAATTAGACAATACGGCCATCCTGATCCCGCATTTCATCATCTCCCACTCAATCATTACTTCAAATTATGAGGTTAGTGAGCTATTTTTTCCACACACATTCCAGTTGTGATTTAATAAATTTTTCTCTGGCAGAGCAGTAATCGTTTTTTTAAATACATACATGTACATGTAACAGCCTCCAAATGAAAGATAAAGGCTCTCTTTTATAAAAGCCTATGTAGACCTTATCCAAGTTGATGGGTGTGATCCCTCTTTGTGCTTTTTCCCTCTCAGCAGCATAGTATGATCAGTTTTAGTGTACGTGTGCATGAGAAACATCTGGTGTACGGTGGGTGTCGACAGCTTTATGTGCGTCTGCCCAGATGGTGTCACAGCATCACCAAGAAAGTCTTATCTTTCCCACCTTGTGCCAGACTCTAAGTAATCAAGCGCATACGCAGAAGTAGAAAAGCACACCCACACAGAAACTCACTAAATGTAAACATACACCAAATATTCCGTATACCCCCCCAAAAAAAAAGATTTATTTTTTGCTAAATAAACTATTCAAGTTGAACATGTGGTCTCACATTTAAAAACACCCACCTGCTCTTACTCCCACTGGGCTGATAAATTGCAGGGAATAGTGAAATGGCATCTAAATACCCATTTCAAAGTTTTAATGACACGTGGCATCAACTAAGTTAGCTTGTAACAGCTTCTAATATACTCAGCAACAGCTGTCCTGCTGTGTGTCTGTGTGTGTGTTTGTGTGTGTGTTCCAGAATATGTGGAAGCAAATGTGAAGCCCCTCGATTGCTTGGCCAACACATTTAAACGCAGCTTTCTGCCGACTTCCATGTTCACTGAGCCCTGCTATACATCGATGGCTGTTTGGTGTTAGTAGCTCCTCGTCTATCTGTGAAGGACTCTAAAGCATCAGCGCAGTTCAAAGTTAAAGAAAAAAACATAAGAAATTTTAAAACTACCAATTACCAAACGGAAGTAGATTTAACAACACAAAAAAAACATATAGTACATCAATGATAGATGTGTATTTCAGTTCAGGTAAAAGAGATGTTTTATTTTTTAATAAAAGAGCATCTTGAGGGCATTTTTCTTAATGTCTTCCTATTCAAACCAAGGCGTGACCTTACTTCTTAAATACAACCTGCAGAAACTCGGGGATAAACACGGCTGAAGCCAGAAAAATAACTGCTGTGATTTGCTATCAAACAATCAAACATGAATTAATAGTAATACTTAACATTTTCGGACCTGACATCCACATGTGTGGACATCACATTTTAGGTTATATTACCTTAATTCGGCTTACTTAGGGCCCTATCAAAGAGAAATAATAAAAGGCATATCAAAAAAGAGCTCAGGTCTTAAGAGGTGAACATTTTAAAAATATTTTTTGTGTAATTCTACATTGTATTTTGATTCATTCTGCATGCAACTGACAGCGCAATCTTTTGTTTGACAGAGACTTTCAAACCGTCAAACCCCCACTTGGTGCAGTCCGCCCACATTTAGGATTGTATGTGTCACCTAAGGTCAACTTTTAGCCAGTCAAGTAGGCCACAATTCATGGAGCTGAAACAATGGTTGTTCAATTGCATCTACACAGGTCAATGGATGTTTTTTACTGATTTCTTTGCTGTCACACATCTTCTACTTTATATATGTAGTTGTAGGGTTAGATAAGTTAATTCTTCTCTAAGAGTTCTGGTAAATCGCCTGTCCGTCCTGGGGGAGGATCCCTCCTTCATGTAGGCACCCCTGATGTTTCTTCGTTTTTTTAGGAGTTTTTCCTTACCGCGAAGGGGGGTCTAAGGGCAGGGATGCCAGTATAGCTTAGTCAGTTTGTTAGTTCATTTTAGTATTTTCCTATTGAACTCTTTGTATTCATGATCCCTTTGAGTTCATGTTTACTTCGAAGCCCATCGAGACGACTGTTGTTGTGATTTTGGGCTATACAAATAAAATAAAATTGAATTGAATTGAATTCTACCATTGAGTTGTATCTGGAATGGCTGGAAAGGTCACATCTACGTCTATACACCCTTGGAGGAGCAGGAGACAATGGAAACCTCCACACAACTGATTCTAATGGGTTTAAACTTAAGCTCAAACTATATTAAACTGCATATTAAATGACTTTTATTAATGGTATAATTTAAGAGTTGGAACAAAACATTTAAAAAGAGAAATTATAGATATTCTCTTTGAAAAAGTAATTTGAACCACTATTTTTTCCAATTAACCTTGAATGAGGCTGGAAACAGGAATTTTAGCTTACAAAATACAGTTGTGATCTTTAAAGAAGCATTAAACTGAAGACCTACTATAAAGGACAAAATTCTGGCTAAACCTTTTGGCCATGAACAATAGTTGGAAATTGTTATTTACGGATGATTCAAAGTTTTGAAAAAAGGAAAAAAATACCAATAGGAAAACAACACACAAAAACCAAACAGTTGCCCACTGCTTTCACAAACATTCACAGAAATGTATGACTTACCCGTGTATGACTGACTGCTGGCATCACTTCTGTACACCACCTCCTCAGGGGACAGGCAAAGGGTTCCCTCGGATGGCATGTCCTCAGTGCTACTGTATATGTCTGCTATTTTGTAAGTATTATTTCTTTTTGCATGCACTGACAGGCCTGCAGTGCGAGCCTCTTGTATTTTGCTGATAAACGGCGAGTAGGGCATGGATTGTGTGTCAATCAGGACCCATGTGCAGGCAGTCAGAGAAGGATCAAGGTCACAGGAGCCACAGTAAGCTGTGGGTGCTGCAGCAAGAGGACACACAGAGCCCCGCAAACACTGATGCTGCAAAGAGGCGGTGAGGAAGATGAGGGAAACAGAAGGTTTTGTTAGTAGTCACAGGATGTAATCTTCTGAGAAACCCGTTGCATTGCAAACTAAGTGACATCTTTAGAAGTTTCCTGGAGTATTGTCTTGTGTTGTATATTCTCAATTCTCTACTTACCTCTACTGTAAATTGATGCTAAGTGTAGCAATACAGATTGTGTAATGCTGAGTGTGTGTGTGTGTTGAGTGTTTTGAACATGAGCCCTAATGACATCATTAGAGATAATGAGTCCCCACCTTTTGTCCCTGATTGTGTGCGTGTGCATTGTGCATCAATGTGCCATTTCACGCTGAGTTAGCAACACACAAACACCACATGACCCGAGCTGATGAATGGAAGATGGTCTGTTCACCAACTCCTGATGCGGCACAGAGCGAGTTTGAAAGAAAAGTGTGTTAAAAATGGTGTCGAACCCAAACGAAACCCCTGCCCTGCCATTTTGGTTAACATACTTGAACAAAATATCTGCTTTGCAGTGCTTGCTAATCATGCTGCTTCTCTGTGTTTAGAAGCATCTGATAGGGTTTTGACTAAAGAACAGTTTGTGCAGCAGACTTGTAATGAGCCCTTCACTTAAAATTCTTATTTTGTGTTGATTTTAACAGTTTGTTAGAAAAACATTACCCTTGCTGAGTCAGTTTGCTTAACTGGCCTGCAAATGTTGAGATTTTAGATGATTTGAGATGCAGATTTGTGCACAATTTTAAACTTTTTATTGAAGGATTAGATGTGTTCTACCTCCAGTAAACCAACATAGTCTGGATAATCATTTTTAATGAAAAGATTAAAAAACAAATTAAAGATTTAAATAAATCAAAAATACATTGTGAGCAAAAGTTGTGTAAAATAACAGCTGAATCCAAAAAGATGCAGTACATTTAAGTAAGATTTCTATATTTATATACATCACCAATTGAATTTCTGCAGTAAAGACACAAACCTGTATTAACAGGCCAGGTGTGGCGCGGTCAGCACACACATGTTGTTGGGGGTCAAATCCAACCCCACTGCAGCATTCCTCATCCTGATGTATGACCATTGACCCACAGCACTTCAATGTCACTGTGGCATTGCCAGCAGGATGTATTATGGGATATCCGTCATTGCCCGAACAGCAAAGAGAGGTAGAAGAGTTTATGTACTCTGTACCACAGCAGATAAACCCTGAAAGAGAAAGAAAAAGTGTCATTGGCTTTGATAGTTCTTTTTATGTTTACTGTGGATGAAACCGTAAGAAAATCTGCTTTCTTTATGTTAAAAAGTGAAAAAGGGAGTTTCCGAGATCTTAAAAAAGTATTTTTCCAGAAAGAAAAAATCTGCAGTTTTAAGTAACTTACCCTCAAAAAGCTTGATCTCACTTTACTACATATTTGCCAAAGCGGCTCAAAAACCCCCAAAACAAAATCCTTACATTTTCACATCATTAACATTTGTTTATTTCTTTTTTCGTCAAAGATTGTTGTCTTCTTTCCTTTCCTGTTTCCCAATAGACATTTGAAGCATTTCACGTTATACCTGAATACCAGCTTTTCACCACAAATGTAGTTTCTTCCTCACCCCACAATCCAACATAAGAGTAGCAGATTATGTTCCACTACACTTAAGTCCCTTTTTCCATCTCTTCTAACCGATCTGCACAGAAAAAGTATTTATGAAGTGTTGAATATCCTTCTGCATATTTTCTTATCATCCTCATTCATAACAACCTGCCCTCCTCTGTCCATCCAGCCCTGCATATCTCTTATTTTCTCCCATATTCACGGCTCAGAACCAATACTTGGGCCGCCAAATGTGAGTGCAGGGGAAGAGAAAGCGTGTTTTTCTGAGAGTTGCCATTTCTGACAGTGATAGGTGATGTCTGTTTGTCAATGTATCACTTTCAGCAGCAAGGTGACATTTAAAAATACATGATATCACTGTATTGCTCTACAAATGTATTGCAGCTTTACATTAAATTTAGAGGAGGTTTTCTTACTATTTCTATCAACTCCAAGTCTTCGACTCAAGTAACTTGCTTTCAATAACTGATAAAAGTGCAGAGGAGGCTAAAAAGTAGATGCAGAGATTTCTTGGTGGCAAAGCATGTTAAGCATAGAGAGGCCTTAAATGAGAATAGGCAAAAAGAATATTAGAGAACAGAGGATTTTTTATATAAACAGATAAGCCTAAAAATGATGTGTTAAACTAGTAAAAACATCCTGAAAGCCTTCTGAATCATTTAAAATGACCAAGAAAATGTCAGCAGCATTTTACAGAATGTCCTGTTTTGTCAACATGTGTTCAGTTTTAGTTTTCTGATCACCTAATACATAAAGAAAATCTATATATCTTAAGCCTCATCAATAATAACATTGTTTTTTCCCCCTCAACTTTAAGACTTATTATTTTTGACAGTTCTGACAGTTATTTTTTTAACTTAACATGAAAAGAAATATGTTTATTAGTCAGATAGATGCAGTTATACTCAACTTCTTTTAATATGTTTTTGTAAAACAAAAAACAAGGTGTCCTTTTATAATAAATAATCCCAACCAATGTGTACAAACATTACTTCTGTATGGAACCTCCTTCCTCACACGGATGTTCAGCCAAACTGGGACAGATGACATGTCATTCAAACAGAGGTCCCTTTCCCACTATAGGATTGTTTCAAGACGAATCATTTTTATACCTTCATTTAGCTCCATGCTCTTTATTTTTTTTTGTAATTAGAATCAGAGATTAAAACAAAAGTAATATTCAGTTACTAAAGCTGAAGTATGTAAATGTTTGTGTCTGTTTTAGAAAAGTGTATAAAGTTTCACTAGAACATTAACCCTTCGATAAACGAGGGAACATTGTACATAAGTGCCTGCCTCTAGTTTAGTTGATCTGTTTCATCTGCAGAAAGTCCAAATGCATTCATCTGGAATGAACCCCGCCAATCTATTTACCTCTCAAGTAGACTAGGGTCATGCATGATATGACCTTTGGTTTGAATGTCACTGGTTCTACTTTGGATACTGGCAGAATTAGACTTTGATTGGACAGATGCTCAGGAGTGTGTGTCCCACTGTGGTGCCTTTGAGCAAGGCAAGGCAGTTAAATGGAGTTACTCAGTAGCCACAGGCGATTGTTTTGAGAAATGTTCTCAAATAATTACGAAACCATCTGAGTGTTAACAGGGAGTGCAGACCTTTTAAGTATAAAAAAGGAAAAAGTACAACAACAATGTAGCTCAGAATCATTTATTTTTCTGGGCAAGAGAATGCCCACTTCACAAATCAGGGTCAGTACTCCGAAAAAATGTCCGACCTAAACCACGACATGATATCACTGACTCTGAAAAATGTAAATGAGTGACAAAAAGCCCAAAGTTACCATCCTGAAACCTTCTATGTGGGTACCCCAAGCTGTGCCTTGCAAGATACCACCCTGGGTGGTTGCCGTTCTGTCCACACCTTAATCCAGCTCTGCTAAGATTTTTTCCTTGCTCTGGATTAGGGCTTTAATATTCAATAATGCTGAGTCAGCATCTCCCTGCTGTGACAATACATCAGAAATACAAATGAGCATGAAATGGCTTGACTAAAAAAATGTGCTTTAATGATGGCAGAAAAACAAATGACACTTTAATGAGATCCACAGTAACAGCTTTTTTTTGTTGTTGTTAAAGTCTGGGGTTTAGAGGAAAGCCTCATTCTCTTGCGATTAGTTCATTGTAAAAATAATCTACATTTTGTGAGTTATTTAGCAAATTTATCCAAACAATGGATGACATGCTCATCTGTGGCACCATCTACTCCCAGCTGTGGTGCCCATTTTATTTGACAGCAGACATTAAACACTAAGTCACTTCTCTGTATCATGGCCTTAGCCCTTTAATGAGGCTGCAGCTAGTTATGGAGTGATAAATAACTTATTGTTTCACACTCTAATCGGTATTCACACTTTGAGCACATTAAAGGTTGTTAATTTAGGCAATCATTCCACTTAAAGGCCAAATGTGGAGACTGGCGCATATTTTCACTCATACCGTTGCAGTGCATTATAACCTCGGCACATCCATCACATGGTCCAAGTGACAGGCAAACGCATTTGTATGTGATTGGGTGACATAAAGGCAGTGTGAAGGCTGCTAACTCACTTAGCAGCAGCAGCTGTTGCAGAGCTGGGTCTTGGTGGCCAATTGCCTGAACGCTTTACTTCAGCTTTACTGACGCGAAAATAAACAGCTCAACGCGTTTGTAAGACAGCTTGCCATTCGTCTGTCCACGTCCAAGTATCCTCGCTTATGTCTTCAACAACGTTATCTTTTTAAATCACAAGAAAATAGATTTGTTATTAATATATTTTTTTGTGTTTAATTCTCACTCTTTTGATCAATAGTTAAAGTTTTCACCTAGGTCTGTTAGGGTTATGTAATTATCATTTGCTTACACGCTATTATCACCATGATATGTTCGTCTTAGTTCTATCTTTCAGTACAAAAACAATGACCTGAAAAGTTCTGATTATACAAGAATATGATGTTCCTGTTCTGCTTGATTTAATGTCCTACTTTTAATGTTATCAACCCTGGCCACCAATAAAACCAGACTTGATACACTGGGAAGGCAGAACTCCTCTGTGACAGTTCGCGCTGTGACAGACTGATTCTCCTTCTGCAGAAGTCTAGCAAAAATTCTCATCTCCTGTGTGGTTCTTCTCTTTATTAAGGAAAAAGTCAAAACCCTGACAGGTATTTTAATTATAATTAGGCTGTTTTTTGGCAAAAAAAAAACAAATGGTCATTTTCTGGGACAGTGTCTGCAGAGCAGCAGGAGTTTATTTAAGATTCACCTCTGACTTGTGGCCGGGACCACTGGCACATAGTATACGTGTCTCCTCGCTTCCCATTATCTAAGAGTTTACACTCTCTCCTGCTAGCTTACAGCCCCTAACAAACCCAACTTAACATTACCGGTGCAACTAAAATGACGAGCAATATTGAAGCTATCCAGCCGTACAGTTTGGAGCCAGATGCCAGCTCAGACGAGGAAAACAAGGGCTTACATGGACCTGGTTGTCTGAAGGTGGATGTATCAGAATGGAGCAGAGCAGGGAGAATGCAGCTTGCCATTGTAGGTCCTAAGTCACACCTACAAGGTTTTTCAAACTGCATTTTTTCTTCTGCTCCTGTCTCAAAAATGTCATTTTAAGCTGAATTTCTGTTATATATGTCCTCCATCAAGGGAAAAATGCCACAAGAACATGTTAAAAACACCAAAAACATTATTGGACACACACTCTCAAGTTGTATTACTTGACTAGGTAATTAAATAAATTTTTCTGCTTAATTTTATTTGTGCATAGTTAGTTTTACTTTGCTGTCACTTTTGTAAAACTTCTTTTAAAGCTAAATCACACAAAAAAAAAAACAGATACGGAATACAAACGTCCTTGGATCAAATTCATGTTGTTTCTCACATTAGTGGCTTCCTTATGTTTCTCCCTACTCCTGCCTTCCCTATACATTAATCTACGTCCTTAAGGTCTACTACGTATTTTCTGCTCCTCAGCTAATCTTCAGCACTGAATTATCATGCATTTAGCAGAAATCCAATCTCTAATTTTCTAAGCTGTGTCTCACATGCTTGCAGATTTGTGTTAACAACTTTTGTACAACACACCCTTGTTTTCAATTCCCCGTAAAAGCTTGAGTGTGATTTTGCACAACTGCAACATTTCAGCACACACATTTGTTTTCTCTCTTCCACCATAGAAAGCTTCAGCTCTAATCTTCAGATTTATGCGGGATTTGCATACATTCGTTAATAGCGTCGGGAGCAGAACATCAACACAAGGTGCTTAGACAACGTGAATTATTATTAGGGTTTCAGTCATTCCCACTTAATGATAAGTCAATATTTAGCCCTGCCAATGAAATAGATAAAAATGTGTGTTGTGGATTAAAGTTATCCAAGCTCTCTAGGAGACCAAAACCCCTCCACAACTTTAAACAAACTAAACACTTTTAAATACCTGAATATATTACAAAGGGCATGATACAAAGTGAAAGCATACAGATATTTACCTAAAAGCCTTACAGCCCAATTCACTGTTGTACTGATTGCTAATAATCTTCTTGGAAGCTCACAAATACTGCATTTGTTACAGTTTTTAACTAATTTAATATGCAAAAATGTAACTTATGAAAAAATTGCTTCCGTTGAAGCTTTCCGGACATAAACTCTTTGCTTGAAAAAAAGAAAAAAACTGTGTGTGTTTATAAGTGAGTGCACATGCAGTTTGTGCTCCACAGAGGCCAGAGTATGTGTCATGTCGGGAAATGAAATCACAGTGGATTGACTTTCTCACACGGAGCGCAGCGTTCCCCTGTGGACACACACATGTGGGTTACTGGTGCTGCCGAGCAAACACATAATCAAAGACACACAGGAACTCTTTTCCCCAGCTGATTGGTTGTCTTCTTGTCTGTTTTTATATCTTTTTTTTTGCTTCATCTTTAATCACAGGAATAGTCCCAGCTATGTGTGTGTGTATGTGATTTTCATAAGTGTATGCATGCTTCTCAAGTATGGGAGATTGCCAAATGATTTTGAGTTGTCACCACCCAGCAGGGATTTACTAAAAACTGAGATGCAAAGAAGTTTATGTTTTTAAAAAGTTTGTAAAACAGGGCAAAAGTGAATGGGATGTGAACAAAAAGATTCAACAAAGCACTAAAACAAACTATAAAAATGGCGAATGGGGGGGATTCTTAAAAGTTTGCTGTACATTTATAATGGAAAAAAGTCATAAAAATGTAATGGCTACACAAATACTTAACTCTTTACTTCCATCATTGGTTAAAAAATTCAATTTCTCCATCATTTATACACAATTAGCAAAACATTTTTCAGGTTAAATGTAAAAAAACAACTTAGTTTTAAACTTCAACAGGCCCCAGGTTTTCTGTCATACCTTGCAGGAATTGACAGATGCCGCAATGCAGTAGTGAAAAGATAGTTGTGTAAAAGGCAGAAGTCTCAGAACTCATGTGTGTCTACGTTTTCCTTAGTTACAAGCTAATTATCGTGATTTTAAACAATCATATCTACATTGTCTGGACATACGTGGCTGTTCTGATGCTGGTTTTGTTTAAATTGATAAAAATTATTAGATGCTGTGAGAAAAACCACTGTCATATGACCTTATCAAGCGACTGACATACAACGATCAGGTGTTGAAGTGAAAGACAAAAACGTAAAATCAGAACTTTCATGTCAATTCACCAAATTCAACTCTTGTCAGTTATTCATATTTTTAAAAGCTAAGCTTAAAAGGTATCCAACATTTACAAGATAACAAAGGAAAAAAGGGAACTGCAGAGCATTCATGAACACTCGCACTTTGACATGCTGTTTTAGCATCTGGTTTTGTACTATACACTTTTTTTTTAAAGCAAACCTAATTGAAAAGTCATTATCATAAATACATTAGAGAGAAAAAAGGTCTTCCTGTGTTAAGAGAACACTCAATCTTCCAAAGGGGCCAAATGCTGCCGTTTAAAATGCTCTGCTGTTGACCATGAATTGATGAGAGGCTTCTGCCAATGATTAACATTCGCTCAAAGGAAACTAAACACCAGAAAACAAAGTAAATATTCAATTAAAACTAGAACAGAAAATGCCAAGGATGTTAAGCTGTATAGATCCTCACAAAAAATGTGAGCAGTGGATAGAAAAAAAAGAACAAAATGTCGAAGGATGGATAAACTGACTTTAAGTTATCTGTACATTTGCACTCCCTCTTACACACAAACTCCACTTTCACAACTACACCAGGCTTGGACTGAGCTAGCTTAACTACTGGGATAATTTCCCTCCAGCAAATGGTCAATGTGCCCTTGAAAAACATATTTGATTATTACTCCCCCCCCCCCCCCCCCTCCTTTTTTCTTTTAGCATCATCACAGCCATTTTCATCACGCACTCTGATGATGGCACGGCAAGGCGCGTTAAGATAACACCCCGGCACCGCCAGGCTTTTAACACTTAAACGGTGAAAAGGGATATTCAGATTTGTCCTTGAACGTTTGGATGGGGCCTGCTGGGCTGGGACAGAGGGAGGGAGCAAGAGAAGGAGTTAAAGAAATGCACATGTTTTCAAGATACCCTCACTTTCAGAAAAAGTGAGGCAGGAGAGCATTACGCTAGCACCTGCCGTGAGAAATGGTGTTGGTGGGGTTGGAGGGCAGAGGGAAGAGTTAAAAGAAATGGGATCCTATAAAGAAAAAGTGTAAAGCATAAAATATTAGTAAAGTAAATAGAGAGCCAACAGAGACACTGGAGGCACAAAAAGGCCACATGCCACACCTGCTTTTTTGATTTTTAAATATCATTTAACCTCTATCTTGACTGAAAATCTCACACACAAAGTAAAATGTAAAATAAAAATAGCAAATATTGAGGTTAAAAGTTGCTTTTAAATTGCAGGAAGCTCATTCGCAAAATTACATATATTCAAGCAGGCAATGCACCTTAATTACCAATATTGAAATGTCCTTTAAACAAAAAAACGTGTTAAAAATCTGGAGGCACAAAGTAAATGGTTGCAGCCATTTTCAATGTTATGCCAAAAAGCTAAACATGGCTAGACAGCACAAAGACAGAAAACAACTTTGGCTTTATTTAAAATACATTTCTCAACAAGAGCAGCATCGCTGTCAGCAGCCAGTGACACTCAGGCTGTTCATTGATACTTTTGAGGTTAGTCTGAATGACACCTATCAGCTGAATGACGTTAAAAGTATAAACAAAAATTAGAAGACAAAAGAAAAAAAAATGGGAGTTTATGGTGTCCATAAAACAAAGAGTTTCAAAGAGACTCGTGTATTTTAGGCTAAACAGTCTTTTATCTCTTCTTTTTAAAATGACACTATAAATATGTATAATATAATCTGCAGAAACTATTTTTTTATTAATCAAATCTAATACATACATTAGTTTACCAAAATATATTTTTATCCTGTGGTTCCTGTGTTCAGCGACATCACATTTCCATTCACATAATAAGCTAAACTTAATATTGAGCTTCTGAAAGATCAGCAAACTGTTTCTTGTTTTTCTTCATTGGCACTTTTGCTTAAGCATATATAACTAAATATGATTGAAGCTTATGAATCAATTCTCGTGTGTTTATGTGTGTGCACACAAGCTGGAATGTGTATCTGTTGCCAGACAGCTGTCTCCTGGCATTGCTGTTCCCCTGCAGTGTGTGTGTATGGTTGTTGACAGTGTGGATGGTAATGTGTGATAGATCGCACTTCAGGGACACCGTAATCACATCAGCCTAACCTAGTCTATCAGCTGGACACAATGGGATACCCTTCACTCCTCCTTTAATCTGCTCCATCTAGCTCTTCACTGTTCTTTGTTGTTTTATGCTCTCCTGCTCACTTTCAACCTTTTAGTTGGCAGCTTTTTCAGAGCTTTTTATTTATTTGATTAGTGTTGTACTTGTATTTTATTAAATATTTCACTGTTTTTTTTAAATAGAGCTTGTTTGTTAAGTTTTGCTCTTTTGCTCTTAATCAGTGTTTTCTTGAAAGAGTAACTTATTTCTAAATATTAACTCACAACTTTTTCCCTTCTTAATTCATTATTTTAAATCTCTTTTTAGAGTCCTTTTTTTTGTCCACTGGACAAAAGTTCAAATCCCTGGACATGTTGGAGGAGAAAAAAGTGAGTGGTTGCAAGGTTGCAGTAAGTACCCCCACTCTTAAAGAGGTGTAGCTGTATTGTTGGGCCGAACTGGCCTAAAACAGACATGTGAGTTGAGGTTACATAGCCGGCCTCAGGGTTCCCCAACAGTCGAAGGCACGCAGCGAATGGCCCTTAGCCTTTCTACCACCGCTAGCACTACAATCCATCACACCATATGTTCTCAATGGGGAAGCTAATGCTACTGACTGATGAATGAATGGGGGCGTATAATAGGAGGAAGGAGGGGGGTAAGGAGGAACGTATGGAGAAGGAGGCTAGGCAAAGCTCCGGAGGGGATGGCGGGGTAGACAAATAGAAAATACATGCATAAAATACCTAAAAAGAGTGTGCAAATTTGAAAAAGTGAGAGATGAAGGTGATCCAAAGGTGCGGAGCATATGGGGGGCCTTGACATAATGGCCTTATTACATGCTCAGCTAGGGTTGATAAAAGAAGATATATTTTAAATAAAGAAAGGAATTATAAAACAAATAAGCTAAGAGGATAGAAATAGTTTAACAATAAAAAAAAACACAACTTGTTAACATGGAAAGTTGTAAAAAAAAAAAAATAAAATGAAATGAAATAAATAAATAAATAAATTAGGCCTGCACAATATATCGCAAATTTATCGTTATCGCAATATCAAGCTGTGCAATATGCATTTCGCAAAAGACGGCAAAAATTGCAATAAATGGTTACCTTAAATATGCTAAAAAAATCTTATGGATGCTTGAAGTATTTCACCAAACCAAAAAATCCCTTTTTGTATTTGACCAATCGAATGGACCCCTTTACATCATAGAGCAATCGGATGGAGTTCTATCATGATAGATGTTCGTCTCCTATGTAGATGTGGGTCATTTGGAATGCAATTTTTAAACTTTTGCTGTGAAATTTAATTATGTTTTTGGTTGTTTTCCTATATGTTCATATACCGCAAGTTATATCATCATCGCAATATTAACCACTAATATCGAAATTTTTCTTTATATTGTGCAGCCCTAAAAAAAAAAAAAAAAAAAATGGAAAAAAAAAAAGTATCTTGAGGATGCACATATTTTTAGTGGGTAGAGATTTTGTGTGCATGCCTTTGTTGATAGTTTAATAGACAACTATAGACCTGCCCATATGGGGCCATTGTTTATGTGTGATGAATTGAGTCCACGTGTCTGTCTCTGGCATTCAACACTAAGCAAACCCTGCCCAGGGCACCCTGTTGACTCTTTGTGTGTGTGTGAGACTGGGGAGGGGGGTGCCTGCAGTACTTCTACATGTCTGAAGGTGTGTATGTGTGAGAGAATGAGGGTGTATTTCTCCTGCTGTGTGCTTGGCAGTGCCCTCAACAGTGCCATCCTGAGTGTGTTTCATCATCATCTGCCATGACAAAGATATCTAATGACACACACGTACACCGACACGCACACATAGACGTGCACAGTCCCATCTGTGCCATGGTATCCGGGTGCTTTGGGACGCTGCGGGAGACGAGGACAGGGAAACGACCCCACGATCCTACACCATGTGTCTTACTCTCAACCGTCTTCCTTTCCCTACTTTCTCCTGTCGTTTTCTACATCCATTATTGCTCTTCGCTCTAACTAGACCATCTATCAACTTTTTAAAATAAATTGAATATGCCAAATAGGTTTAAAAGCCAAAAACTTTTCTGAAGTGTTTAAGTAACCTTGGAAATATACAGTAAGTGGATTTTCTATGAATTATTGTCAACAATAAGAAAAAGTAAAAGGAAACTTGTTATAGATCTTTTTTTTTTCTAAATATGTTCCGACACTCACCTGGAATGTCTTTGTACACTTCCCCACTCTCAGCATTTCCACAGCACACCAGGGTATCATCTACAAGCCGGCCTCCACAGCATTGAACCCCATAGCCATCATGAAGGCTCCCACTGCAGCAGAGCTGGCCGCCTGTCATGGAGTAAGGAACCCCCCCACAGCATCTGTCACCCAGCCCCACGGAGACTCGGCCCTGCAAGTGGTCAGGACAGCAGTATTCATCTACAAAGACAAGGACAGATGAAGGAAACGCTTGAACAACGTGGAACGTTTTGATCCCAGACAATGAAACACAATAAACCCGATGTTAATGCACACAAACAAAGTGAAACTCACTGGTTTTAACAAGAACATAATATCCTTCACAGCACTGGTGCCCTGGGAGAGATGGGATCAGTTTGCCATTGCAGCACACCGGGATGGAAAAATTATTCCAACTCATATAACTGCCGTCACAACAATAATGATGCAGCTTCTTCATGTGTAACTGTCCAGTGCAGCAAACCTGTGTGACACAGTCACGTGCATGGAAGAAAGTACAGTATGTAAAAAAATGCAGGTAAATAAGGTGCCACATTTAAACCTTCCAACAGACACTCTAGTGAGCCAATCATGAAGCAGAAACTCTTGTCTTTATTCATTTAAATATTTTAATATAAAGCATCTTAATTCAACTTTCTTTTCCATCCAAATTCTGGGGTAGAATTTATTGCTAAATGCACTAAACTGGTGCCGTGAGACTGACTAAATATACCATATTTTCTGCACTACAAGGTGCTTTAAAAGCTTTTTTTCTCTCTCAAAAAAGTGCGCCTTATAATTCGGAGCACCTTATATTTGGATTCTTTTTGGTTCTGCTGACTTATGTCGATGCAATTTTGAGTGGTACACAGCGCTTTGTCAAAATGTTTGGTTAGGGGTTATTGGTAATACGCTAACAGATGTAGCGATATTGACCTTTTTTTTACGTATTACTAAATATGTTGGGAGTTAGCGTAGTCACAGTAACATTTGTTTTAGCTGTATTTGTCTGTTTTGTTTTATGTGTTGCATAAAAGTTGGGAGTTACAGTTATTGTGAATAAACTAACACCTGCTACATTGCCAATGTGTAGTGTGTCACAAACAAGTTATAGAATTATTGAACGCAGCTATTAAAAGCCTGACTGACTGACAAATTGATCTGTGACACTTTTTCTCACTAAATGTTTGGTATGGTGTGTAAAATGTGGTTTGTTTGTTATAATAAGCAGCAAAATAGCCTACTATGCCTGAGAAAATGGCCATCCTGTCTGATCTCTATATTTCTAGAAGAGCCGTGTGCCTCTAACGGAGGATTAATTTTTTTGTGATCTTAAATATTGTTACCACTCCTGCAGCTAGATGCTGTGCGGTAACTACAGCCTTTCGCAATGCTAACCTGACTGTGATTCAATGACAAAAGGGTCAAAGTGAATAATGGATAAGCTATTCTGGTAATGCTATTTTTGTGGATTGTGGTTCCCACAGAAGGCTATGATAAGTTTTTCTTTTGAAGGAGTTTGTGTGCTTCTTAGTCTGGAATACAGTGAGGATTGTAAGGATGACTCACAACTTGTAGCAACTGGAGATTTACATTACGATAATGAGGGTGGAAATAAAAATATTAAAACAGTAAGGACAAAACGTAAAAAAATTAAATGTTAATTTAACAACAAAAAATGCAATCATAAATATTATAAAAGGCAGAAAAAGCAAGGGTCATAAAACGAAACAAATACAAGTACAAATACAAGCAAAGAATGAAAATGTTCACCTGTTTATCTGGATCGAAGCAGGATGTCCCACACACACTGTGATTCAAAGGACACTGCAGGTATGAGCATCTAAACCTTAAAACACCTGCATTGTTCAAGTCCCTCCCCGAGGAGGGTGTAACCCTTGCCCCTCCCTGGGTGCATGATCTAAGTGTCCGTCTTAAAACTTCGTAGCCGAGCATGATTCCATTGGGTTTGCCTGGATGGGACCAATGGAGTTGTACCGACCTGGCAAAGGAGGGTTGGGGTGGGGGAGGTAAAAAACAAAGTGAAAGTGATAGGTGGGGGTGCACGTCTCCTTCACACTCCTTTCACACAAATGCACACTTGGAGTCACACACAAACTTTCAAGTACACACATGCATTCATGCATAGTTAATGCCTGACAAAGCTGAGTTACAGTGTCAGTGTGCGTGTCTCTTTATACACTTCACAGTATTGATTTTCCTCCCCTTTTTATCTGTGATATTTTTGGCAGGAGAAAAGGTTTGTGAAGCTGCACAGTTACAAACTGTACACCGCTCTTAGGGAAAAAAACAAGCCAAAAACCAGCGCATCGATTAGCCAACAAATTACATAGATAACTGTGTACTTAACAGAGCACAGTAGTAATTTTTATGTTTTCACCCACTTGTTTAGCAATTTTTACTACGACAACAAAAAAAACATTCATATCTTCTTCCACTTTCGGCTTCTCCCATCAGGGGTCGCCACAGCGAACAAGTCGCATGGTAAATTTGGCAATGTTTTACGCCGGATGCCCTTCCTGACGCAACCTTCTCTAACCGGGCTTGGGACCGGCAGAGGTAGAGAAGGGAACAGGGAGCAGCCTGGAGTCGAACCCGGGTTTCACGGACGGAAGGCGCCGCAAACCAGCACGAGCTAAACTGGCTCCCAAAAAAAATGTTTGTTTTTTGTGTTTTTTTTTTTTTTTTTTTTTTTTTAAAAAACATTCATATAACATGTTATATTTCTAAGCATGCATTGAACAATGACTAGAAGATTTTTTTGTGGTCTAAAAACATTACAAGTGGAAGAAATTTCTTGTACAACCTTTTGAAAACAATATAGAATTTTGCTTAGCCTTGTTTGCAGTAGTTCTTCTTAAATTGTAAAAATGTTTCTGAATTCTGAAACTGTTCCTTAGTTTTACAAAGTCTATATGTTTAAAGAATCCATGTGTATTAATGCACACAGATTATTTGAGATTCAGAATGAGTCAGTTTGTTGTCTTCTTCTGACTAGATTTGTCATTTTCTACAAACTACCCTTCTGAATATAAAATAAACTTTCACCACATGGGGCAACATGTTTTATTAGAATTTTATGCTGTTATGATCTAAAAGTGAAGAGCTAAAAAAAAAAACCCAAAGAAAACCGCATGAAGAATTTTGTGCCAACTCCTTCTTTTATCAAAGTTAAAACTTTGTCCTTTTGAGGCAGAAAATTCACAGATTTCAAACTATTCACACAAAATAAAAATAATTAAAAACTATTATTTTTAAAGATTCATGTATAAAATTAGAAGTAACAGGAAAAGTATTTGCATTACATTACGGCATTACCTGGGACTGATTACTTGAACATGTGGAGTGCTCCAGTCAGCAGGCAGGTCTTCTACAGTGGTTGTTTTTGTGACATTGCTTCTAGTACAAGCATATTTTGTGCACGCTTCCACCTGTAGTCATAAACCATGACAGAAAACTAAATGAAAAGATGTGCTTGCATGTTGCCCTTTTGTTGAATTACTCTTCCTTTTACAAATGCATACCTGAATACTGTAGATTGTAAAAGGCAATAGGTCCCCCAACAGGTATGAGCCAGAGTTCGGATCCACACTGTCATGTAAATGGTCATTAAGATATATTTTGTAACCAGTAACAGCTCCATTGGGTTGAAGAGGAGGGAACCAAAGAACGCGTGCTGTACTGCTGTTTACAGGAATCACTTCTGGTGCCAGCATCCCTTCTGGCTCTGAGAATTGTGCGAGAATTGCACATTAGATGAAACATCTTAAACACACTCATCAAAGCATGGTAAATGAGATCTACCTAAATAAAATGGTAAATATATTTCACAATTGATTAAGTCCCAAAGTGCTTTACGGTCACAGTCCCATGACACATTTTGTCCCACACACACACATTCACACACTGATGGAGGCTCTGCTGCCATGCAAGGCAATAACCAGATCATCAAGAGCAATGTGGGCTTCAAAGCCCTGTCCAAGGACATTTCAACACATGGATAGGCAAGATGGGAATCGAACTTGCGATCTTCCAATCATAGACTGACCACTCTTCATCTGGTCCCCTACTTCTGCTTTTACCCCTTTCTCTACCTTCTTTAAGGTCTAAAGGGCTTAAAAAATAACAGTCCAGTTTCCCACGCATAGTCACATCAATGGCAGCAGAGCTGCAATGGTAGATACTGGCAAAAGTTGAGTTTTTTCTTTTTATTCTTTTTTGTGTATTTTCTTTCTGTATCGGAGTGGGACTTCGTTGTTTTTGTGGATCTTTGTGTGTGTTTGTCTGTCTCTGATTACTTTCAGGTGTGGTGCTTGAAAGGGTGTGGCTCCCATTGGATCCAAGCTGATGGAGGCAGCAGAATAAAAGCACCATGTGGACCTCCAGCCTGTGAGAGGGGAGCTTGGCTGCAACCTGCCTCCACTGCAGCTTGGCTGCAACCTGCCTCCACTGCAGCTTGGCTGCAACCTGCCTCCACTGCAGCTTGGCTGCAACCTGCCTCCACTGCAGCTTGGCTGCAACCTGCCTCCACTGCAGCTTGGCTGCAACCTGTCTCCACTGCAGCTTGGCGCTCTTCTCCACCTGTTTTGTAGTTTGTGTTGCACTTTGTAGTTTTTGTTGTTTTGTGTCCAGGCCCACTCTATGTCTGTCTTTTGTTTGTAGTTATGTTAAAGTGAACTGCCATTTTCTTTCACAGAGGTTTTTCTCCTGTTTATGTTAGTCTAGGGAAGTGAGTGTTTTGTCATTGATTTCCATTTTCTTTCATTCACAGGTAAGATTTCAGATTTCAGTTAGGTGGGGTTTTGTTTTTTATTTTGACCTCGGTTCACCCTAAAGCCTTTTTGCTTAACCTTTTAACTTCTTGTTGTTTGGGTATTTTTTTAATTTGTAAATAAATATGTTTTTTTTTACGGAATCTTTTGGTGTTTTGTTATTTTCATTCATTTTCATTCAGGGCAAAAACGTCACTTTTATGTTATGCTCCTCTAGGTCCCCCCAGACATACAAAGGGGCATAACAAGCGTAAGCTTGGTTAGGTAAAAGACACGAAGAATACTTCACTTCTAGCTTTGCTGTCTACTTATGATGATAGAATTCATCATTGGAAAAAAGAAATAATCATGAATGCAGTGTGGGAATAGAATAGGACAGGGGTAATCATACAGACACTACATATTATTCCAAATGAAAATGTACTCAGCTATGAGAAGTTAACCCAATTCATTTGCTGCCAGCACACTTACCTAAACCCAACCTGGCTCTACATTTCATTTACCACAGGATGGCATTGTTAACGCAATGCTGAACACTGAACCTCTTTCCCTGATACACACACATAACTTACTTGCAAATTAACCCTGATTTTAGCATTGCCCTATAGATTGCTGGCTGTGTTAGGATGGTTGGTGGGGTTGAGCTGCATTAGTTAAAATATATTAGAGCCCCCTTGATGTGTATGTGTGCACAATCGTATAGCCGTAAAATAATGAAATTACATAGAGAGCTCTATCAGTTAAACGAGCCATGCTTTGCCTTTAGCACCAAATGATTTTCTAATGTTTTTAATGCACTTTTTTATTATACTATTCAGATTAGAGAGAAAAAGGAGACCCCTGACATATGATTATGTTCAGACTCTGAGAATCTGCGAGGAAGAAAAGGAGGAGACCGTCCAACAGTCTTAGAGGGGAAAGACGAGAGAAATAAAACACCAAATGGTGCTGGATTGGAGAGATTTAAACAGTAAAATTTACTTCAAGAAGAGTAGTTTCAGGATCCAAAGGCAAAAAAGTTGTCAGTTGGATATCTTTAAGTCAAGTTAAAAGTGGATTTGATATTGAGAATAAATATAAGAAATACAAATAAGAACTTCTGATTAAATGAAATATGTACTTACTTCCATCTGCTGTGGTGACATTAACTACAGTCTTGGATGTATTGTGTGCTCCATTGAAGACTTGTAATGAGACCAGGTAGTTGGTACTGGGCCAAAGGTTGTTAATCACAGTGGACTTAACGTCTGGTCCAAATGTTTGCGTCAGACCTGGCTGCGGAGGCTCTACAGTGAGGAAGAAACATTCAACCTCTCCTTGGAGATCTTGCAAAGCTAAGAATCAAAAGAGAAAACAATTAAGGAATTAGATAAATAAAAAAAAAGATTGAGCCCAAATGCCAGCTCGGTACAATTTTTTAATTTTTTTATTTATTTTGTAAAAACAAAAATGACTCTTTAAAAGCCCTTTGTATGCTCATCTATGTATCCAATCCACCTGAGGGGTAAGGTGTGTGTGCATTTGTGTATTGTTTGTCAAAAAAATGTAGTCTTTTTAAAAAGGAAAATCCCTGCTAAAAGGAGGGTGTTTAGTGAGAGGAGGCCATCTTACATGGTTGTGTCCAGTTGACTTGTAAGGCTGTGTGATTGACAGGATGAACAGACACTGATGGAGACTTTTGTGGAAGCCCTGCCATGGTCCATGCCGCAAAAACCTCTCCAGCAGTCTGACCCACATCATTTTGAACCTCTAACTGGTACTGGTATTGTGTAAATCTGTGGAGAGATAAAAATAAGTGATTTCTTGAACAAGCTATACATTAACATAAAACTCTGATCTCTGGTTGGAGACAGTAAAGTAAAATAAAAAAACATTATTATTTCCAACTATTTCAAAGTATTATTAAAGAGGTACAACCACATACCAGCATCACAGGTACATTGGGGCAAAAAATGTTTGGCAGCTGAGGATTCTAAAGGACACTGTACCAACAGTGAAGCATGAGGGTGGTAACATTATATTCTGATTTTCTACAAAGGGAACAGGACAACTGATCTGTATTAAGGAAAGGATGGATGGTTTCATGTATAAAGAGAATTTGGACAAAATTCTTCTTCCATCAGTGAGAGCATTGAGAATGAAACATGTCAATATCTTGCAGTATGACAATAATTTAAATAGAAATATCATCTGGGCAATGAGGAAGTGCCTACATAAAAAGGATTTCAAAGTTTTGGAGTAGTCTAGTTAGTTTATGAACATCAAATAAATAGGGGATTTGTAGAGAGAGCTGAAAGTCTGCGTTGCCCTTCAACAGGTCTAAAACATCACAGGTCTGAAGAAGATCTGCATGGAGGAAGGGGCCAAAATAGCAGCGTGTGTGCAAACTAGGTGAAAGCCTTTGACATCCATCATTGCCAACCTTTACATTGTACATTGTACAAAGTACAGTGAACTTTTTGTATTTTAACTTATTTTCTGCACGATTATACAAATAAATACACAGAATATTAGGATTCCCTGAATTATTATTTTACGTTCTGTCTCTCATAGTTGAAGTCTATCTATAACATTACATTTCTCATCTATTTAAGTGGAATAAACTTGTAGAATCTGTGACTATCTTTGTGCCACTGTCAATGGCAGAGGGACATTTGTTAAAAAATATAATGGCAAGTGTCAAGATTAGTTTGATCTATGTCGGGTGAACATCCTGCTTAGTTGAGGCAGCCAAACACCCTTAGATAAAGTCATTATGGTAGACTACTTTGAACAAATTACTAATATTTGAGGCTTCTTGGTGGCAGCTATAATCATATAAAAAACATTCCCAAATCATCACTTAGCAATATTTAAAACAACAAAAGGCCAGCAAGTTGGTTAGTTATTTTAATACCCAGTTGAGAATGAAACCCGAAGCAGTTCAGCAGACACAAACAAAAAAAGTATTTCCACCAAGTGCCAAACTGAGATTAGGGGATGGTGTGTGGAAAACAATTTAATTCTTTGGGATATTTGCTTAATGTATCTTTGAGCGGTATTAAGAGATCGGCATCAGCAGCAGCTCGCCGATCGGCTCTGCACACACTGTTTGCTGCAGCGCCGGCGTTTGCTCTAGAGCTCATTTCGATAATCTCACCTGCTTAGGCCTTTATCTTGGTAGAACAATTTGGTCCCGGAGTAAACATGGAGCCAACGATGGAGATCTTCAGAGGGAGGCGGGGATGTGGCTGTTGATGCAGGGGCTGAGGTTACAGCCAGGGGTTCACGGGATTTACGTCTGAGCAAGTTGTATCTTAGAAGGCCATTAAAACAAAAAACAGTAAAGATGCACAGCTGGGTGTTGAAGAATCCATTACCACAAAAGAGCACAAATACTATAGACGTATACACATTCAAACCAATGGAGACCCACGTGTGCACATTCATTATTTAACTGACTCTTAGCCATCATTTCCTCTTCTTCTGCAGCTTTTTCATCATCTCCATTCTTCTACTTTCAATGTATCCCATCCCTCCCTCCCTACGCCCCTCCATCTGTTGTTTTTCTGCACGGTTTGTGTTTTCCTCTCCCCACAGTAATGCTAATTTTTGCTGTAATCAGAAGAGAAGGGCTTAATGCTGCCTTTTAACCAACCCACTTAGACAAACACACAGAGCTGGGCAGTGCAGAAAAGGGAGACGGGCTTATGCATTTTAATCGGCTGCTAGGAAAGCGGACATTCATTTTAGGGATAATCGCAGACAGAGTAAGACGGGAGGAACAAAAAGGACTGGAATGTACATGAGAACTGAGAAAAACTAAATGAAAAACACTAAACTCATTAACGCAGCACCCATCTTAGCAGCTCGATGCACTTGTCCAGCATCTCCCTTTTTTTGGACTTTATAGCAATAAGTGAACATCAACAAATGTGCTTTTCTACAGCTTTATGAACATTTTAAGTTGCTGCTTATAGTTTGTAGGTTTTCATTGTTAGTGAGAGAAAAAAACAAAGCTGACTCCTATAATGTAAAGTTTTTTTGATCATTCTTCTGGAGTTTTATAAAATAAAATTCATATCTTGACAAGAATCTACTTAGGCAAGTTTTTTTTTTTTTTTTTGTATACAGTTATGTTAGAAATATATATTTTTTCATTTTAAGTTATAATAACCTAATTTATAGGACTTTTTTACTTTAACAGACTGAATTAATATCCCTTAAATGGAGTAATCTGCCATTTATGTGCGATGAAACAGAAGTTGGAAACAGAGATACAGCTTTTCTTTCATAGAATTTATTCTTACCTGATATTTGGTCCGTTTGGTCGGCTTGGGGGTTGCCAGGAAATGGCCAGGAAAGATTCACTCACTGACACTATTGACAGAGGTGCAAGGCCTCCGGGCCTTGAGGGGAAAGTGGTAACAGGAGTTGGGAGACTTTCTGTGCATCCCCCAACATGACCTCCACCCTCAGAGCACGCTAGCACTGTGACGCTGTAGTTTGTGTAGGGAACAAGATTTGTTACGGTGACATTGAGAAGAGCTCCATCGGCAGCATCATGGGAGAACTGGGGTTCTGGGAGACGGATCTCATACCCATGAACCTCTCCATTGGGTATAAGAGGAGGGGACCAAGCGATCTGAAACCAAATTATTTTTGAGAGTTATATGATCAATTGAGAATACTAGCAGAAGTAGTTTAAAAAAAAATCATTCAACCTATTCAATTGTATGACTCGTCATTTTTAAATTTAACAATAAAAAAGTTTCAAATGGAGGAAAAGGATTTTAGAGCAAAAGTTATTACAACACATCCATCCATAATCACAAGTACTTTACAATCCAATACTCAATGTTATCGGACATAAGGGTAACAAGGGTATCCACACATGTGCGTGTTAAACTGTCTTGTGGGAATGATAACCTGACTTTGACTTAAGCACAAGATTCTTTTCATCATTTAAAATAGAGCACACCCACACACACACACCCACACACACACACACACACAAAACATGGTAAAATAATGGAAGCGACCGGTAATGGAATTGCTGCATGCAAAAACAAAAGCCTGCTGCCAGCGAGCGCTGCATCTGATTTGGAAACAGTTCAGTCTGTCAGCATTTCAGGGTAAGGCAACCTGTACACACAAACTGTGGCACACATGTGTTCAGCATTTGCAGTCAAACACACCTTCATACATCTGAGTGATATTTGCTCTCTTTACAATTATCTGTCTGTTGATGAAATGTACATGCATACATTTAAAATATACAGTGACACACAACAGCATTGTTACAATAAATAACTACATAGCTTTCTGATATCCACAAGCTTTGGTGATTAATGGGTCAGTGTTGATTAGAATATTAAGAATGAACATTGAGGCTAATTATTTCTCATCCACCCTTCATATTCATTTAACAAGTGACACTGTGAGGTGATATAGGACACCAACACACACATGCATAAACATGAGTAATGCCTGGACTACACAAAGAGAGGCAAACTACAGGACACACACAAACAAACCAGAACAGGGCAGGGTCATTTTGAGTTAGGCAGCTCATTTCCCAAAGTGCGTGTTGGGTGTGCTCTCTGGTGGAAGTCATTTTACAGATTGAATAGCTTGATGTAATCTGGTGATGGTGAAGACAGCAGACTCCAACACAGGGCACTGGGGCTAAGGCCAGAACAGTCTGGGTGTATGTGTGTGTGCACTTGCACTTTTGTATACGTAAATAAGAGAGGGAAAGAAACTATATTATCAAGTCAGAAGTGAGAAAAACACAGTGAGTTAGGACATGATATATGAGTGTCAGTGCATCTAATAAGTAACTCCGGAAGTATAGTTGACAACAGGTTGTCAAGTATAAAATAATTAGATTATTTACATGCTAAGTAAAATGTTTATTATCACAAAGACAGTTTTTGGAAACACACTGCCTCTTCTTTATGTAAGTTGGGAGTTATTCATGTAAATATCAAAGTTATGAGCAAATTTGTGTCACAAAAGTGGCTAAATCTGCACACAATAATTGCACACAAAATATGTCATTTGAATAGCAGACAATTATAATTTATATCAGAAACCTAATACAGTATATTCACAGGGCTTTTTGGAGGCCACATCAAAATTATGAGCACTTAATGTGAAATTTATTTGACAAATGTGTAGAAAAAGGTCTCCTCAGTCGTCCATGTGGAGTTATCTGTGAGCGTAGTCGGTAGTGAATCAGTTGTGTGGATATAATAGATTTGGAGAAATATGTAGCAAATTTGAATTTAAAAACTTAAATAAATATATCACAAAGAAATGGAATACATGACATAACCTTTACAAGTGTTGAATAAAAAGTTAATCTTTTTCAGCAGACGTTTGCTCATTTCCATATGTTTGATGGACATTAATTCTCTGAAGGTTTACACACTCTGGTCTGTTTTTTTTCTACTCTTGATCCAAGAAAACCAAATACGGGAAGTTACATAGATATGTAATTGTCTTTTTAGCCTTTAGAAAAACATTTGGGAAATTTTAGCTTTGCAGGACCTTTAAAACTATTTTTTGAAATATAATTTTTATTTTTTACACAATTTGTTATCAACTCATAATTGCACACAGCATACTCTTGTCTACTGTTTATTATTAAGCTACTAAAATAAAAAACAACAAAAAAATCATGATTATTTTGTTGGGCACACACACATACATATGAATGTCTTTAGGTTAAAGTCCCACTATTGCCACACACAACTAAGTGAGGCAATTTTTTTCTCTGCATTTGACCCATCCCCCAGGGGAAAATGAGCTGCAGTCAAATCGGGGCTCAGGAACCATTTGCTGGTTTAACCCCTCAATCCAACCCTTTATTGCTGAGTGTCAAGCAGGGAGACATTGGATCCTATTTTTTCCAGTCTTTGCTATGACCCAACCGTGGACTCAAACCCACAATCTCCCAGGGCGTACACTATTCCAGTAGGCCACTGAGCTGGTAAAAGATGACCTTAATGTCTTAAAGTATGGAAATCAAAGATGATGTACAGAATATGGAGGGATACTTAAAACCCTCCTCTGGATTGTCAAGGTCACTCAGTAACCAGGAAGCTGCCTGAGTGTGTGTCCAATTAGCAACAAGCGGGAAGGAGCGCTTTCCTTCTTGGATGTGTAACCCCTAAAGCTATTCTGCTACAAAGATGACAGGGGCGGCTCTGAAATTATGACAAGCATTAGCATTTTTCTGCAGTTAGCACAAGTGCAGGACAGTAAACGCAAATGTGTGTGCATCTCTTTGTGTGTGCATGCATATAATATTGTAGCACTTGCTTTCATTGATAGGCCTTGGTGTGAGATTAGCAGCTGGTGGAATTCAAATCTGGTCCCTCCTTCAAAATGGCCGACAGGAAGGAAGCTTTCTTAGACAGGGTCACGGCCCCTCCTTTGTCTGAAGGGGACCTTGAGCTGTATGGCTTTCGTTCTCATTAAATCGAAAGAACGTGAAGGAAATGACAGAAATCAGCCTGACATTGCCTTGTAGTTTTTTTGTTTTGTTCCAAATAGGAGTAATTGCAATGATGTTCTTTGAAGAGGAGCTTAAGCTTCTTGAAAGTAAAGTAAACACCTTATTGTTCCTAAATAAGGGTTCTGTGATTTGGAGACCACCTGTTTGTTACTTTTTAAATATATTATATCAGTTTCATTAGCACCATGATTGATTTCAATATTGAAAATGACTTTAAAACTTTTTGAATATAAACAAAAACAGGGTGGTCTTACTTGAAGAGATTCTGGTCCCAAAACCTTCACCTTTGGTGGACTGAGACCAGCAGGTCGAGATGGCCGAGTAGTGACATTCACCCAGGGCCCTGTAGGGTAAGCAGACATTTAAAAAGCTATTACAGGTGTTATCCTTGCTATTTTTCATTATCATGATTATAAAGTGAGCAAAGAACATGTTTTTAAACCAATTTAGTGATTCCACTTTTACCTGTAGCATTTCCAGCCTGATTCTGAAGCACGAGTCGATACTGATAAGTAGTCCAGGGACTGAGGGCTGAGGAGGAGTCAAGGAAAGAGAGTGGAGGAGGATCTGCTGGAAGATGGCCCACTATGGAAACTTTTTTGGTTCCCACAAGTCTGCGCTCCATCAGCCAGCTGTAACCACCATGAGAAAATAAATGAGGTGGATTTATACAGAAAACAGAAAGTTGAAAAAGTGGAGTTGTCCCTCACCGCTCCAATGGTCCGTTACTTTTCTCTGGTGCACCCCATGATAAGAGGACAGAGGTGGGAGTGTCAGAGTAAAGGTCAGGTGCAGGAACCCCTTCAGGGGTAGCTGGGAGAGTACGAAACCGCTGAGACATCGAAGACAGTGAACAGCCCACGCTGTTGCATGCTTCCACCTACATGTTTGAGAAAAACTTGGCTTGTCATTTAAGTGTAATTTGAGAAGGACAATATTTAGACCAGTCTACATACAGATGTCACCATACATTAAAGGATGAACAGTTCTTTGCCATGAAAAAACAATAATTTTATGTTCATTTATACTATCACAAAAAAATGTAGATTTTTTTTTACGTTGTTTTAGGTTTCAAATAATGTACCTGAAGGATGTAAGTCTGGTACGGAAGAAGGTCGACAAAAGCATAACTGGTAGTATTCCCGGGAACAGTTGCTGATAGAGGAGTCAGTCTTGATGGTGAACTAAAAAAACTTGAGGTGGAACTGTTGAAATGTGTTGACTGAATGTCACTGTTCTCTACATTTCGAGGATTCATGGTTGAAAAATGGTGAGGGAATGCATGCGCTGGGCCTTCACCAAAACTTGATACAATATTTGAGACTGTGTTAAAAGGAGACACAGAGATGAAGTCTGAGCCAGATGGGGTAGTAAAATCTGATAATGTATGAAAACTTGAGTTTGAGTTGATCAGAGGGCTGAGGTTTGTATGTAGGCTTTTAGTTGCATTGGAAAATGAATTAGGTTTGTAATCAGAAGTAACAGATCCGGGGAACAGATAGAGGGTATAATTTGTAATATGTCCATTTGGCTGTTTGGGAGAAATCCAGAAGGCTAATATACTTCTAGATTGAAGTCCAAGAATATTTGGAGGATCTAATGGTCCTGGACCTGCAGAAAGCAGACAAAAATAAGAAGTGACATAAGAAAAGAGTAGGAAATATTTGTTCAAGGAACTGAATAGATTATTAAAGTCCCACACATTATTTTTTGATCAATTTTAAAAGCAATCCCAGTGGTCTTTTAATTAAGATCATGCTGTTTTTAGACAAAATAAAAAAAACTGTTTTTTTTATGGTTTGAATAAAGAATACCCAGAAATCCAAATTAAAGCTTAATTAGCTTTATATACATGTCAGAAAAATGCCACAAGAACCTGTTAAAAACACCAAAAACACAATATTCATTGTAGTAGGTCTTTATTATCAAGAATGAAAAGAAGGAAAACAATTTGGAAATTTAATGTATTTTTAATTTAATGGCTATTTATATATATATATAAAGGCAGAAAAACATAGGGAAGGATTCTAGAAAAATCAAGGTTGTAGTCTCATTGCTTTTTTTCAACTTGGCTTCACTTTGAATGTTCAAAGCAATTTTCAATGCATGGTTTCCTAAGTTCCAGAATGCAAAAATGATCCTGTTAAGAAATACGCACAGATGCACATCAAGAGAGCCATGGGAAAAATAAATATATAAAAATAAAAAAGTCACATGACTTGCACATGTTCCAACGTGGATAAGAAACACCTCCAGACCAGTCAGAAGGATTTTTCACTTCACGGTGGCTCATTTAAAGGTAATGCCCCATCCCCCTCCTCCCCTGGCATTTACATCCCACTGTACTGCTCTGTAATGGACACACTCACAGACACATGCTCTTCCCCACACACACACACACACCAACTGACAAACCCACACCCACAATGAAGCAGTAATGGTGCTGTGTGAAGGGCAGGCAGATCAAGGTGACTGAGCGGACTGAAGGAGCGTGCTGCGTTGCTAAGTGCTACTGCTAACTGCTAACAGCTTTCCCAGATGGTGGTTTGTGTGCAATGAAGAGAGTGAAGGAAGGTGAGCAGTCAGTAAGTGGATGTGTGTATAAGTGTATGCGAGATAAGGCGTGCAATCATGTTTATGTGTATGTCAGCATACATGCACAAGAACAACAGCTGGTTAAGTCCAGCGAGTCTGGAGTGTTCACATCTTGTATGCTATCCCTTGATGGATAGGCCTTGCTTCTGAGTGAGATGCCGCCTTGGAGGAATCACCAAGAGCTGTTAAACCTTGTTTACACTGAGCTGTACGGTACGGTCCAGTCTGGTATTTTGAGTGTTTCCATAATAAAATAGACCCATTAATCAAACCCCAGTTGGTTGTAGGTCAGTACAAAATGGAATGGACCAGTTAGGGCGGAGCTACTGTTGAAACCTGTTGATTGGCTGAAGGTCATTACGACAAACGAAAGCTCGAAGAAAGTGGCTGTATTCCTCCTCGCTTCCAGCAGTCTTCTGTCAAACAACATTAAATGACTTGTGTCTACGAAAAGCTGCTGATGACCTCCATTGTTTTTTTTTTTGTCAGCTTCACCCCACATGCTCCATTAAGGTCCAACTTTGAGTTTACATGCTCACCTTGGGCCATTCTAAACTGGACTGTACCGGACCACTCAGTGGAAACAAAGCTTAAGAGAACCACTCCAATCATCTTTTTATCTATTGTAAAAGTGTTTTCAGTGGTCTTTTAATTATGATTATGCAGTTTTTAGGAAAAATGAAAAAAAAATCTGTACCATAGATTGTTGGTGCAGACTAAGCCTGCCCCTATTTTCAATCATCCAACTGTTTACATGCTCTCTTGCATGCTTACAGCCCCTCACAACCAAACATTACTGGTGCATCAAAAAATAGTGAGCAACATTGGAGATATCAAGATATCAATAGTGGAGATATCAAGCTGTACAGTTTTGAGACAGATGCCTGCTCAGACGGGGAAATGAAGACGTACATAGAAGTACCAGTTGATGTATCAGAATGGAGCCGAGCAGGGAACTTGTGACCTGCTGATTGTAGATCCTACGTCACATCTGCAAGCTTTTCCCAAAGGCATTATTTTGTCTGCTTCTGATTCACAACCATTTAAATAAAGAAATACTCATAAATTTGAATTGGATTGGAATTTTGAGCATATTCTTTTTTTTTAGCTATGTCCTTCATTATAAGAAACATGCTACAAGTACATGTTAAAAATGCCAAAAACACAGTTTTCATTGGAGTGGGTCTTTAAAGGAAATAAAACATTTTGGAAAAATGTAATGCTTTTTTTTGCACAAACTAAAAGAGAAAAATGTGGGTTGGCAGATGGCAGCCTTCCTTTAACACATGTGCTCCTCATTACACACAAACAGTTGAATGAAAGCAAAAAGTTCATCTGTTGGGTATGCCAACACAATCTCTTCCAACTTCTTCCTCCCTTTCATTTTTTCCCCCTCACTGCTTCCAGCTTTTTCTCTCTTCTCTGTTCCCATTTTGTGGTCCTCTCCTTTCTCTATGGCCTTTCTACTACATAAACAATGCAGGAAGTTGACCTTTTAGGTTAACAGGTTTTTATACTCAGCACTCACACTGATTCAATTACCCCCAAAGGTTCACTGAACCCTCAAACAGCCATGAGCCCGTTTTTGTCTGCAAGCGTGTATGTTGTACACCTCACTAAAGGCTTAGGTGTCTACCTATGTATTTACTAAACGATTCATTAAACACTTAATATTTACTGAGTGTCTGAATTACTTCTATGTAGTGTCCAGTAACCCCCCTCCCCCAGAATCCAACATATAAGAATTAAGGGAAACCAAGCAGACCAAAGTTAATCTACAAATACCAAATTGCAAATTGTTTTTGAAGAAAGGCACAAGTCAGTCACCTTTATCAGCTTCATAAAGCAACCAAAATGACCCAGCGTTAACTCAATTCTCTCCTCTTTTTTTCTTTTCTCCTCTCTTATTCATCCTATATTAAGTGTTGAGTGTTTTTTAGGTTTTACTGGTGCGTATAAAATTTTGCAATTTGAAGGACTGTTAAGTTTTTCAATTGAAACTTTCATTTAAGACGGAGTTGATGCTTTTTTGTTACTGCACTGTGGAAAAGGGAGAACAGATGTCAAGAAACCGCATCTAGCAAGTTCCTCAGTTTTCACTGATCATAAATTTCTCTCTTCTTTACCCTCTGTTCTGCTTTTCTTTTGGTCCTTGTTATGTCGTTTCCCAACCACTACAATGATTTTCCAATCTTGTTAATTTCCTCAGTTTTCCTATTTCATTGCATTATTCCTTTCATAACAATCACTCATATTCCTTTTTCTTTGTAAAGATCAGTGAAGCGGCCACCAAGCTAAAATCACATTTATAAAGAATTGGTTTCCATAGTTATAACACAATCGACTGACAAGAGATCGGAGAAGGAGAGGGACATAGAAAATGGTAAATGTGTGTTTGTAAGTCTACATCTCTGTGCAACCAAAGAAATAATTTTAATTCAATTGTGCATAGAAAGAATGAAAACATATGAATTGTAATGTCAACAGTGTTTCTGCTATTCACTTTGGTCTTAAAGGACAACAAATTAACTATTGTTTGGTAATTTCCAACTTCGCTTTCACACTGTTGACAATTATTCCCAGCTGGAAACCAAAACAGTCTTCCAAGAGATGGAAGTCCTAATGGGTTGGACCAACATCAGTACATGCAGAACTGGAAGAAACATCAAAATTAAAATAACTACGACTTTCTCAACTTTGAGAACAAGCGTTTTTTGTTTTTGTAGAGAAATGTTTTCAGGAGTCAAGCTCCCCTGATCAAGTCAGCCATTTTCCTACATCTGCTTCATTTGATTATGTTCAGAAGCGAGCATGACTATATTGATACCATCAGTGCACAGGAAACAGACAACCAGCAACTTCTAACCCTCCAACAAACTTGGCTCTAATACACAGAAAAGAGTGGTGAAAACCAGAGAGAAACAAGTCACATCAGTACAAATAGTTCATATAAATCATAGATCACAGAAGGGGTACATTTGTTTCGGGCTTGTTCCCCAGCCACTTGAATTACACACACTACTGCCAAAAAGTCAAGTCAGAAATCCACTGCACAGACAATTGTAAGAAAAAGAAAAATCTGAATGAGGGTCTAACAATAGAAGTTACTACTGAAAAGCTGAAAGAGTGTAATTCAGCTGTCCCTCATATCCGAGTGAGCAGGCAAACGAAAGATTTTAGGAATAAACAACTGTTAATGAAGATGCATAAAAGAGATGGGGCAAATTCATGTAGGCAATCTTAAAGACTGGTTGCAAACTTCTTTTTTTAATGCTATTGCTAAAAAAAGTAGAACAAGCTACAAAATGAATACTATATTTTATTTTGTTTGATTTGAATATTTGTAAGCTTTTCTATCATAATCTTCCAGAGATTTTGACAGTGTTTTTAAAGTTACCTTTACTCTTTTTTAAATTCCAATTTTTTGGGTGTCCTTTAGTTTTGATTATGTACTATCAAAGAAGGATGTAAAATTCCAAGAATTCTTCTAAAAAAAGTTCACAAATTTGGAACTTTTGGTTAAACAACGTATTTGCTGTTCCTCACCCAACTATTAGTTACTGATTTGAAAAAAAAAAAACCTTTATCACAGACTAAGCATTTCTGCACCTTTGAATATTTTAGTTCTATATATTGTATTTTTGTTTATTTGTCACAAGTTACAATTTTTTTATTATTTCAGTTCCATTTGTTTCATTCTTTCTTGTGCAGTACATAAATTAATGTACACTTTTATGTATTATACAGTAAAACAAAAATGCCTGTATTTAATTGATATATTTTATGCAAATCTGATTTCACAAATCATCTCTGGAAGATAACTGGAACTCCTTTCTATTTTAAACATTGCAAAAGAAAAGATACATTTGCAGAAATGTGTTAAGGCCACCTCAAATTTGAGGATTGCTAAATTCAGTTTTATAAATGTTAGGATCATTTTAAAATTGTGCATGAACCAAGCCCTACTTTGGTTTTCTAATTATTTTATAGAAGCAACAAGATACCTATATATTTGTTGTTTGCTGTGCACTGGGTTAAGGGAAAGTATACGTGTTTTGTGCATGGTTTTCTAAAGGTGAGTTGAGAATCCTTGGAGTCATAATGAGCATCAACGCTGAGTCTTACCATCATCTTAATGTTGTAAAGATGGTGTCAAAACCTGAAAAGTAATATGGTGAAGAATTTACATAGCATTACATATCTTTACTTGTATAAGCGACCTAAGTCATTCTGACTTTAGGATTCAATGAAGAGTGGTTAGGAAATAGGATGAGGTTTGCCCAAGGTCATGAGGCTGATCTGTAACCAGGACACCATGTCTGCCAGAGATGTGCATTCGTCTTTAAGTAACTGCAACCACCATAATACCTTTGAAATGTCAATCATTCAAACACTTCAATATCCTTTCCAGACTCTTATGAGATGGAATAATTTATTTAACTCAAAGTAAGTAATCTTTTGATGTATAAATGTCCTGTCAAAATAGTAGGAAAATATTGGGCTTTATAAATTAAGTTGTGGAAATATGTAATGGCAGGCAATTTAAATGAGTAAAGAGTTTTTTTTTGAGCAGATGCAACTGCCTAAGTGATGTGTGCAGAGCATGCTTTAGCGGACTGAAAAGGTTCAGATTAACATAGCAGGAGAAGAATTCAATACAGATGTAATGTCAGCAGCTAGCAGACTCTAGAAAGGTAAGTAAGGACTAAAAATGTTCTTTACGTTTTTGTCTTGGATTTTCTGTTATAGCAAGACTACAAAACTAATGAAAGGAATCTAATATGTAGGATTCTAGTTTGCTTTCTTAAAACTGATTTTGGAGCAAACCTGATAACAGTATTTTTAAAAACAGAAAAATTGACCATACTTCTTCTTTTTAATTTTTAAGATATTTCACATTCATTTAAAAAAAAAGAATTGACAAAAGTTGTTGTGTAGTCTGAAGTCATCACATATACAAAGCCCTCTATCACTTGACTGTGCCTTTAGAATATTTTGGGTGCCCCTAACCTTTAACTACGAAGTCAGTTAAGTGTTTCGTTGTGACTTTAAATAGCATTTTATATAATCTTTCTTATTTATTTATTTTGTATGTTTTAACTTGTGTTTTGCGACTTAAAATAGCACGATAACACTGTCTCACCAGGTTTTTGTCAGAGTATTGTCATAAGTATTGTTATTTTCTGAAAAGTATTTTTATTTTTCAATAATGTCTAAAAATGCTTTAAACCAAATTAAAAAGAAAATTCAGTTTGTGAACAGGATTTCTGTATGAATACTGCTTAAAATGTGAAGCCAAAGGTTTGGTTAGAATCATTTTCCTTCACTGCTTTCCCTGTAAATGTGACGGAAATACGTGGGGAAACAGAAGAATGATATATTATTAATGCCTCCTCTCATTAATTAAATTGCAGGACTTTTTGTGTTCTGCCATCACCTCTCACTTCATTTCTTAAGCTCCTTTACTCCTTAGACTTATTGGTTTTAATTTTGCTTTAGGTTACAGCTGTTTTTTTTCATGAGCAAACACTTAAACTTTCTAAGATTGTTCGGTTAAGATCCTTTTATTTAAGTGGAGCTTTTTTCATACTCCTTATGGCACTTCTCTGGCAGAATGTACATATTCAGACACACATGCACACACAGACACACTCTTAGATCACATAGATAGTGTGAACATGGGAGACGACAGAAGAGAGGGAGCTGTCTAACATGGCTGAGTTTATGTTCACAGGAGCCGTCTGTCTGTTCTACAGAGGCTGGAATTCATAGAGACTAAATTACATTAAAAAGATGGGTATAAAACTTTAATGGAATGATAAAAAGATGAGGAGAAAGTGTAGTTTTTTTTCCATTTCTCTGTTCTCTCATTAGCCCTTATTTCATTCTGCTCCCATATGTACATCTTTTTTCCATCATTTTTTCAAACAAACATCTTTAAAATCAGGTGTTACCTATATTCTTGTCAAAAGCAAAAGTATTTGGAAAATACATTGAAAACCGAGGAATATAGAAGCAAAACAAACAACCTCTCAAAAATTGAATCTATAACATCCCCTAAAAGTAAATATTTCTATTTAAATATAGCTAAATGAAATGTGAAAAGTTGTCTTTTTTGTGAGGGAAATAATATTAACCCCTTGATGCCTAAATTTTTCCAGCTATAAAAAGAATATTTATGTTTTTGCTTTGTGTAGATGCTTAATTAAGGTAATTTTGGAGCCGAAGTGGTTTGATGTTGCATCAATAGGCAATTATATTGACAATAAGCTTTAGGACTGCAAATATTTAACATTTCCAACTGCGACTATGATTGATTTGCTTTCCTCTGTGATGTAAAACACTCTTTCTTTCTTCAAAAGGGGTTGCCAGGGCCTATCCCAGCTACTTTAGGGTGAGGACGAGGCCTTGAAGAGGTTGCCAGTGTGTTGCAAGGACAAACCCAGGCACACATTGACTCCTAAGGAACAGTTTAAAGTCACCAATCAGCCTGTAAACCTTTTCTTTTTGGATTGTAGGAGGAAGTCAGAGTACCGGAAAACAATCCATGCAGGCACACAGTGAACTTGCAAACTCCATACAGATAGTCCAAGCAGGGACAAGGGTCTTTTCACTCGGAGTTGACAGTAATGGTGACAATCAAACTGTACAAGGTAAAACTTTTCAGGCATTTGAAAGCGAATTTAAATACATATTGTTAAAATAAAAAAAGAGTTTCAAATAGTTTTAAATCAAGAAAACAATTTATCATTTTAGCCTGGTTGTTAATATCTGAAAATTGGTTGATTGAGATCTGGTGCCGCATGTATATTGTTGGTTGTAAGGATGGGCGGTATTGTTGCACATGGGTGTGACAACTGTTCTGTCTGCACACTGTTGTACATTTAATGGCCACAGTGATATAAGCCCTTAATATAAACAAACACAATAGACCGACTGAAAAAGAAAAGCTAATAAAAGTTTTATAAAAATATACTAAACATTTATGTGTGCTATTTATGCATCTTTAACATCTGCATTTGCAGATGTGCTAAGGCACTTTCCCTCACATGAATGTGTACATACATGTGTTCACACAAACATATATTTGACGTATTCTGCTGTGTGTCTACATGCACATTTCAATGTATGCAAATCTCAGCAGTTTAACGATAATATATGTGATAATGGTGTGGCTCTAATTAATTTATAACTTTGCACTGAGGAGGCTGCTCCAGTGGCTAATATGATTCTATTACAGCAATTAGCCCACAATGACACAGGGTAGGTCACTCACACACAGACACAAACCTTACAGTATGCAAATTTAACCCGTCCTAGTGTTTCACCCAGGCCTGCGTACAGTTTGCCCTGTTTATACCACGTTTCTTACACTCATTTTTTTGTTGTTTTTTTTTTACTGGCACACTTATTGCTACAAATCTATGCCAGCAGGTATTCTGCAGAACAGCAGCAGAAGCCTAACCTACAAATGTCCTATAATAATCACCAAAGGAAAAATGATCCATTTTAATTCCTTGAGTTTACAAACTATTTGCATTGCATATTATGTGGTAGATGAGTGTGAATTGGTTTAGAAGAGCACTTACTGTCCTCTGCTGTGCTGAAGGTTTCCCAAGCGCCGGCTGTTTTCCCGTGAATGTGAGAAACCACCACCCTGAACTGGTATTTTGTGTATGGTGATAAACCAGTGACATAGTAGGAAAATGTGTCTGTGGCATTGTCCACAAGCCTAGAAGAAGACAGAAAATTACTTAATTAATTAAAGTAAATTCGTAACTCCAATATCTTCTTTAAAGAATACATAAATAGGTTAGTATACTGTTATATTATATAATATATACTGTTAGTATATATTTTTGACTTAAATAATAGCCATCAAATGTACCAAGTAGAATGCTCTTTTTTTCAAATTTAATGAAAATACCTAGTTATGTTATTCAGTTCAATATAATTCAATTATATTTACATAACCCAATATCACAATAAAGTTGTCTCAATGGTCTTCTCAGAATGAAGTGTGTTATAAAAACATTTTTAAAAAATGATAGAGTGGATAGGCATTAGAATAATGGAAGCATTTCTTTGAAGTCTCAGCTTTTGTAATAGTTTAGGTGCAGGCATGTCCAAAGTCCAGCAAAATGCGGCCTGCGTTCAAATTCCCACCGGCCCACAGGCTCCTGTCATAAAATTGATTGTGATTAGCTAAATTAAGTTGTAAGCCGTTGTAAAACAACCTGTGGCTACTCGACCTTGTGAGCCGTAAAGGGAAAAACGAGAAGAACAGATTTCTTTGTTTCTGTGATCAAAAACACAGTGGTTTGTAAATCTGGTAACTATTTGTGTTATTTTCCTGTTTATTTGATTTACATTTAGAAGTTGACAGTAAGCATGACATTTGGAATAATCTTTATATAAACCTGGATTTAAAGTTGACAAAGTTAGTTTCCAGACAGATTTTTTCTTTATTTTATCGGTGGTCGTCAAATCAGAAATTCTAAGTATAAATGTATTCAGATATATTTGTGTTTTATGTTAAGAAAGGAAAAGGATCCCATTGCAGTAACATTTTTTTAAACAGTTCACTTGGATTTAATTTTAATATACGGGTTCATAGAATGGTTGGCCCCAACACATTTTCACCTCACTAAATCTGGTCCTCTTTGCAAAAAGTTAACGTGGTTTAGGGGGTTTCTGTTGACTAGTGTGAGCAAAGTTCCTCTTTCAACAATAAGATCTGGGCCCGAAAGACTCCCTCCTATTAAATCTGGCTCTTTTTCAAACAGATGGTTCTGTTTCTTTGAGTCTTTTAGAATTTAAAGATGGTTTCCCAACGAGTAGCCACAAAAAAAAAAAAAAAACTTTTACAACTTCACGAAAATAAGAGTTGAACCTTTAGAGCACTGGTGCTGCATTTGAAGTGCAGCTTGTTGTCAAGGTAAAAAAACAAGTACTATTATCTATTTATTTATTACTATTAATTCAGTTACAGTGGTAAAATTTCATAGTAGGATAAGTAATTAAAAATTATACTGTTTAACACAGAACCTAGTATAGACTAAAAGTTCTTGGTATCGCTTTTTTTTGCGTCTTTCTAATATTTTAAAAACACTTTATGTGCCAATTTTTTTGATTTGAGGAAGGGCAGTCCCGCAATGCCAGTATGTAAGGTATGAAAAAGTGAAAAAAAACAACCAAAAAAAGGAAAACAAGTGAGATTCTATTCTAAGTGTAATAAACAAAAATATTATGTTTACATCACATAGCACAAGCTAAAACATACAAACCAAAATACATTTCATTTAATGTTATGATAAAAAACTGCCATCACATAAAAAACTTGCAACAGTTTTGCAAAATCGTACCTGAAAAAAGTAGTACAAAATGAAAGAATATCGCCATAAATAAGAGACCGTTGACCATTTAGCATCAGATGGATAGAGAGGATGAACGAATGAATAAATCACAGAACAATGAGATTTCCAAAGCACAAAAGGAGGAGGGCATGGCTGTCTGATATATAATACATGTAGCTAGTCATTTATTTATTACCACAGAATGAGAGCCTCCTCTTCTTGGATTAAATTGCAATTTGTTGTCAGGAAGCATGTAATGAATACATATTAGATGCACACCCTCTTTCTTTTATTCTATAGTAATTTTTCTACACCACCCCTATACCCAACATTCCATCTTTGATTTTTTTTTGTCTTCTTGACTTTTCACCCTGTCTCTAAGATCCTGTCGATGTTTTTGAGATGTTCTGTCATAATGATGTAACATATGCAGGTGTGCTGCAAAATGCACCTGCTTGCTTGCATGTGTATTTGTGAAGGTGTATATTCAAATTTTAAAGAAAACTGTATTTGGGATGAGTTTGAGTGTTTAGTGTGCCATTGGGGTATATTTTATAGATTTTTAAGACATTTTAACGACTTTTGTTTATTATGCGGTATACTCGTTTTTATGAGCCATTCCACACCAATCCCGGTTTCTTAAATGTACAGAAAATGCTGAACCACAAGAAGCATGTGTATACTTCAACTATTCTTTAGTATATTGCACCTCTAAGCGTCGTCTTACCTTATTGCCGACCTGTGTGGGGATGTTCTCATCTGCAAACTGTAGTAAAGTGGACCTGGAGCGTTGGAATTGGCGGGCGCGGACCAGGAAACATTCAGGCTGGTACTAGTTGAATTAACCACAGCTGGAGGTGACAGCCCATCTGGCGCTAATAAGACATTTGTGGTGACGAGAGGGTAAGAAGACAGATGATTTAGAAGAAGGGTAAAAAAAATGACAAAAAAAAACAGAACAATCTTTGTGCCAGGAAAAAAATTAAAGGTGAAAGAAATCAACCACAAAGAAACAACCACCTAACAATAAAACAAACCTAATGTTAACCGCATAACATAAGAGCAAGCCGCCCGATGTTTTAAGTGACCCTATAATCAAACAACGCTCTCCTTTCAACACAAATGCCTGATTACTGAAGAATCTTACAGATAACACAAAAACAGAAATCAGAAACAAACGTTGATTTGAAGACATGTTTGATACTGCAATGGCATCAAGATAGCATATACATTTCAAATTCACCAAAGAGCCTTTTAAATAATCTAGGTATAATACGGAGTTTAAACTCTTAAAGACCCACTCTGATGAAAATTGTGTTTTTGGTGTCTTTAACATGTTAATGTGGAATTTCTCTAATGATAAAGGACCCATATAAAGAAAATTAATCCTAAAATTGCGTTTGAGTATTATTTTATTCAAATCATTATGAAGTAGGAGTAGACGCAAAAATGCTGTTTGAAAAATATTGTATTTGTGACACGCTCCCGTCTCTGCTCCATTCTGATGCACTAAATCCATGTAGGTCTTTGTTTTTCATGTTCAAGCTGGCATCCGGCTCAGAACTGTACGGCTGAAGGGGTGTAAGCGAGCGGGAAGGAGTATGGGAGATGGATCATGGGAAGAGGATGTTCTTACTCTGCGCCGTCCAGTCCCATCCACAACTAAGAGGCAAATTTCTAATGAAATCTGGCCACTCTGCAGAAACTATGCCCTAGAAAACAACACAGGTTTTTTGATTTTGGCTAAAAACTGCATAAATCCCCCTGCATAAATAAAACCCTGCGACAGACTGGCGACCAGTCCAGGGCATCCCTTGCCTACGCCCAAGTGGCTGGGATAGGCTCCAGCAACCCCGTGACCCCGAAAGGGAAAAACGGTCAAGAAGATGAATGAATGACTGCATAAATCCTGAATAAAAGACCACTGGGAACGCTTTCTAAAATAGATCAAAAGATTAAGATTGTAGTGTGACCTTTTTTAATTTGACATGTAAATCACATTTATTTTTCCATCCTACTGTCAATTCTATCTATTAAGAAAGTTTTAATTTAATTTACTCCAATCGTCTTTTGATCTATTCTAAAAATGTACTTAGTGATCTTTGAATCATGAATATACTGATTCTAGGCAAACAAAAAAAAACCTGTGGTACGTTGGTGGGTTAGGGTTAGTTTTTCAGGACAAAGTTTGTCCTTGTTTGAGTTGTGGGTAGGACTGTTGGCGCAGATGCTGATATCCCATCATCCCTTTGTTTACACTCTCTCTCCCCCAAGCTTACAGCCCCTCACAACACTGAGCTAACATTAGTGGTGCAACAAAAATGGCGAGCAATATCGGAGCTATCCAGCCGTAAAGTTTTGAGCCAGATGCCAGTTAGGACGAGGAAAACGAGGACGTTAATGGATCTACTTGTCTGCAAGTGGATGCATCAGAATTGGAGAGGGGCAGGAAAACTTTGCCCCACCCATTTCAGTTTGGATGTCACAACTGAAAGCTTTTTCAAGTGGCATTTTTTCATCTGCTCTCAATTCATTCTGATCTGAATAAAAAAATACTCAGAGATGCAGTTTAATCTTATTATAATTTTATACGTCCTCCATTGTTAGAAAATGGTACAAAAGCATGTAAAAAACAAAAAAACAAACAAAAAAAAAACAGCAAAAACATGATTTTCATTGGAGTGGATGTTTAAGTGAATAAAAGCCGTTTAGCCTTGCTACTGTGTGCGCCTCATCCAAAAAAAAATCAATTGTGAATTAACAAATTGTAATCCTTCCAGTCTATCAGCCTTTCCTACACACTCGCACACAGAGACAGGTGTGCACACACAAAATACATAAATTGCAAAGACACACACTGTTGGTGAGCCTGTGTCTCTCTCATGCTGTGTTAGCAGGTACAATATCAGAGGTGTCACTAATCGTTTTAAACTATGCACTTTTATGTTCACTTCTCTCTCTCTGCTCTCCTCCTCCTCTGCTCCTCTGTCTCTTGCTCCACTATCTTCTCTCTGTTCTTTCCTAGAACAAGGACGCATCAAGACAGTTTGCCTTAAAGAAGTCTAAAGAGATGCCAGAGGCACAGAGGTAGAAAGAGAGATGGAAAGAGAGGAAACGTCTGGTATTTAAAATTTATACTTTCTTATGCCTTTGTTTTGAACTTGAACAGCAGAACTTTCCCCAAGTCTGTGTTTTGTTGCTCTTAGACTGAGATATGCATGTGGAGAGGAGTATATTTTGAACATTTTCTCTAACATAAGGACCAAATGATCAATAAACCAAAGCATTCTGCTTTAACCATCACACACACACGTTATGTACACCAGATTGATGTGTTCATCTATACATTGTTGTAAATACACAATTTAGGAAAATCCTTTAGAAAATTATGTTGTTATGGTCTGCATTTAAAAATAATAAGTAGATTCATCCATATTAAAGTCTGTGGGTTTTCTGCAGTTACTTTAAGCAGGACTCCAAAGACAGTGAAGGTTTTTCTATTTAAGGTAGTTGTGTTGTCACTCAGTTAAAGAGTCACCTATAATTCTACTTGCATTTGATTTTATGACCACATATTTGCATCAGTCAATCAATGCGCAGGTTTCAGAATAAAAGAGAAAACTGTAATAAATCTATGTTGAAACCTGATGTAATCTGAGTTTTAAAGATAAAATTTCCTTCAATTACCCAACATGTTCTTTAGCAACACTCTTTTCCTATGATATCTCTGATTGAAAAAAAATACATAGTATCTCCATTAACATACATTTATCATTAAAGGTGTTTGGCAAATTACAGACCATACTGACTTTTTAAAAATATTAAAAAAATCCAACATTTAGATAAGGAATTGTGCTATTAAAAAATGCAACTCTTTTGAAGACTTATCATTGATATATGAAAGCGCTTCCTGAATGCAAATTGTTTAAAAGTACTGTCTTTACTAATGGAAAAACTTTATTTATTTGAAGTTCATTGTATTGCTATAAACTAATCAAGAAATGTATTGAGATTTAGTAAAAACAAATCCAAATTAATGGTAGTCCAAAGGAACCAGGATGATACACTGACCAAAAATATAAATGCAACACTTTTGTTATTGCTCCCATTTTTTATGGTATGAACTCAAAGATGTGAAACATTTTCCACATACACAAAATAACCAGTTCTCTGAAATATTGTTCACAAATCTGTCTAAATCTGTGATAGTGAGCACTTCTCCTTTGCCAAGACAATCCATCCCACCTCCCAGGTGTGGCATATCAAGATTATGAGTAGACAGCATGATTATTGCACAGGTGTGCCTTAGACTGGCCACAAGAAAAGGCCACTCTGAAATATTCAGTTGTATCACACAGCACAATGCCACAGATGTCGCAAGTTTTGAGGGAGCGTGCAATTGGCATGCTGATAGCAGGAATGTCCACCAGAGCTGTTGCTAGGGAATTGAATGTCCATTTCTCCACCATAAGCCGTCTCAGAGAATTTGGCAGCACATCCAACCGGCCTCACAACCGCAGACCACGTGTAACCACACCAGCCCAAGACCTCCACATCCAGCATGTCCACCTCCAAGATCGCCTGAGACCAGCCACTCGGACAGCTGCTGAAACAATGGGTTTGCATAACCACAGAATTTCTGCACAAACTGTCAGAAACCGTCTCAGGGAAGCTCATACGCATGCTCGTCGTCCTCATCGAGGTCTCGACCTTGCTCCAGTTCGTCATCGTAACCGACTTGAGTGGGCAAATTTTCACATGCAATGGCGTCTGGCATGTTGGAGAGGTGTTCTCTTCACGGATGAATCCCGGTTTACACTGTTCAGGGCAGATGGCAGACAGCGTGTGTGGCGTCGTGTGGGTGAGTGGTTTTCTGATGTCAATGTTGTGGATCGAGTAGCCCATGGTGGTGGTGGGGTTATGGTATGGGCAGGCATATGTTATGGGCGAAGAACACAGGTGCATTTCATTGATGGCATTTTGAATGCACAGAGATATCGTGACGAGATCCTGGGGCCCATTGTTGTGCCGTACATCCAACAACATCACCTCATGTTGCAGCACGATAATGCACGGCCCCATGTTGCAAAGATCTGTACACAATTCTTGGAAGCTGAAAACATCCCAGTTCTTGCATGGCCAGCATACTCACCGGAGATGTCACCCATTGAGCATGTTTGGGATGCTCTGGATTGGCGTATACAACAGCGTGTTCCAGTTCCTGCCAATATCCAGCAACTTCGCACAGCCATTGAAGAAGAGTGGACCAACATTCCACAGGCCACAATAGACAACATGATAAACTGTATGCGAAGGAGATGTGTCCCACTTCATGAGGCAAATGGTGGTCACACCAGATACTGTCTGGTTGTCTGAGTCCCCTGACCCCCTGAATAAAACAAAATGAAGATTTCAGAGTGGCCTATTCTTGTGGCCAGTCTAAGGCACACCTGTGCAATAATCATGCTGTCTAATCAGCATCTTGATATGCCACACCTGGGAGGTGGGATGGATTGTCTTGGCAAAGGAGAAGTGCTCACTATCACAGATTTAGACAGATTTGTGAACAATATTTCAGAGAACTGGTTATTTTGTGTATGTGGAAAATGTTTCACATCTTTGAGTTCATACCATAAAAAATGGGAGCAACAACAAAAGTGTTGCGTTTATATTTTTGGTCAGTGTATTTACGATTGGCAACAAATTCAAATTTAACTTTTTTTTTTTTTTAAGTCAAACACAGAACTTGACATGAAAAACACTGAGCAGAAGATCTTCAGAATCCTAAAAATGGAACTGTAATACTCCTGAAGAAGGTTCAGAACAACATCAAACGTTCACTCAATGTATCCAGGCTTCATGGCAAAAACTGAAATTTGATGTAAACCCTTCAGAGTTAAACTGTACTTCACCTTCAGCCATTGCTTTTGCCCCAAGGGTGTATGTACCTGCTGGGAGTGTGATAAAAGTCAGCGGCAGGCTCTCAACACAACCCTGAGTGTTACACCCTCTGACGTAGAAGCTGTAGTTTGTGTAAGGCTGCAGGTCAGTCACAGACATCCAGATTCCTGCTGCTGAACCTCCATCCGTCATACTTTCACCATCTGAAAGACAAATATATACTGAAACAGTCACATATTCCTAACCACAACTAAGAAATGTGGCATTTCCTAGTTTTTATCATAATATGTGGCTCTTATTTGTTGTAAAAGCTGTTTACATCAAACATGGCGGGTCAAGGTGGTTCATTTTACTGTCCAGCAACAGCAAACACTGAAGAAATTTAGCTTTTCTGATCTGTATGGCATGTTTGACAGAAAACAAAACAATACAAAGAAAACTGCAGTTTTAAATTTTTTAAATGAAATTTCCTTGTTTGATTGGATTTTGTCAAGCACACTGAGATCCAGCCTCCATATGGAAAGAGCTATACGTATAAAAGTTTATCTGTTTCGATTACTGACTAACTTGATGAGAAAGTCATACAAACATTGAATATTTGTGTACTTGTGAAAAAAAATAAAAAGCAGACCAAAATAAACTTAAGCAAGAACGATTAAATGGTAAATGGCGTATGCTTAAATAGCACTTGACTACCTTCTTAGAAGGCCCAATGCGCTTTTTGTGGGGTTGCAACGAGTGAACCTCCATACAAAAGGTTATACAAGCATAGTCAAAGGAAAGGAGATCAGAAAATAACTCTATGTAAGTCCATCCAGTAAATCTTGATGGACACTCACATCCACCACAACAAATTGGTTCTGAGAACTGATGAAGGCATCAAAGGAACACTGGGTTTTAGGAAAAGTAAAGGGAAACCTTGGTTCTCTCTTTGTTCCATACTTTCTTATCCTCCCATCAACTCATTTTTACCTGTCAGTTCCTCTGTGAGCCTGGGATCAAAGTGTATGTGTGATGGTGGATGTGACTGAGAAATAGACTAGGTAAATATGCAAAAGTAAAGTGAAAATAAATAAGTCAAAACATGTATTTGTGTATTCCTTCTTCCGCTTTTCTTTTCATTTCATAGTTTCCTCTTGCATTTTTGTTATTTGGACCCATTTTGTTATTGTCATAGCTTCCACTGTATTACATGCAATACCCTCGAATACATTTATGGAAATATGGGCTTCTCATCTCCCTTTTCCTATATTCTATAGTCACATTGCTAGTTGTCTTTGTTCTTTGGCTTTGTTCGATCCATTGTTTTGCTCCACGCTCATCATCTCCACTCTAAAGTCTCAGGCAATATCAAAAAAGCTTGTCTTTTCACCGTCACTCTGGTCTGATTACTTTTCCTCTCACTTTCTTGGTTCATGACTGACTTTCTGTAAAAGTTGACTGTTGCTTGGCCACATGATTGAGTGTGGATTCATGCCTATGTACAAATGAATTCATCTCTATATATTGCATGGCAAATTCCACTGCTATCAAGAAATTGTCAGTTTTATATTAACTGTACTCTCATGAAACCATAAATACTGGCTTATGTTTTTGAAGATGTCTATATGGAAGGATGCGCAATACCCCAGGAGATATCACATGAAACAAGGCAGAGGTATTTGCCTTGTTTCTAAAGACTCAATCTGGTTTTACAAGAAACACTGAAATGGAAAAAAAACACTTTGTAAACTAAAGATACTATATACTTCATTTTTCATTTTTGTAGAAAATGATATAGAATAAAAAAATCAGGATGAGGAAGTATGCTGCTAACTTTTCAGGTGGTTGCATTATAAGGAGCTTAATTTAAAGGCAAGAATAAAATATGGGGACAAAGTCTGTTGTGTTCTATAATGTCTGTAAAAATGTTAACTGCACTTTGTGAAAAGCCAGAGTATAGAACAGTGGTCCCCAAACCCCAGACTGCGGCCCGGTATCTGTCCGTTGGCTACTTGATACTGGGCTGCAGAAAGAAAAAAACTGTAACACCAACTTTGATTTATTACCACTTTGTTTATTTTCTGATACTGACGGAAGTTTTATTTTGGAAAACCACAGGATCACGTGATCTAGCTTAACGCTTCAAAGCTAATGAAAGCCAAACAGTAAAATGGAAGGAAACCACATAAGAGCCTTTGATTTCAACGAAAAATGAAGCCGTTGTTTACAGACAAAACCAGGAGTTTCCCTCCAAATACGTTTGGACTGGTCCATGAAAATATTGTCTGACATTAAACTGATCCGCAGCCTGAAAAAGGTTGGAGACCAGTCGTATAGAAAACACCACCTTGTGTCTCACCTTTGCTTTTGTAGTACAGTGTGTAGTTCAGATTTCCATTTGCTCTTGTAGGGGCTGTCCAGCGGGCTTGGAGGGATCTGGAACTCTGATTGGTCAGTTCCAGCAGAAGAGGGCCTTCTGGAGCTGACTCTAAAGTCCGCATTTCCACCTTATTAGAAAAGTGTTAAAAAGAAGCAAGAAAACTTTGTTTTTCAAGAAAAATGTATCATGAGAAAATAAATTCTTGATTTTTTTTTATCAGAGCAAAAACTGTACTTTAGAAATAATGACAAAGGATGCTTATACAAATAAAGAAATTGTTTCAGACAACTTAAAAAATTTGTCTCAAAAATCTCCAGATCCAGACAGCTTTATTTCTCTGAATTCATGTTCCTCCTTTCTTCCCTTTCTACATCTGTCTTCTCTATAACTTCCCTTCCGGTGCAACCCTTCCATGTAAATGGTTTTCTCTGACCGATTTCTCAATCCAAACTATTTGTCCATAATTCTTTTCTTCACCTTTCTTGTCATCCTTCTCCATTGAACACCTCTTTTCATCCCCCTCTCCTTCTTTTATGTTGTGTCAGCTGTTTCCAGTGTTTGACTAAAGATGAGGTCCGTATTGAAAATATGCCCAAAATATGGCCTGTCACGGTAGATGTCACTGAGCACGTTGTGGCATTTCCTACCAAATGTCACCATCGCCACGACTATCCCCATTATTGAACTGAGAGAATCGATCACCTTTATGGTGGCTAAATGACACACTTCTGCTGGCCGAGACCTGCAGCCACATGAGGGTGCATGCTTTTGTCCATTCAACAAAGATGTGCTTCCTGTATAACAACTTACTGGTTCAGGTTATTATTTTTTGATAGAAAACAGATAAAATGACTTGTTTTTTTTATTGTAGATCTGAACTTTTCATTGCCACCAGAAATTAAATAAAAAGCAAACTATGACAATATGTTTTTTCCAAGGTTTGTCTGCACATTTGAGGGTTAACAAGTGATTGACTGACCATAGGCCCCTTGCCACAGCCCTGAGCTGTGCAGGCCTGCAGTCTGAGTATGTGCCGACTCCATGGAGAGAGTTCCTCCACCACGAAGAACCTCTCAGAGGAACTAGAATTAACTTTTAGGACTCCATCTAGCCAGAGGCCATAACTAGTGATGACACCTGTCAAGAAAAAAAAGACCATGTTATGCACAACATTTAACAGTAAAATAAAGTATGGACACTTTAGCAGACCAGCTTCCAAAGTGCACTCTGTTACTACTAGTGCAATTTTTAAAGGACATTGTGTAATTTTTAGCAAACTGGTCATCTTTCTTTCATTTTTTTTGGCATGCTGCAATGCATTATGGGTCTCTGTATCACAATGCAAATGAAAACTGACTTTGAGGCTTCAAACCTGCCAGTTAGTGTGTCCTACAGATGGAAACAGCATGGAAAAGACAATTGTAACCATAGGCATTACAACAATGAAGGACAGTGTGACAGGATTTAACACATCAACACAAATGAGGCCGCACATACGTGTGCTTACATAGACATGTCCACGTACACAAAGCTATATACACACATTTTACGCACACACGTGGTTAGATGGAAAGCCGAACATGTGCACACACACACAGCTGCATAATAATTACACGATGTTAGATTTATTGAAAAAAAAAATAAAAAAGCACTGTGCCAAATGTGCTTTTCTATAATAAAAATGCATACAGGGGGCTCAAAAGATCAGTGCTAAGAACTAAGAGTCTATTCTGCTTTAATCATGTGTGGGTTTTATTACTGCTCAATGCAGACATACTATCAGAGAAGTGAAGACACAAAAACCTCACAAATGCAAGTTATCGCTGAGGCTCTTAATGTGGCCAATCACTTGCATGTGAGACTGTGTGCAGACACATGTATGTGTTTGTGTGTGAGAATCAGCCCATATCAGTATTGGCTGTAATAAAGACAGGTTGGGAAATGAAGCAGCGAATGCATAACAGGCTTATTTCCCATCTTTGTCTGCGTGTTGCCCCGACCTAATCCCCGAGAGGATTATCCCCACAAATCCCTGCAGAATTGGGGAGAAGGGGGGAGACAGATGGAAAATAACACACGGTCTCACTCCTCTGGAACCCATCACCATCATCATCGTTACTGTTGCCTTTCGTTTATTTAACAAGAAAAAAGAAAAGACAGTGGAGAAAAAAAGAAAGAAAAAAAAGCTGTTCTCCATTTTCAAGAATTAAATGAGATAATGTGGTTATCATGATTAAGTGTCCTCTATTATACATTTATATCATCAGATGAGAGAAGCTTTGTCAATTATTGGAGGGGAACCCACGCACAGAAGACAGAGCAAAATGCATTCATGCAAATTAACCATAAAACACTTGATTTTCATTTTATGAAATATGACAAATTAAATGCATGACAAATCAGGCTAACATATCAAAATAGTTAGAATTTTTTTAAACATTTTAATTATACCTCTTGATGTAGATTATTTGTATCGTTTTTAAGATTAGGAACGCTTAAACTTGCAATACTGTAAGCAAAGAGTTGGTGGAGTATATTTTCCTATGTCCACCTTTTCTGAAATATCAAGAGTTTTCTTTAAAACACAACACACATTTCCTCAGTGGACATAAAAAGATTGTGATTGCACTTAAAAAGTAAGTTTTGATTCTTAACTAGTTCATAATGCAGGCAGCATTATATAATACTGATGAAACAATGTGAAAACAGTACAGATGTAAATAACATTTAACAGAACAGGTTGTGCTCTGCCTGACTGGTTTTAGTCTCTATATTCAATTTTAAATTCAACTTTATTCAGAGCTAAGTAACAACCCCTTAAAATTGTGATTTAAGTCAACTTTTTATATGCACTGCTGGTTTTGTTAGACATGAAAAAGCGAGAAAATATGTTCAGAGGGAAAGAAAATGCAGCTCTTCTTTTCTTTTTGTGTTACATAAACTTTGAATCCTTTCCAGCATGTCGACTGGTCATATCAACTATCTGCTCCCTTTAACCAAAACACTTCACAGCTGACGATGCTCTCCTTATGATAAGAATGCATCTTTGAAGTAAGCTGCAAAACTACTCTCTTTATTCTCCAGAAATTATCCTTAAAATTCTATTACAGTGAATTTTTAATCTCTGCACACCAAAGTGAGAGTGTCTGTCACTGTAAATGGAAGTACCTGCAGGGTGCAGTTCTCTGTTCAGTCAAAAGGGAGCACTTTTCACCCACTTAAAGGAGCTGAATGAAGAGCCGTCGTCTCACAACTGAGATCTGTTACTTCAAGCTAAAACGGTGTCTTCTTTTAATCGGTTTTCTTTACTTGGCTTTATGAGTCACTAATACCAAAATCTTTTAGAACCTTTGTTACTATTTTGTTTTTTTTGGCTTCGCCTCCTTCAAACTTCCGCTCATCTCCCTTGACACAGACAGTACTAGTTTTCTGTTATCTTTATTTATGCATACATTTGAAAGAAAAATTATGTCTTTGTTACAAAAAGCATTTAAATGAATTCAAGAAATACAAAAAATGTAAAAAAGTTCAAGGAAAAAAGACATTGGAATGGGAAGATGTTTTATATTGCGTATCAGTTGAAATGCAACTTTAAACATGAAACCCCTGTTTGTTGTAAGTGTTGCGTGTCTGTTTAGCTGCTGACTGTTACCATTTGGAGTGTGAGGGGGACTCCAGCTGACGTTGAGGGCATGTGGGGACAAAGGGGTGACCAGGGGTGCAGGAACATTTTCAGGGCTGCTCTCCTCAGTCTGAGCATGGCTCGGGGGGCTTAATGTGCACCCCCCACCTGTACAAGCCTTCCAAGCACAGAAACAGACTTTAGTGTAACACTGTAATAACATAAAAGCAACATTTTGGGGATCAAGTTGACTCACAGCTACTGTAATGGCATAGAATGTCCCAGGAGTTAAGTTTCGGAGTGTGTGGTCTTCTACAATTGCAGTGCTGTTGTAGGCCAGCAGTGGCTCTGCACCATCTTGTGAAAGGAAGATTGAATAGAACTCCAAAACGCCATTTATCTGCGACGGACGCAACCACCTGCAAGCGCAAGAAAAGTAAGCAGAGACTGACATCAGATTTACCCCAATGCAATTAATAAAACTTGGCATTTTGCTAAAGATTTTCCCTTTTAGATTGACCCGTTTTTGAATCTCTAATAAACTGACTTTTCAACGAAGATCTAAGTAAAACGATATATGTAGATGGTCACCAAAAGGACATCTCTGCAGAACACGAATAATGGGTCTATTAAGAGATTTGGAATGATAGTGAGCAGGAGGAATGAACACGATGATGATGTAACATTTTAACATTTTGTATAAATAGTATTTTTTTCTAAACCTACAACCGCTATAAACAGAGGGAGCCAAAACGGTTAAAGGTTTTTATGACTGTTCACTCAAGTCTTATTTTACTATTTTATACAGCTTTCATCATTAAAGGCAAAACCTTTGTTAATCTTTTGCCATTTTTTGTTCTTATTACACATTTTCACACTTGAATGTTTAGAAAAATACACTTTATGTTTTTGTGGCCATCGACCCATTCAATTAAAAAATAGTTTTTAAACAACTGTAATATTCTAATTATAACAGTCTTATATTTCTTTATAACAATGTTCCTTTTTTTTTCCCTTTTGACAGCAGCACATCCAAGTTCCTTTCAAAATAAAATACACGTGTTACATGAGATCCTCCTGCTGCAGCATATTTACTTGAATTAAAAATACAAGAAAGCCAAACATGGCATTTTCTGTTGTAGTTTTTGTGCACCTTAATTCTTTATCTCCTTTTATTAACTTTTTTTTTTCATCTTTTAAGACTTAATTTGTTGTGCAGCAGAAGATACAAATGAGAATTTTATTCTAAAGACACACCAATCTGACAGTATTTTAACATTTTTGCCCTAATAGTCATCCAACATGTTAAAAACCTAAACAGGAGGGACAAAACTTAATTGCCTAAAACACATTAACCAGAGCTGCAAACCCATTATTTTTTCAAATTGTCTGCGTTTTTCTTCTGAGCTGAAGAGCCACAACAGAGAAATAAGGGAGCCACATGTGGCTCTTGTCTGAAGACTCAGGTTGCAGACCCCTGCTTTGAGGGGATAAAATAAAAGGAAGCATTAAACATTTTTCTCAGATTTTTAAAAACCGCAGTATGCTTTAATTAGTATGTTTTTATTTATATGTTGATTTTTATGCAGTTCCAATTACTTTCCAACAGAAGCACCTGCAGGCTTTCCGCTCGACACAAAGATAAGTAATATTTTTAGGTAATTTATTAATGTCTTCACCCTGTGTGATACAGGCTTGACGTCTTGTTGACAGTCTCTGACAGTTTTGGTGTATGACACAAAACAGTAAAATTAGTGCCATGTATAATTTATTGCACAAATACTAACATATATGGAAAAAAAGACCTTTAGGTTAGCCCAGTAGGTGCAAAATTCTCAGTCTCTGGTCTAATAATGCAATGTGGTAAGCTTGACAGAAATGGGATTTCAGAGTTTCTATATCGGCTTGTTTGTTTACAAATATGTTTCATTCAGAAAGTGTTAGGTTAGAGCAGGGGATAAATCTTGGCCGTGCTCTCTGTGCAACCTGCAGCCTTTCTGAAATTTTCTCACAATCTCTCACCCTGGCACTTTATGCATCTTCATCTATTTTCTGTGTACTTTCTTGATGCATCCTTGTACTTAATTTTCCACTTGCTCTTTTGTTGGTCTTCTAATTCTTTCATAGTTGTGCCCCATCTATACCTTTTCAGCTTTTCTCACAATCGCAGAGGAGTAATATTGACCAAGTATAATCTCTCAACCTCTGCCTATTACCAATGTGCTAACAAGGCAATAAACAGCCTTCCCACACCTGGTAAGTTGTAGTTCAAAAGCATCAATGTTTCTTTTTTAGACCTTGTCACAATCCATGCTTTATTTTTATCACAGTATCAACCATCAATCAGAAGGTGGGCATGTTTAAACTTTTATACCACAAAAATCTTTGTTTTCATTGCATCACTGAAATGTCCAAATCAAGCAAGCTCCCACTTCTTAACACCAACCTCAGACAACTGTTGGCTTTCAAAAACATAAACTTCTTTGAGCTTTCATCAAAGCTGCTCTGTAAACTATTATGCTTTTATTTTTCGTGGAAATGGGTAATTACATACATATATATATATATATATATATATATATATATATATATATATATATATATATATATATATATATATATATATATATATATATGTATATATACATATATATATATATATATATATATATATATATATGTATATATACATATATATATATATGTATATATGTATATATACATATATATATATGTGTATATGTATATATACATATATATATATATGTATGTATATATGTATATATATATATATATATATATATATATATATATATATATATATATATATATATGTATATATGTATATATATATATATATACACACACAAATATATATATATATATATATATATAAATATATGAATGCGTATCAAGTTCAGCATCTGCAGTGAAGTGACAAGACAATGAATTACACAAACACTTCTACATACATTTGATAGAAACGGGGCTGTTATCCGTCTTCATTGATGCCTCCTTCAGAAGGTTAAAGGTCAAACACTTGGGAATATTTTGCATGGTAAACACAGCCACAGAAGATCACTGTCTCTCCATCACTGTCTTTGTATTTTGCCTACACAGCACTTGTGAAAAGCAACTTTAATAAACTGTTTTTCTAGTGACTTTCAAGCATTCCTGAAACTTCTACTGATGTGAAACCTTTAGAAAAACCAACTTAAATAAATGTCCTGTATTCACCTTTAAAAAAAGAAAACAGATCAGCAGTAAAAAAAGAAGGAAGTTCAGTTAATTTAACTGAATTCAATCCACTTAACACTCAAAATTAACCATAATTCATCATTTAAAAAAGCGTTTTTAAAGGATAAAATATCTTTTTTGCACCTGACTTTTTACTGTGCATCAAACAGCTGAATCCATTCCTGCTTTTGGCACTATAGAAGTGTTGTGAAAGGCAGATGTAGCGGATTGTGTCGATGAAGATTCTCATCCATCCGTCTTGAAGTTGAGCCAGGGCATCTGTCTGCTCTTCTTAAAGTAATTTGCAACTCATCCAAGTAGCTCCATCAGACTGAGCTTTTTAGTCTATTAATTGATTAAATCCACCATGAATTTGGGCTTTTGGTAAATGTTGAGAAAGTTCGGGGAAACAGAAGCAGGTGAAGTTGTCAGGACTACGCCCTTTGTTTGATTTCAAATATGTTTTATTTGTTAGTTGTCATATTCTGCTTTCAAGTTTTAGGTTCTCCATGTCTGTCACATCAGGTTTAAGTACCGTGGTTAAAAAATTTAAAACTGTATTCATTTTACCCATAATGCATTTAGATACCGCTATTTGACAGAAGTGAATAATTTTTAGTGAAATATATATGTTATTCTTTATTTCTTTTTTCTTTTTCACACAATCAACAAACATATTAGGTTTAGTTTTTACTTGCTGCACATGTGCTCTGTTACCAAGCTTTACACAAATGTCTCAAAGCTTCAAAGGTGTGTAGAAATAGTGGAAGAGGCAGAAAATTGACAGGTTGCCAAAACACAGTGGACATGCCAGACACTGATGTGTTAAACCACAACTGTATCAGTGCAAATTATCAGCAGATACTGTTGGCTGAAACCAATAATTACATTTTAATATAAATTGGCCTCATTGGTGATTGGCCTCATCAGTGACAACAATGAGACTGCCTACAGGGAAGAGGTACAGCACCTGGCCACATGGTGCGCTGACAATAACCTGCTCCTCAACACCAACAAGACCAAGGAGCTCATTGTGGACTTCAGGAAGAAGAATGGAAGCACCCATGACCCCATCCGCATTAACGGGATGGTTGTTGAACGTGTTTCCAGCTTCAAGTTCCTGGGAACCACCATCTCGGAGGACCTGTCCTGGGCCACAAACACCTCCAGCCTAGTCAAGTGCCTTTTCTTCCTCAGGACACTGAAGAAGAACCAGCTGTCTTCATCCATCCTGGTGAACTTCTACCGGTGTGCGATCGAGAGCATCCTAACGAGTTGCATCTCAGTCTGGTATGGGAACTGCTCAGTGGCTGACCGCAAGGCACTGCAGAGGGTGGTGAACACAGCCCAGCGCATCACAGGGACACCACTTCCTGCTCATGAGGACATCCAGAGGAAACGCTGTCTACGTCGAGCTCGCAGCATTCTCAAGGACTCCTCTCACCCTGACCACGGACTGTTTAACCTCCTCCCCTCCGGGAGGCGTTTCAGGAGCCTCCGGACAAGGACCACAAGATTCAGGAACAGCTTTTTCCCTAAAGCTGTCTCCTTGCTGAACTCTTCCCTCTGACACCCCTAAAACACCCCCCCACACCACCATAGACTCCTCCCCCCCCTCTTCAACACTCTGAATCATTTATTTATTCACAACAAGCAAAAACAGTAACTTGTTATTACTTGCACTACTGTCTGTTCATCCAGGAACACTGTATAATCCATCTGCACATTGTAATATTTTCTATGCACTTTACTGTCCATTGCAATACTGTAAATTATGTTCATAGTTCTGCCTATAGTGTTCATACCCTTTTACATAGCCCATCTGTATAGTATATTCATAGTACACCTATCTGTATATCGTGCTTATAGTATTAATATCTGTAAATTATGTCCATAATACTAACCTGTATAGTTATTGTACATACTATAGAACTTTATTCTGTACTTACTGCTTATTGCACTTCTGGTTAGATGCTAACTGCATTTCGTTGCCTTGTACCTACATGTGCAGTGACAATAAAGTTGAATCTAATCTAATCTAATCTAATCTAATCTAATCTAATCTAATCTAATCTAATCTAATCTAATCTAATCTAATCTAATCTAATCTAAATATTTGCTGAAAATATCCCAAAACTGTTGTGGACCTTTGGTTAATGCTATATGTCTTTGGATCTACTTACTCAACAAATATGGTCCGAGAGTCCAGTGGGGTTAGAGTTGGTGCATGCAAAGGTCCAGGAGGAAGCTGAGAGGTCAGAGCTGTAACTTGGGAACTGTTTGTACAACCCATAGAAGTGCACGCACTCAGTACCAAGAAGTGGGTGGAGTACACACCAAGTCCTTAGAAAGCAAACAAATGATCTGAAAGTTACAACAATCCTCAATAACGTAAACTTGTTATTTTCCTTAAAATGTCTGACTTTTGTCTGCTGTGATGACTGCTTAATTTTGTTTTATTTTATTTATAAAAGACAGTTTAAATGTTATTACAAAAACTGTTACTAATAATTAGTCCTCTCACAATTCAGTCAATCTGAGCTTAAAATGCTGTAGAACAAAATTAGCACGTGTTCTCATGCCTTTATGAACTCACAAACACACACACATGTTCACCATTTGTCAATAATTATCTCATTTAAATATTGTGCCTAATGACTTTCAAGTGTGTGTTAATTTCCTGTATATCATGAGTCTATGCACAATTTGAATGTAAATGTATATTTATGAGCAGCGCTCCAGTCTCGATTGTGTGACATGTGTTTCATACCTTCTTTAGGTCTCTTTAGTAGAAGCTTTCAAAGCACATTATATGTATGTGTGTGTCACTTTTTAGTCTCCTTTGTTTCTCTGCTGCTTCATTTTTAATGTGTGTGTGTTTAGCCTTCTTTTTCAAAGTGCTATTCCCTATGTGTGGACTGAGACACTCTTTCCTCTTTCAAATGCTAATCCCTCACTCACTTTTGCTTTTCCACAGTTTCCCCATCTCTTTACTCCAAGGCCCCATAGCTCCACAGCAAACACACACTCCTGCGCTTGTACGGACAGACACACAAATATCGCACTCTCCCCTCTTTACCAGTGATGTTATGGTGTCTGTTTTTCCCTCTGTACACCATTTGGTCATTGTGATAAAGGAGGTACTCTGTAATTTCTCCATTAGGCCTATTGGAAAAAAGTGAAATAGAGATCATGTTGATTTTTAATTAAATATGAATCTATTTTTTATTGAGAGATGCAATGTTTGATCTATTAATATTCATAGAAATTATTTTGTTATGTTAAACAACAATATTTATGATTTGTTTTTTTACAAATTTGTATCTCAACTAAATAAATTTGAAGACATTTCTTCTAATTTTAATAAAAAGGCATTACAAATATTGTTTGAAATTTGGATTAATACATCATTCGCATATACATTCTCCAAATGTGTACTGTAGACAAGGACTGGGTTCATCTATGGAAGTTGGAGAGCAGAAATAAACTGGTTAGATAAAACCTCACCTTCCTGGAGGTTCCCAAATTACAAAAAGAGCTGAAGGAGATGAAACTGCTGATGGAGAAGAAACTGCTTCTGGAGCTAAAAAAAGAAAAAAAAATCATACAAACAAATAAATAAGCAAGTATCCAAGTCAAAGAATGCATTTTCCTAAAATGATTGTATTTTTTTTTGCTTTTTTTTTACATTTAGCACTTTATTATTAGTTTAATTTAATAACCAATGGCAGACAAAATAGTATATGATATAATGGTGCTAAAATAAGTTTTTATTCAAGAACAAAAGTTCATCAATACTTTGTAATGTAATCCTGGTTGGCACACACTGTAGCTACTATGTTGGTCCATTCCTCAATGCAGATCTTCTCAAGTGCTGTGATATTTTGGGACGGTTGTTTCAAAACACGGGTTTTACACAGATTCTTTGTTGAATTGAAATCTGGAGACTGGCTGTGCCACTCTAGAAACTTGAAATGGCTTTTATGCAGCCACTCCTTAGTTGCTCAGGCAATGTATTTCAGATGAAGCTTGACTGGAAGATCCAAACAGGTTTCATCCTCAATGCTCTCACTGATAGGATTTATTCAAGATCTCACCATACATAGATAGTCACACGAGTTGTCAGAAAAAAAGTGTAAAAGAAAAGCAACACAAATCATGATGTTCCCACTTCCATGCCTAACTGTAGGTATGGTGTTCTATGGATCAAACAGAACATTCTTCCCCCTCCAATCATGGCGAGTGACGTTTATACCAGAGTTCCATTTTGGTCTCATCTAACCTTAAGACATTCAACCAATCCTCCTCTGGATCATCTAGATGCTCTTTGGGAAACCTCAAAAGGGGCCTGGACATTTCCTGGTTTAAGGAGGGAGACCTTTATAGCGCTCCAGCTTTGAATACATGATGGCGTAGTGTTTTACAATTAATAACATTTGTTTCCATGGTCTCAGCTCTTCAGGACATTGATAAGTTCCCTCTTTGTTGTTTGGAGGTATTTCCTCACTGTTCTCAAGCTCCTCACCAGGTGAGATCTTGCATGGAGGCCTAGATGGAGGATAATTGTCAGGGATCTTTCATTTGTTCAATTTTCTAATAATTGCTTCAACAGTTGTTCTCTTCTCACTAAGCTGCTTGTTTATTGTGAATTGGGTCATCCTAGTCTTCTTCAGGTCTACTATCATGCTACTGGTGTCCTTAGACAGCTTGTTGGTCTTGGTCATGGTGGCTGGCCAGACCACTCCAGGACTTTGAAATGCTTCTGAAGAAGACACTCCTTCGTTTCCCCGGAAGTGTATTTGGGATCGTTGTCACGCTGAAATATATATAGTGTGACCCTTCCACCTTTCATCTTCAATGCCTTTGCTGATGGAAGGAGGTTTTATCACAAAATCTGACGATACATGGCCCCATTCATTTTTTTCCTTTACACGGATCAGTCGTCCTGGTCCCTTTGCCGAAAAACAGCCCCAAAGCATGATGTTTCCACCCCATGCTTTACAGTAGGTATTGTGTTATTGATGGTAGCCTTTCTTACTTTGTCATTCACTAGGTGTAACCGTTCTTGTGATTATTTTGACTCCCTAGGGTGAGATCCTCCGGGAAATCCAGATAGAGGTAGATTATCAGTGGTCCTGTATGTCTTCCATTTCCTAATAATTGCTCCAACAGTTGATTTCTTCACACCAAGCTGTTTACCTATTGCAGATTCAGTCTTCCCAGCCTAGTGCAGGTCAATAATTTTTTTCTGGTGTCCTTACACAGCTCTTTGGTCTTGGCCATAGTGGAGTTTGGAGTGTGAATGTTTCCTGTTGTGGACAGGTGTCTTTTATATAGATAATGGGTAACAAGTGCCATTAATGCAGGTAATGACATGGAACCACACAGAACTATCATTATCATGTCATTCCTTATTAAAGGCTTGTATTTAACTTGAGAACACAAAGGATTAAATTTGGGGGTTCTTTGTTCCAGTGATGACTAGCCAGAAAAATGTGCTAAAACTCAGGTGAAAATAAGCCTTGTCAAAATGCACATGTGGGAAAGACGACTTTTGAATAAGTTCTTTCTGGACATTTTTTGACATGCGTCAGTGTCTTAACTCTGTGCTCAGTGAGAATCAATACAATAATCAGTTTTTTCCCTTTGACTTCAGATTGATTTTTGCAATCTCTGCACTGACCCCTGCTGTCACATTATCTCTGCAACAAGGCTAGTTAGTTCAACACAGATTAATTTGGTGACTAATGCATAAAGAAAAATCTTCTTTTTCCAAAGTATTTTTTTGCTGCTTCCTGTAGCTTTTAAGATTTCTTCAATAATACACTCATGAATGCTATCAAACTGTTAGCAAATCCCATTTGGACTTCTATGTCTTTTTTTAAAATCAGATTTTCATCTCGCTTCTAAATTTAAAAATTTAGTCTGTCCCACTTTTTCCCCCCTTACTACTCTCAAGTAAGAGAAATATTTTTCATTTCATTTCAATAACTAATAAGGGATAAAGATAAAAAAAATGTATGTTTTTAACTGCATCAATGCATGTGTTTAATAATTACCTTCCACTGGAGTTGTGAGGCTGAATCCCAAATCATTTCCACCGTCACTGTCAATTGGACTCTCAGTGCAGCCGTCATGGCCACACGCACTTACGGTAATAATATATTGAGTGGATGGAATGAGGCCTGTTATAACACCTGTAAATGTGCAACATTTTAGAAAAGCATGAAAACAAAAGGCAAACAAAACAATTTAACAACTAAAAGTTATACATTTGTAGCTAAAGAGTTTGTGTAACTCCACAGGCTTTTGAGCTAATTTTTCACATTTGTGTATAAAAAGAAAAAAAATGTTTGTAGATAAAACTGTGGTGAACAAATGGTGGAGTTATTAGAAGGCAGATTAAATGAAGACAATAGGAACCATGAACTAACTCTTGTTTGAAACATTTGATGGATGGGATGACTAATATCAGAAGACAAGTCGTCCACAAACTGATGATACAGGATTGCAGATGTTTCAGAATTTCCTGACTTTCTATATCCCTGCACTGTGCATCTAGACTGTTCAGGCTTTGAAAAAATAAATGTATACTGGGGACATCATGTGACAAAATGAATCTTCTACAGATCAAATGTATAGCACATGCCTGTAAGAGTGTAACACTTTTGTAAATTAGACATTGTAAATTAACATTGGTCATGTCCGGGCATAAAATAATCTAATGCTAAAAACAAAAAAAAAGATACATTTACAAAGACAGCATCCCTTAAAACACAAATCTGCTTTTCCATAAGGATGATTAAGATAGCCCAAAAGTGTCTTTTTAATGTTTTACTTGTTTCTGTGTTTTGCTGTTGCTAAGCAAACTTGCAGTGTTTGGCAAACAGAGGCAGTCTACTCTAATTGTAAAGCTTCTGTCATCTCTCTGGGATGTTTTTGTCCTGGGCGTCATGGCTTCTTCCACTCCTCTCTCCAATTCCAAAGTCACTCTTGCATCCCATCTTTTCTCTTCATCCCCCTCCTCCCTTTCACTTTCTGTCTTCTGTGTCCAATCACCCGGCACTTTTCTCGCTTCTTACTCTCTCACTGTTACCTATGTCTTTTAATTCAATTAGGGGCCAGGGCCCCACTCTGCTGCCATTACACTCTCATTTGCTTTCTGTGTTTTTTAGCCATTGGTGTAATTCTGCAGTCAGGTGTCGAGGCCATCATAAATTAACAAGACGCCTTATCACGGTAGAGTTAATGTCTTGCAAAGAGAGGGGGTAGGGATGGGGAGGAGTGAAAGAGCCACAGAGACAGAGAGACAGCAAAGCTCATCTTCATATTTGCCTGGAGACATGGCAGAGTGGATTGGAAGGGGGACGAATAGCAGCAGCGGACGCAGAAATCACCCTCATCATAAAAGATAAAGTGAGGAAAGATCGAAAAGTGAACAACAGCAAGAGAGAGTGGAAACAGAGTGATGCCAGAGTATGACATCATTTGGGTAGTCCTGAGTGTCTTATTCCAAATGGAGACCGTCTCTTAAAGCTGGACATTTGCCAAGGAGACATTAACAGGGTTTCCTAGGACATTGAGTGTGTTTGTATGAGAAATGGAGATAAAAAAAACTGAATCTGTCTTTTGACCACAACCGAAAATATTGTTCTATCAAGTTGGAAGAAACACAGAAAACGTGTATGACTGAATAATTTACTTTTATCTTTTATAAAAGGCCAACCTTTCCATTATCAGATTAGATTCAAACTTCTTTGTAACCATGTGATCTGACAAATCTTGAATAAGAAATTGAAATAATAAAAGCTGGTGTGTACAGCAGAACACAGTCTAAAAGTTTTTTTTTTTACAAACAACTTGGACATCGGATGACAAGTTAAACGGCAAAGATGTGCATAAGAATAGGCAGGTAATCAAAACAGGTGTGAACGGAGTATTAGTGTTTTACCTGTGAAATTTCCATCAGCCGGGTATGAGGCTTGGACAGGCAGTACCTCAGGACTGTCCCTATTGTAAGCCTTTAGTTCATATCTGTCAATCGGTCCTCTGTTATCAGTAGGGGGCAACCAGTTTACAGCGGCACTGAAACCATTAATGCTCTCCACAGCATTTGGAGGTGGAACAGAAATAGGTGCTGGGGAAGACGAGTGAGACAAATAACTGTTAGAGGAACAATATTTCAGATGATACTTTAAATCAAAGCAGTAAAATATTAACATCCATTACTTTTAAAATCTAAACATGTAACAACTGTCCCATTTAGGAAATGGTCAAAAAGTCTTACACCATTGGCTCATTTTCTTTATATAAGCAAACAAATTTGCCAGTTGGGTAAGAAAAAGGGTTTTGCCAATAATTCTTATTTTTATTAAAAAATTTTAGTCACTAAGGCATGATTTCTCAAACTATGATTAATTTGCAACTGAAAAGCCTTCTTGATAAAAGTATTTTTGCAAGACACAAAACAACATTTTTCTTGTAACAGTACTTAGTTTTCTTAAGATAACCTTTGTTTTGAGGAAAGTGTACATTTCAAATTCATAAAGAAGTTTTTGTTTTTTTTACCTTGAAAGATTTTTAACTTGTGACACAGTTTAATTAAATCCTTTCCTCTAATTATGTCTTTAACCATGTCAGTCATTTTTTTAAAATTATTTTTAAGAAAAAACAAATAATTAGATACAGGCACCCACTTTTTCTTTTTTTTTTAAGGGAAAACACTTGAAGAATGGCTTGGGAAACGTAAGAAAGTAAAAATAAAGAAAAGTTAAGATACATGAAGCAAAAATTGGATAAGAGTAAGGAAAGGGTCCAAAGAAATACATTAAAAAGCAATAATATGAAATATACTTGTAAAAAAAGGAAAATAAACAACAGGTCAGAAGTGCACGATGTTACAGGAAAATACATTCCCCATCTCTTTAAAGTTTAATAGGCCCCATAAATCACACCTCACCATTAGCATAAATAGTATTTATGAGAGTTGTAACTTTTCTCGCACTGATTTAAAACAGCCAGCCATTCATTCTAGGCTATATTTCACAGCCATCTGCCACTCTCTTTCTTTGCTGCTGCTTTAACTCTGATACCAACAGCAACTCAGATTCTATTGACTGTGTGATTTCTGGCTCAATCACTTCCTGGTCTTTACAAAAAGAAAAACTGCAAATTTAAAGTAATCTGAAGGTATTTTGTTTTTTTAGTAATCATAATTTCTTCTCATTTTACTTCACCTGAACGCAAAAGTCTGAACACTTTTATTTATATCTTCACTTTCTCACAGCATTAAATCAAACTGAATAATTGATCAAACTCGTTTTCTTTTGTTTGTCTCTCTCTCCCCATGTTCTGGTGCTATTTAAAAAATCTTTTTTTATAATGTTCAGAGAAAGAAATACATATATATATATATATATATATATATATATATATATATATATATATATATATATATATGTTGTGTACGTTATATATATAACTTATATACGTTACATATAAAAAGTATATAACGTTGGGAGTGGGGTCATCTGGACCATGGATTACATGAAATCCTCTTCACCTTTATCCACCTTTGTCATGGTGGGGATAACACGCCAATGTATGGGTGGGGTCATTTCGACAAGATAGCACAAGGGTTGAAAAAGAAAAAAAAGGAACATTTTTTTACCTTGCCTTAAGTCTTGCTTATTTGACTAAGTTTTAAGAAAGGAAATAATTGTTTTACACACCTGGAAGCTGTTGTGTTTTCTTCTAAACCTGTCTTTTTGCTTTCAGCAACTGCCTTTTGTATTTTATCCTAGAACCATCTTGCTTCACCATCATCTTATTCCGTTTTGAGTTGATGCATTCTTTCAGTTCCTACTTGTTCTTATACTTCCCTCTTTTCTCATCGTTCTTCTTCAGTTCATTCTGATATTAGCTTTTCCTCTAACCCTTCCATTTCTCTTTGTGTGGTCAAAGCCTGGTGCACGGGGATCTACCAGTGTATCGTTCACTACTAACGAGCATCTTTATATTACACAAGGGACCACTAGGGCCATTCTAGGTTAACAGCTTTTTACTGTGATGCCCTTTATGGAGGCCTTATTAATCTCCCATACAGTCAGGCACAAGTAATATCAATGTCTTTGAATAAGAAGAGGTTTCACATCAGAAACACTTTAGCATCAAAGAGGAGGAACTATTTTCAACATCAAGAAACACAAAGAAACATTAATTGAATGGAAAGAAATATGCTCAGTTTGCTACACATTACCAAATAACAAAATGGGATACCTATTTTTGTGAAAATATGGGGGCTGCACAATTAAGGAACATCTTCAATAATGCAAGCACTAACTGCCTAGGGAGAAATGATCTGGTAGGTACCTTTGCCTTTGCTGCGTCCTCGCTGCCATGGTCCGGACGTCCAGCCTCCAGCACCCAGGGCCACAAACCTGTACAAGTATTCTTACAGAATACACAGCTTTGTTTGTATGTTGAGTCAAAGGAGCAAAGAAAAAGAGACACAAAACCCCCACAGAAGAAAAAGAGACACAAAACCCCCACAGATTTATAGAGCTATAGGGGAAAAAAATGTTTGAAAAAACATACTCAAAGAAAAAATGTAATGTAAATGGTGATTTTACGGCATCCTTATCTCACAATCAGCTTTCATACATAATAACCGTTTCTTCCAATATTGGCAAGTTTGCAGAGTGCTGCAAACATTTCTACCCTCTTCATCCCTCAGTCTTTTTAAGTTACAAGCAAAACCAAGAAACATGTTGACTCTTTAATCACTCAGTGCTGTTTGAGTTCACCTTTTTAAAAAAAAAAAAGAAAAAAAAAGACATACAGTGGTCCCTCGCTGTGCCGTGGTTCACCTGCTGTTTTATAGACTTGTTTTGCATTCTTTGTTTGTTCTTTCTTCGGGCCTTGACTTATCACAACCATAGTGCTCACAATACATCTTTTCTATTGTTATGTGTGTATTCAGGCATTACCAGTGAAAGGTTGTAGACTGTAGTCCATGGCTTCTGTCTTCCTGCCGCTGTACACCAACACTGAATCATTTCCTCTGCAGTGGAACCTGCTCTCACTGGTGGGACAGCCGTCCAAATTGACTCTAACGGAGCGGCGTGAGGCCACAAAGAGAGGAATTCTTTCACTGACATGTGGTTTTTTTTCATCACTGCGAATTGTAAGACCACGTAGGCAACCACCAAGGCCTAAAAAAAACCCACCCAGAAGCCAGGGAAAATGAAATGTTAAACAAAGATAATATTATACAGAAAGATGACAATGTGCAATGCATTCATATCTTCTCTACTTATATCCCACCTTGTTTGTAACTATGGTCTTTCAGTGCAGAATGTACAAGCTCTGTTGGAACCCCCCCCAAATAAAATGGTGAATCAACCCTCAGTCTTGCACCTTCAACTCCCTTTATTTCCTCTTCCCAGTCATCAACTGCAGCGGAGATGACTGACCCCCTTTTGGCCAATGACACCTGCTTCCAGTCGCCATCACAGTAACTAAGCCCCACCCACATACTGAGTTCTGTCGCATGGCCATTGGAGGCAAGAGTGAAGGACAGGAGACCAGAGTTTAGCTCCACCTGATGAAGACATGTTGTGAAACAGGATATTATAGGAATAAAAGGGCTTTTAGGATGAAAATGTGAATGTTAAGCTGCTCTTACAAGCATGTAGTCTTCAGACTGTGTATGGTGAGTGAAAAGTAAAAGTGCGTTGAGTTGGTCGGTCCTGAGTTCCATGGAAATCTCAAAATCTTGTCCACCACTGAAAATGTGAGGGCTCAACTCCAAGTAGCCTGAAAAGCATTGGGAACATTACTGGAGTTTCAGTTCACATTTTGTTCACAGAATATCTCAAAATCTTAACGCGTGCCCAAGATGTTATTTTAACTGATTTTTTAAAGTTTTCAAGTAAAAACCAAGAAATGAAATAAGCAGAAGTTTTACAGAAAATGGTGGAAAAGGGTTTAAAAAAAAGCACACTACTAAAAGCACCTACCTTAAAATGAGCCTACTTATCTTGTCATTTTTACTAAAATGTAAGCAATCTGAATCCAAATCAAAAGAAAACCACACATTTTATTGAGATAAGAAGTCTTAACTGTACATTACTATTGATTCACAAATTTTGACTGAACAAAGTTCTTAAAGACCCAGTCCAAAAAAAAAAAATCACATTTTTGGTGTTTTTAATAGGTTCTTGTGGCATTTCTCTCACGACGGAGGACATAAGGAAAATGAAGCTTAAAATTGCATTTCTGAGTATTTCTTTATTCAAATCAGTTAATCAAGAGCACATGAAAAAATCCTGTTAGAAAAAGCTTGTAGATGTGACATACTGTAGGTGCTACAATCATCGGGCTACAAGTTTCTTGCTCTGCTCCATTCTGAAGCATCCACTTGCACACACAAAGATCTATGTACGTCTTCCTTTCCCTTGTCTGAGCTATTGTCTGGCTTAAAACTGCACAGCTGGAAAATTCCAATATTGTTTGCCATTTTTGTTGCACCCGTAATGTTAGGTTGGGGCTGTGAGTGGCCATAAGCTAGCGGAAGAGAGTGTTAACAAAGGGATGATGGGAAGCGTGGAAAGGTTTATACCACACCTGGGTCCTGCCCACAACTCAGAGGTAAATTTCTAATGACATACTGCCACTCTGCAGAAATTATGTCCTAGAAAATGGCATAGGATTTTTGATTTTGCCTAAAATAATAATAATATAATAATATAATATCATAAAATCATAATATCAGATATAATCATAATTAAAAGACCACTGGGAATTCTTTTAAACTAGATCAAATGATGATTGAAGTGGGACTTTATTACAATTGGGAGCAGCTGCAATGTTTCTCCATAGTGTTGTGATTAAGACACATCCCAGAAAAAAAAAAAAAAAAAGACACATCCCAGACAATTCACTGGAATACCTTAAAATTTTTATTATGAGCAAAAAAGCGCCCACGTTTAGCACAAGAAGCAGTAAAAATGATCCTACCATGACCCAGAAAATAGGCTCCATCCACAGTTTCAGAGGGACATCCCTCCCAGATTTCATACACTGCCACTTTCTCTGTGGCTTTTGTCCAGTCGAGGGACTGCCATTCCTCTGAGGGGTTGTCAGTCATCTTTAAATTCACATCTCTGAGGCAGCCAGAAAAACCCTGTCGCACAAGCTGGGCATCTCCTAGTGAGACGTACAAGAGGAAAAACCAGAATTGTCAGCAGGTTTTGTTTTTCACTCAATCCTTACTGTCAAGATATTTTTATATGATGACTCTTATTGAGAGCTTTTATTGTTGAAAGCCACATAAAAAAGGTTGCACATGATGGTTGGTGCCTTTAATGAAAGCTTATCTTTAATTTTTTATGGGGTACATGCCCCATTTTTGACTTGTGAGAGTTTAAACTGGTTACATCTTTTATTTTATAATGTCTGCCCTCAAAGGGAAAGGGAGATTAAAAAAAAGAAACAGCTGTTTTGCAGACCAGATGCATCATTTTCCACAACACTTCTACCTAAGCCAGGGAAACAAGACATAAAGCAATAATCCTGAAACCGACCTTGACTGTTGGTTTCAGTCAAGTACATGATTTATATTTTTTTTAATTTGGCATCAGTAATATTTGCAAAGATTTTTTTTTTGCATGCATGAAATTTATTTTCTAAATTAACTTATAATTCACTTCTAAACTGTGTGCACCTTGTTTATCATGTAAAGATCAGAGTTTACATTGTGAAGACAGAAAAGTAGAACAATCATCTTGTTTTTAAAGTTCACACTTACCTGAATCCTCCCTCAAAAGAGCAAAATCTTTAGGGAGCCCACCAATGAACACTCCCATATTCTCACCAATGATGGTACTGCCACTGGAAGCTGATGCACTTCCTGGTTTGAGTCAAGTGCAGAATAACAAAGAAAAAGCTTTAGTATTAAATCACAAAAGGCATTTGAGAGGTAAAATGTGCATGAGGATAAACAGACGAAAAATATACAAGGGAAGAGTCAGGAAAAAACAGTAAAAAACAGAGGTAAAGTAATGGATCACTGCTGATCCATTACTGAGCAGGGCAAATGCTGTCATCAAAACTTTTCGGAAAAGGTTGCCATAATACATACAGGACACAAATTAACCACTGTAGGATTGTACTAAAACACATGTATTTTTGTCATTTGTGACCTTAAAGTCGCCCTATGACAATTTCTATTTATAAAAAAACGTTCCCAGTGGTGTTTTAATTATGATTACAAAGTTTTTGATCAAAATCCCACAACCTAAATGTCTTAAAAAGCCAAATTTCATGTTTATCTGAACCCTCGGTTCTCCTCAATATGTGTGTGGCCGTTTGTGCAGACATTAGTAGCCCCGTCCTTGACCCCCCTTTCTGCAAGTTGAATCTTGTACGAGTAAAGAGCTTGACTCAAGGGGGGGCATAAATGATATCAAAAGTTTATCTTTAGTGATAAAAAAACGGTGAAAAGTGACATATTTTTGGTTAAAAATCAACATTTTTTACATAAATGCCATAATACATTTTTAGAACAATTTTTGTACAAATGTGTGTACCAGACCCTGCTGTTTAGTAAAATTACACACGAAAAAGAATTCAAAAATTCTGGCTCGGCAGTGTGATTTTCAATAACCTTTTGTGATGTTCACAGGATAATTCAAAGAAAATGGAGAAAAAAATGCAGCCTTCTAGGCACTGTGAAAACAGAGGATAATGGAAAAATGCAGGCTGATAACTTTCAGACGACTCAGAGCCTAAGACTCTGCATTTATTCTTTTCATTTTAAATGTACAACCTATTCAACAGTTTTTCTTCACACCACCACACAAAAGACAGGCACACAGAGCAGTTAGTATAAATATAAAAAGAGTTACCGCTGTATTGATCGTCTAGAACGATTGTTCCCACGGCCCCTCGCCTCACTGCTGCGATGGTGTGCCACTGTCCATCATTGTAGTTGTGACCTCCATCATTGTTTACACTCACAGCCACTGCTGAGCCCTACACACACAGACACATGCATGTCCACACACAACACCTATTAAATCAAGAGATGCAATAATGCGCTCTCTTTTTTTTTTTTTGTATTTTACAGCAGTTAAAAAACAACTTTTACACAAAGCCAGTCCATTTTTAACATCTAAGTGTAATAACAGGTTTCTAATAACATTTTTTGAAGTTTTAATAACCAATAAAATAAAGAAATAAAAACAATGCACACAGATAAAACCCTGAAAGGGACATGAAAACGGACAAATGGCAATCAAAGTGTTACTCCAAGATTTTTGCTGTTTATGAAAATCAGATCATTATGTTCAGAATTTAGAAATTGTGGTAATAGAAGAGTATCATATATAATGTATACCCCCCCACACACATTTAGATAAGATTAAATAAAGTGCTTGATAGATGTGTGCATGACAGAGTACATCAAACTGATATTTTAACTGCAACTTTCTTCTCCTCCTACAAAAAATGAACCTGTTTAAGAAATTTATTTCAAGGGAAAATAAAAACAAAAGCAAAGAAGCAATAAACTCCTGACTTAAATGATGACCTTGAACCAGATAAGTATCCTTTTCAAATGTTGCTGGTTTGATTCTTTATGAGAATGTAAGGCTTACACTTTGAGAGGGATTATTGAGACTGATGTGTGTCCAGCAGTGAACACCCCTCCACCGGTCACTCTTGGCAAACTAATTTATTTTTATTTCTTTTAATATTCAGCATGATTTAAGGCAGATTTTCAGACACACACAATTACCAGCACACATTCACACACATAAACTTCATCCTTCAACTCATTCAGTTGGATGCCGCCAAACAAAAGCTTTCAAACAAGGTTGGTACCCTAAACAAAAGTGTCTGAATGACCTTGTGTTATGTAGTAAACAGATAGCATCCCATCTTCTTGTTCTAAGCTTTATATATTGTGTGGAACTGTTAAAGGGAGTGTTTTATTGCATTTAAAGATGTTTAATCAGGACACATTTTCAACAAGATACTTGAGAGTCTGTCGCAAGGCCACACAATCACACACTGACATTCACACCAAGGGACTATTTGGAATCATCAAATGACCTAAGAGGCATATATTTGGGCTGTGGGAGGAGGCTGAAGGGGTCGGAGATAACCCATGCATGCCCAAAGAGGTCATGCGAACCCCCCACAGAAAGGCCCAGCTGGGATTCAAATCAGAGCCTTCTAGCTTTCAGATGAGAGCGCTAACAACAACGCCACTGCGCATCCCAATTTTCAACTTCTTTTATTTGCCAAACTTGTCAGATAAACCAAAAAATGCAAGAGATGAGGCAAGAACCTTTAAACTTAAGCATAACAAACCTATCCTATGAAACACACGAAGAGAGAAAAGGGGACAACAAGACAAAGAAGGACCGAACACTGAACACTTGAATATACTCTGGGATAAATAACTAAAGTAAAACAAAAATAGGCAAAAATATTTTGCAAATCATCATAAAACTAGGACTTCTACCTTTAGTTATGTTCAAATTTTAGAGTACCCCATTACTTGATTACTTTATTCTAAACTCTGCTTCTCATCTGTGTGCCACATTTCTTGCTTTTGTTTCTGATTGTAATATCTGATGCAATTTTCAATTTATATTTACAGTCTGTTTACCCCCCCCCCCACTTGAAATATTTAAATTAAACAAATTCTTAATAATTTATCGTCATTGTTAGGGGCCTCTGTTTTTTTTTCAAAATGGAGCTAAAAATATACGTGAAAATACCCAGCCACTCATCATTTTCACCTCTGTTAAACTAAGCAAACAGATAGAAGCTGTACAGGTAACTGGACAAAGGTAATACTGTGGTGATAAACAAAAAAGAATGGCTTGTTGTACACACTGTTGTACACAGTGAATTTTCCCCACACATTTCTCCTGATTGATTAAAAAACCTCACAGATGCCACTTTAATGACAACTGTACAAGGGGTGCCAGTCGTCTTCCTCACTGTCAGGTAAAAATTTGTTTTTATTTTAACAGAATGTCAAAACAGAAATGTGATGTAAAAGGGTGAGAAAGTGTGAAAAGTACAAGTTATAGTCAATACAGAATGGGATGGCACTTAGGGGATTTTACAGCCAAATCCAAGTCATTGTTTTGGGTTTTTTTTGGATACCAAAAGGACTTTAGTTTTGAAAATGAGCATCACTGCCTCAAATGTGCCTGCTAATTTAAAATCCCATAAATGATACTGTGATACCTGATGATTTGCAAGACTTCCTCTAAACTGATTCGAAGTCAAATGACTTGTTGGAACCACAGCTTTGATCAGATGTTTCGACCATGCAGACATGAGACAAAACCCAAATTGTCCCCTACATTTACTGGATAACACTTTAAGTATAGAAGGTAAAGATTCACATGATTGATTTTTTTACCAATCACTTTCTGTGGATGAGTCTGCACATTTGGATCGAGTCTGTCCTGCATACGTAGGATCTGATACAATTTTTCATCTGATGACGATCTAATAACACCTCTCCCTTTCTGAGCTGAGACTTAAGAATAGTTTTCTAAATTTTGAACATTATTTTACAATCATTAACAATCAAGTCGTGAACAGGACATGATTTAAATTAATAGAAAAAAATTTGGTTGTGAAAAGACAAAATATCACTAGTTCACGTTTATGACACACTTCATCATTTAACAACCTGAACACTGGAGAATAAGTTCATCCTCAACTTTGAATAGATGCGTGTGTGTGGCATCTTAAATGTGTACATATTTAAAAGCGCATCCCTGTCCTGTGCATGCTAAATTACCCCCCCTGCTCTGGTAATCCCATTAGGCTAGCTCAACAGGCTAATAGGGGAAGTAATGGGCCCAGCTATATGTATCTAGGGGAACACTAATAAGCCGTGACACCACTCCCACTCTTAATTATCCCAAACTAGCCTAAACAAAAGAATTAGCCCGATTGGTAAAGACACACACACGCTTCCATCACACATCCAAATCACATGGCCACAGGCCATCACACATCAGGACCGGAACTCAGTGCTGATCTGTTTACTGATATACAACCTGCACTTGGAGACACTTTGCATCCTTACATTTTTATGAAGTGTTTTGATAAAACTGGATTATAATGTGATAAAGATCTTGAGTATGTGCTTGCTGGCTTTAGTAAGTAATTAGTTGGTGGCCTCATAGAAGTATGTGTAATTGTCTCCTATTGTGGCTTTCATCATCAAAGTCGTTGACTCTTTAACCCTTCCGCATGTATCTGTATGGATGGATTAGGGAAGCAGGGCTCAGTAAGTATGAAAGCATGTGGATACGTGTGTAAGGCTGTGTGTGTGTGTGTGTGTGTGTCTGCGAGTGTGAGTGCAAGGGTGCAGAGCTTAATTAGCTTGCAATTGGTATTCACGCGTGGTGACTGCAGGGAATGAGTTAATTGCAGTCCAATTCAAACGTTGACACACTTTCAAAGTTTTTCCCCTCTCTGTGTCTCCCTGACAGAAACCAATGAGGGGCTACAGATCACATTTACTAGATGAGAGCGAGTGAGCGAGAAAATAGGAGAGACGGGAAGATAGAAAGAGAAAATAAAGAAAATGACAGAGTGTATTGGATTGAACAGAAAGAAAAAAAATAAGTGAATTTGAGAAAGTAAGTGGAATAAAAGAACAAAAAAAAACAAAAGCTAGTCCACATGTTGCTTAAAAATTGGACACGTTTCTACATGCTACTCAGCAAAAAAAACCTGTAAACTATTTAAAAAATTAATTAATAATCCCTCTATTCAAGTTTTTGTTTATGGTTCCTTTTCTACTTATTCAAATCAATAGGATAATATACAATAAGACCAGGGTTTTACACTTTGCCAAAAAGACTCTGATTTTTTTCAACTTCCAATACATACATAACTTGCTTAAAATAAAATACCTGGGGATCAAACAAGAAGTAGGGGCGTCCATTTTTTAACTGGACTGCCAGAAACTCTTCCTGGTCTCCCGGAGAAAAGGCACAAAGCAGGAGGCCATCCGGAGATCGAGTCTTGAAGCTCATCTGAATTCCTTAATGTGAAGTAAGACCAGGAGCAGACATGTGAGGAGACAGAGGAAATGAGAAGTTTAGTTCTTCAGAATTGTCTTTAGATTACAACCAAAACAAAACTGCATCAGAACTTTTACAAGTAGAATTATGGTATCAAGTCTAATGAGACGTCTTTTTTTTCTCTTCAAACTAGAAATGTTTAAAAATATAAATAAATACCACTAGGTTAATTTGAGTTCTTTCAATAACTAAGCAGATAAAAAATGTGAAAAAAATCGGAGTAATTGTAATATATGAGTTTTATATTTATAATAAATAGTAATTTTATATTTAAAATAAAAGATTATAAAATAACAACCTTTTATTAATATAATTATTTTATTTTTGATTCTGTTGGCAAAAAGTAAACTAGAATGAAATGCAGATATATAAAATAAATTCAAAGGTTAGTTCCTTGGCTGTTTTAAGCAACCATCAGATTTTAGCAATTAAGAGATCAAAAACAATTCAGAGTTGGTCATAATAGCTGTAGATACTAAGTTAAATAATTAAGTTTTTAGGTTTTACATTCTTTTTTAATTTTATCAGACCCAAGATTAATTATTTGACCTAAAAGTCTCTTTCATCATGGCACCAATGGCTTTTGAAAAGTATGAAAGCATTTTCACAGCTGCTCTTTAGGTAACAACTCGAGTTGTGGTTTCCAATTAATCCATGTTATTTCTTTAAATCTTAAATTATCGAAAGCAGAAGTATATTTAGTAATTTTACTATTGATTTTATTTAGATACACATTATTTTTTATTGAATATTGTTTTAATAAACATGATCTACAAAGGGGGAGGGGCACATTTGTAGTGACAGCTAAATTCACAGTATAAAATTTATGAAATATGACATTATTTAAGCCAATAACACAATTGAAAAAACAAAAAGCAAAAAACAGAAACATCTAAATGAAAAAAAAGGACTGGAATAGATTTCCAAACATGCTCACCAGCTCTTTATAACACAGTCAAAATTTACTTTTTACTTTTTCTCTTCAATCTTACTTTTGCACTTTTGGTATGGTTCATTGATCTTAGCTAATCTTATCACTAAGATCCTTCAGGGAAAACAAGAACATCTGAAAATTGGGTTTAGTGGGTAGGCATACTTCCACTCTTTTAACAGGTTTTGCTTGTAATCTCTTTCTTTTATCTCCCAAAGCCAGGGACTTACATTTGTACATTCTAAAATCAATTGTAAAAAGACAATGCATTGTCTTTTGAAAAAAAAAAACACTACAACACATTACTGTATTAAAAGACCTTAAATGAAACTTTCAAATACTCTTAAACTCACTGTCACCCTTATTGTACTTTTTTGTTGTATTTTTTGAAATTTCTCTGTTTTGTTTTGAAACGTTTTCATCGTCTTGTTTTCCCTTTCCTTTCCTTTTTTTCCATTTTGTCTATCACAATTGAAGTGTATCTATAAAGAACATTACAAACATCTCTCATCTTTTTAAGGGGGACAACTTGTAGATTTGGTAATGGACAAATCCTTTTTTGCCCCACTGTGTAGGCCATGTATAGTTTATACATTCAGAATAAGAACTGAATCATTGCATTTGGTCTTGAAAGTGTAAAAAAAGAAAAAAATGTCTTTAGAGCAACAAATACACTCCAAGCTTTTCCTTTCAAAGCTCTATTCTGGAGCACACACTCAGAAACACAGAAAAGGATTTATTCATTCAGTGTTCCATCCTGTCATGTTACTGAGGATGGGAGATTGAATCTTAATCCACTACTAGCTGCGCAGAACTACACAGACAGGTTTGTTTTAATGCAGGGTTAAGCGTGTCTGTCTCCACAGAGAAAAGTATAAGAAGATCTGAGTGGCTGAAAAAAAATCTGGGTTCAGCACAAGGCAATGGAAATAATTAGAGAACAGTTATTTTTATTTTTACATGTTAAGGAAGAGTGGACATGTATGTTTTGACAATGATTTAAAAAACTTGCCAGCCTTTGAAACAGCTAAAGTTGCGAAATTAGTAGAACTAGAAATTGAACTTCTGAACACCCAGGACATGTGTGTCATTTACATTTATGACCTTGTCACCACAGAGTGAGGTCATGACAGATCCCTGACATTACGTTAACCCTCTTTAACATTCTCTCCTCCTGCCTCAAAAACACCGTCATTCCTTTCCTCCACCTGCTTTTAACCTTCCTAGTCTGTTTTGTGACCTGTCTGTTACCCCTTGGAGCACCTCTGACCTTTTCTGAACATGCTTTCTTTCCTTGCATCATCAGTTTATTGTTTATCTTTTCCCCTCTCAGCTTTGATTCTCTTTAATGGATCCTTTTTGCCCTTCTCCTTGTATTACTGCTAGCATACAGAATACTTCTACTTGGTTCTCACCAGCACTTTTTTTTCTATGTATGTATTATTAAACAGCTCCATTCACATATTTTACAAATTAAATGCAAAATTCATATGATAGGTGTTTTTATTCCTTTTAAAAAGGTTTTTGCTCATCTTTATCAAAAAAGTACCAGAAAACATCCACTATTTCTTATTTTTATTTTATACTAGTTGGTACGCCAGCATGAAGAAGAGTCTCCTTCTGGCAGTTGAAATCCGAACAAGCTTAAGGGCTGCTTACTGGAGTGACAATAAATAGGATTAATCCTGCCTTGATTGTCTGCAATATGCTTTAATAAAGCACTACTGAGAGACAATTTCACTAATCCCACTCGGTACAAATTTGTCAATGAAAAACGTGACTGGCAGCTGAAATGGCTCATTTATTTTGTAAGCTTCAGTTGCAACCAAACCTTTTTTTTGGGGGGGGGGGGGCAAACTACAGTGCCTTGCGAAAGTATTCGGCCCCCTTGAACTTTTCAACCTTTTGCCATATTTCAGGCTTCATACATGACGATTTAAAACTGTAATTTTTGTGAAGAATCAGCAACAAGTGGGACACAATCATGAAGTAAAACGAAATTTATTGGATATTTTAAACTTGTTTAACCAATAAAAAACTGAAATATTGGGCGTGCAAAATTATTCAGCCCCTTTACTTTCAGTGCAGCAAACTCTCTTCAGATGTTTAGTAATGATCTCTGATTGATCTTAATGACTAATGATAATAAATAGATTACGTATGGAATCAAGTCTCTGTATAAATGCACCTGCTCTGTGATAGTCTTAGAGGTCCGTTTAAAGCGCAAAGAGCATCATGAAGAACAAGGAACACACCAGGCAGGTCTCCACTGTTGTGGAGATGTTCAAAACCGGATTTGGATACAAAAAGATTTCCCAAGCTTTAAACATCCCAAGGAGCACTGTGCAAGCGATAATACCGAAATGGAAGGAGTATCAGACACACGCACTGCAAATCTACGAAGACCCGGCCGTCCGTCTAAAGTTTCAGCTCAAACAAGGAAAATACTGATCAGAGATCCAGCCAAGAGGCCCATAATCACTTGAATCCAATCGAGACTCTGTGGAAAACACTGAAAACTGCTGTTCACAAATGCTCTCCATCCATCCTGACTGAGCTGTTTTGCAAGGAGGAATGGGCATAAATTTCAGTCTGGCGATGTGCAAAACTGATAGAAACGTACCCCAAGCAACTTACAGCTGTTATAACAGCAAAAAGTGGCGCTACAAAGTATTAACTTAAGGGGGGCTGAATAAATTAGCAGCTTGGCACTTGTATCCCCTTACTTTCTCCACCTCCCTTTTTTTTTCTACACCCCCCCCCCTTTTCCCTTTTTCACACTTTTCCTCTGTGTCTTACCTCTGTAAAAAAATAATAATATATGTAATATATACATACATATATATATATATATATATATATATATATATATATATATATATATATATATATATATATATATATATATATATATACATACATACATATATATATATATATATATATATATATACACATACATACATATATATATATATATATATATATATATATATATATAATGTTGGAATGAACTGGTCATGTGATGTCAGTCTGGTCACTGACCATTAAAGGTCAGAGAGAAGGCAAGTGTTGCCACAAAATTCAGGCAGCAAACCAGGAAAAGATTCTTGGACATTTCATTGTGTTTTGCACACTTGAATGACAGTAAACTGTGTTTCTGCAAAGAATTTGAATCCTGATATTGATGGCGGGGTGAAAGTTCAGGAGATAAAGGGAGGTTAACTCCAAAATCTTATGCTCACAAATGTTTGAAAGAGTTATTTAGTTTAATTTCTCAATTTATTACTTAGGCTGCAAGGGCGCAGTGGTTAGCGCTCTTGCCTTACAGCAAGAAGGCCCCCGGTTCAAGTCCCGGCTGGGGGACCTGAAACAGAACATCAATGGGGGACCTTTCTATCTATCTTTTATTCAGTAGGAAGTAACTAAGTAAGCGCAGTTTATGAGCGTTAGAGTCCAATATGATTTCAGATGAACTCAAACATATATTTAAGATACAACATGTGTTTGTTTTTCTTTAAGTTCTGCTATCACCCCATCTGTTATAAAACAGAAAGTATTCCAAGTAAAAAAAGATACTTTTTAAAAATGTTTTTCTGGTAAATATTTACCGCACTATATCCAAACTAGCATGTTCATTTTTTCAATTACATTTAAACCTATAAATATATGCATGACATACAAACTATTATTCATAAGAGTCTACAAATATAAACAACTTGTACACAACAATAAATATTTGTATCAGCATCCCATGAATCATTTTTTTTTATCTAACATTGACCCTCAAAGAAAGGTCTAAAAAATACCAGGAGTCTCAATATATTGTTGAAAGGGTCAAAGCAAAGGCTACCTTCCCAGCTCCTAAGCCACAGAACCTCCTCTGTGCTATTTACTTGCATGAGTCTGCGATTCTTTTTGATAGACAAGGTGTTGGCCACGTACGTCAAATGTAAAGCACCTAGTGACACTCCTCATGCTAAGCATTACTTCCTACAGATTTCCCCACAGGACTTGTGCTACTTTACACTGACAACCACTTTAAAGCCATCAACACACAACCTGTGCATGCACCATGACAGGGGACTCTGTCTCACATGCAGTACAATCAAATACACTCTGCGCCCTTTTTCATTCATTCATTCTTTTATTTATATACTTATTGTTGCAGTTGTTGTTGTTTCTCAGTTTTTTTTTTGTTTTGTTTTTTTGTTCTCATAACGGCTGTTTTTAGGTGTGTGCCTTACCTATTCAATTGTTTTTATCAAATTTAACTTGGATACTGCACTGCTAAACCGAAAATCTTTTGGTCACTTTACACTACCTGCTGTATGTCACTTTGCTGTTTTTCGGATGTCTTTTTTCTGTGCTGACAAAAGGAATTTCCCATCGTGGAATTAATAAAGTCTTCTATTCTGTTCTATTCTATTCTATTCTGTTCTATTCTATTCTATTTTATTCTATTCTATTCTATTCTATTCTATTCTATTCTATTCTATTCTATTCTATTCTATTCTATTCTATTCTATTCTATTCTATTCTATTCTATTTAATGTCCTCATGTTTTAAATTGTGTTTTACTGAGAAAGACAACTTTCTGTTATTTATAAATATAATGGGGGGCTAAAGAACATAAATGTTTCCTGTCATCACCTTTTTTTTTCTTAGTTCATCACCAGTTAAACTATTTCAATCAAAACTAATCTTAGTCTCTTCAACCCGTACACCACTGATTTGGGTACAAACAAAATGATGATCAGAAATCAACATTACCCACAATTTAGGCTTTTTCTATGCATGACAACTGTGGAGAGTGAGTATCATTTTGATTTTATTTTATTTTATTGTCCTTAAATTTCTGCATTACTACAGGTATTTCTTTCCTGGCAGGTGGATAGATTGTATTGATGCATTAAAACATTTATGTTAATCAACCAATGAGGTGCTAACGTTCACTGTCACAGTTTAGAGTTCTCGGCTACAGAAATTTGAGCTTAAAATAACATTTCTGAGTTTTTCTTAATTCAAATGGTTGAGAAACAGGAACAAACGAAAAAATACTGTTGGAAGGGGGTGTATTTTTGATGTAGAAAAAATGCTTGGCGGGCCACAGGCTTCTTGCCTCAAGCTCTCAGCAACGGGATGGAGGGAAGGGTTGCTCCACACCAACAGTACCACCAACAACTGAGTCCCAAATTTTTAAAGAAGTACTGACCCTCTGCAGAAGCTATTTCCTATAAAATTACATTTTTTTGGGGCATTATAATTAATAATTAAATGACAACTGGAGTTGGTCTTTGAGTACCGTAATACTACAAACACAGTGAAAAACATTTTCCAACCAATGTGAAAATTAGGTTAAGTGATAACGACTGGTTATAATTAATAACTAATAAAATATATGTGACTATAGTTATATATATTTAGGAATACATATTGTACATCAGAAATAATTTGTTGTACTCCATAAAATTTTACATTAACGTGAAAATACTGATCCATTTGCACCTCAAAGCAAAGAGGTATTTATTAGGCGGGGCTAATTTGTGGCCATTGTTTTCCCTCTTTTTCTCTCAGTAAACAGCAGAGGTTGTGTGCAATCATCTTCATAACATAACCTGAATAACTCCAGTCATGTTAGTTCTCTGCTGGCATTAATCAGAGCCTGGCGTATTAATGAGAGCGCGGCAGCTAGCTAATTACACCCATAGATTCTGCAGCAGCCCATTAAATATACAAATGACAAAATTAAAGAGCCCAGCCTCTTCTGATTAATCTTTAAATGGGGAAAAACTAATGATGTCTGCGCAAACTTTGTCTTCACACAATTCTCCCCCTCTCCTCTCCACGTCAAAGCCAAGCAATCAATCATATTAATTAAGGAAAATAATTTATATAATTTAACATTTCCCTCTTTCCTGCTCAGCTTCTGCACTGCAATGTACTGTATTAGAGGAGTCTGGAAAATATTCAAATCTATTTGTTCTCTCATTTTTTTGGAAAATATTTCAGCAAAGTGTCATTCTTCTTCATTACTGGTGGGCTGAGAAACTACATTTGGATAAACATAAATGTAAGTAGGACACCATCCCCATTTTGGTGCATTTCGTTCAGTCAATTTAAATGCACAAGGAGTGTGGTGTATATAATCTATTCGACCCATTTCCTTTGCATTTGGTCAAATATTGATGATATAGCGTATGTCAGTCTTATATGACATGCAGGTAGTAGCTCTTACGTGAACACTTGAAGAATATGAAATACAGGATTTTAGACACTAAACCATCATAAAAAAGATAAATGAACTAACATACATTTATGGAAACAACCACTTACTGGTATTTATATTACAACACAATTACATATAGTTCTAATCTTGTTTTATCTAAACTAAGAATCAGTGTGTCCAATCTTGACCCTAAGCACCCTCATTAGGCATTAGAAAGCATCTTTAAAGACAAGCAAACAGTCTTCATTTATGGAAACATGCACTCATATCACAGTAATTGCACATAGAAAATAACCTATTTGGCCAAAAATAATTTTAGTAAAGTGGCCATTAAACGACAGGTGAAAGGGCAGGTATCATTCAATTTCATATGGTAAAAAGACAGATTTACCATGCAGAATATTGACCCAACTCAAGGATGTGTCCTTAATTGAAAGCTTCCGAAAATGAGAATGCAAGCATTAGGAACCTCCAAAAAACAAGAAATTATTTAGATTTATGTGATAGTCCATTTTGTTAAAAAGTAAATACGATTAGAATTTGGATTTCAGAAAGGTCATTTAGGTCTGTAGAGATATGATGCAGCCTGCAGTGTCTCCTAGGTTTAAAAAATGAAACTCCGATAATAAAGTACATGTTTTACTTAAAATAAAAATAAATAATAAAAACTTTGTATAACTGAGAGCACATTGGATCTCTATAAAGCCAAGCTGGACAAAATTAGTGATAATTCAGTAAATAAAGAAATTGCGTGGTTGTCATTGCTAGAGTCACAAGGTTTCTACAGTATATCAACGATTGACGATTCTTTCCTCTGCGATCAATTAACTCTCAAGGGGGCATTACACTGCATTACATTCATAATCCAATTTGGCTTTGATTTGTTCGCTGTTCCGTGAGCTTCGATGGGAATAATTGTCTGTAGATGATGCTATTAGTATTGATGGTTGTAAAAAGATGATGGTTTGAGGACTGCCGACACATTGATGGTCCAGAATAGATCCGGTCTGAAAGTGATTGTCTGATCCATTATCCTTTGTGGAGGAGAGTTTAGGGGATGCAAAACATCCTTCAATATCAAAAATCATAATCTATTTGCTAGTGATGCTCAGAACAATCTATATACCTTTGTGCTGGAGGGGAGTCTATTGATTTTAAACCAAGAACTAAGAGTAGACAGAAGGGAAACAATCAAACCAGCAAACAGACCACTTGATGTTTCACAAGAAAGGAGTTTGACTAACTTTTGAAAGAATTATGAGCTATGTTTTATATTTATAACACTTCTTTGAATCAACTTTTAGCTAAATTATATTATATTGAATTATACTGGCTGTTTGTTGAAACAAAAAAAAAACAGAGTGCAGTATGGCTGATTATAATAATGTTCAGAGATGTAGTATTCACATGAAAATACCTTGTATTGACAATTGACAATTGTGTCTCCTATGAAAAACTTAAAAAATTGTAGTATGCATGCAAGGTTTTAGCTCCTCCAGTTATCACTTTAAAACAGGATACAGATTCAAACTAGACATATAGAACAAACTGATCATTTGAGGATCAAAGACACAAAAATGAACAAAGACTGTCAGACACTCTGAAAATGATCAGTCTTAAGATTCTTTTCTTGTTATTTTAAGCTGATATAACAAGAGAACTAAATGATAAAAATGTACAATACAGGATGGAGAAAAGCCATGACAACATGGCCGTTAAAGAGAGGAATGGTGGACCAATTAGAATGCATTATTGGCCCATTAATATTACATATATAATTTCAACCTCAATACATCAAAAATGTCACCGGTTTTAAAATGTTACCAGCACAAAGGTGTAAATCACTTTTTATTTCAAATCTTGGAAAGACTACTGTGTCTGTCATCAAGCTTCAAACTTTATGTCCACAAATGCAAGCATTACTGCTACCACAACTTGTCCTGGACAATAAAGCAATCTGAAGTGGCGTCAACGAGCTCTGCATGCTCAAATCCCACTGATTACTATCAGCAGTCATTAATTATGAGCGTCAGACTGGGTGATGTTCTCAGATGAAGCAGAACATGTTTGGCTGTGCAGCTCAACCCACTAATGATGCTTGTAAACAGAAAGATAATTGTCCTTTAAGATGACTGGAGAAGTCATTCTAAAGAAATGTCACTAGTTAACTGAGAGACTGCAATGCAGTTCCACAAAAACACTTGTGAGCAACGGTTAATATACTTGAGTGAAAAAAATTGAGACTGTTAATGTAGAAAGACAATGTGGTTCCTTCAATTCAGCAGTTGAGTATCATTTGTGCACAATACAACAAAGTCTTGCACAAAATAAAGTACTTTACCAACTTCATTTGTAAGTAATTAAAAAATGCCTGGAAGAATTCAGTTGGAATTAACTTTATAAAATCTAAACATTGTATGTCTTAGGTGGCAAATATACACCTCTACAAAAAAGCATTAGTGGTATGCAACGGTTTGTACGTGCTCCTGAAGGTAAACAAATACAAATATGTGAATTAATTTTCTATTTTTATACAAATTCAAACCATCATGCAAATAAGATCTTGTAAACCCAGTGCCTTTACTGACAAAATGGGATAAATAAAATTTACAAAGTAGCGAAATGTAATAGCAAAACGAGGACTTTTTTTGTCTTACCTGTAAAGTCAGTGTTGTTTGGCAGAATGTTACTTGGAAATTGGTAATAACCATTCCCCGGAAATCTGGTTCCTCTAACAACTCTTTGCTGAGGGTCGGAGAGAGACACATCTGTCCTTTCCACCTTCAAAAGGAAACAATAATGAAAACAATAATGTGCAACTGCTTTTTAGGATGTATATGGTTTTAATAATGTTTGTTTTGATGTATTTTTTGTATTAAAATGTGCTGCCTCTCGGCTTGGACTGAAAGAGGGCACACATTTTGAATGTTTTCTGGATGTCAGTCCAATGCTGTTTATTTGGGTTGAGGTGAAAGCTCAGTCAAGTTCTAATATACCAAACATCCAACCTTTACTGACTTTGTTTTGTACACAGAAGCAGACTTTACACATTTGGTTTTCATAAAGTATTTTAATATTGGGTTTGCTATAGTGTGCAGGTGTATGTGTGTATTACTTTTTTGGGTAACACTTCTTCAGTCATAGAAGCACAAACATTGGCTCTGAAATTGCTCTATAAATGCTTTCTCTCCAGTAGTCCAGCTTGATAAGTATGATGTTTTGTTTTAGCAGGAATTCAATTAAACAGTGATTTCAAATCTCTAACAGTGGCACATTTAGATAAGCTGAGCTTTACTCAAAAAAGAAGCATCACTGCCTTACTGTAAAAATTTACAAATTTAAATATACATATAAAATAAATCTCATTACATAAGAGAACAATATAAAGGTTGTGACTGATGAATGTGCAGATTACTTCATGACATCAACCTACAAATAAAAAACTATTTAAAAATGAGAGAATGTTGTTTTTTACTTTGGTTTTATTGAAATCCCAATATTAGAAAAAACTTTGATTGTTGCAAAATATACACCACTCTGATTGTAGCTAATCAATTGTGAAAATAAACTGCTAAAAATCTAATTAGCATAGCTTCTTTTCTGGAAACCAGAAACACACATGTAAAAAACAAAAACAAACAAAAAATTGTACTTTAATAATGTCACCTGATAAATTGGGCTTGGTCCATTCAGCTTTCCTGGGGGATCCCAGGTTATGTGAATAGTGCTTTCATTTACAGGACGTAATCGTGGTGAAAACAGGTTTGTTGGTGCTGGAAGGATAAACAATATTCCATTAAATAAAAACAGAAACACATTATTGCTGAGAAGAAATACAATTTTCCTCTTAATACATTCTTCTTTCCTCAGTGTAACTAAAATACCTCTGCATAAGTTAGTTTTGCAACAATCAACATTTCAAGTTATAAAATTCTGTCTACAGTTCTATTTTTGCATTATTTTGTTTCACAAATTGTTTTTATCTAAATGATGCAAACCATGTGCAGATTGGGCAAAAATAAAGTCTTTAATTACAGCCTTCATTAAGCTCGCAAATGTTGAATTAAATATCTTTTTCCAAAAAACTAAGATGTTGTAAAGCTGTATATTTATGGTTCACCATATATATATCAACTGAAAACCATTTGATATAGGGAGAGATGCTATGAAATAATGGAGGAGAAACCCCAGTGAGTGATGGAGTGATGTAAAGGCGGGAAAGATGCATGTGCATTAAGGGTTTTTCCATCCATGTGTTTCTGCCTGAGTTTCAGTAATCCTCTAAATGGTCTGCAGAGGCAAATCAGCTTTTAGTGACACAAGAAGACCATCTTTGGTGTTAGTTGTAATAGAGCTCTTAAAAGAGAACTGGACTGTTCTTCTTAGGTGCTTCATCTTGGCACATAAAACCATAAATTACTGCAAATCAATAGCTTACCAGTCTATTGATATTGGGCTACAGGGACATTAGGAACATTGACTAAAATGTCACACAAACATGGGTTATGTGAACTAAAATGAAAGAAGTGAGGCATTTTAGACATTATAAAAACAAAATTACCCTTTTGGGGATTATTAGATTTGACGGTAACACTTTATATTAAGATTCTTTAACAAGCTTTGTTAACACATTAACAAGCATTATAAATTAATTTATAGGGTGTTAGTAAGACATTTATTAGTACAATAAGTCTAATAAGGTTTATTAAATTACTTAGTTAACACATTTACAAGCATTATTATTAGGATTTTTCAAAATGCTAGTGATGCATTTACTGATATTATAGGTGCCTAACAAATGTGTCAGTGTTGATAAGCTTAATAAGATTTATTAACAACCTTTGTTAACAAATTAAGAAGTATTATTATTGTTTAGGGTTCTAGTAAGATATTTATTAGCATTACAGACGCCTGACACAAGCCTAAGTGTTCATAAGCTTAATTAGTTTTATTAACTAACGTAACAAATTATTTGGCTTTATTAATGTGTCAGATGCTAGGAAGATATTTATTAGCATTATAGATGTCTTGCAAATACCTGAAAGTGTTAATAAGATTTATTAACATCTACAGTCAGACCATTGTCTTCTAAATCCATATTACTAAACTGCTTATAAGCTTTACAAATGTATTAATTAACTTTGTTAATAGTTTATTAATTGTTTTGCAGCACCCATCTAAAGTGTGGACGTTTTTTACCACAAACAACCACAAAGCATAAAGATTGCAAAAAGAACTTTATGACATTAAAACAGACTAAACATACACAAATCGTTCTGTAAAAGATATATAAAAATTCAATTCAGACAAATAATTTTTTTAAAAAAAACATATATACTGTTGTTGGATGACTAGCATCATAGCTAAAAAGGATAAAATATTAGCATCTATCCTGAGTGAAACATTCATTGCAAATCCCATCACCAGGAGACAGTTCTCTGCATTCAATGCCAACTGCATTCAACCACTGTTGCCTTGCTTCAAAGTCCACAAGAAAGTTACACAAGCCAGTCATTTTTGAAGAACGAAGACAATAAACCTACAGGAGCCATGCTAAAGCTAACACGCTAACCTGCCCATCTTTGATTTTGAATCAAAGATGGGCAGGTTAACTAATGTCACCATTGGCTAAGGAATCTGTCAATCAAACTCATCAGCAAAACAGGCGTGCTCACTTTCAGCCAATTGAATGGCCTCTTAGACATTGCTTTCACACAGGTGACGAAAAAAGCCCTGCCCATCTTTGATTCTGCACCGGTCGGTCGTTAGCGTGTTAGCTTTAGCATGGCTCCTGTAGGTTTATTGTCTTCGTTCTTCAAAAATTACTGGCTTGTGTAACTTTCTTGTGGACTTTGAAGCAAGGCAACAGTGGTTGAATCCAGTTGGCATTGAATACAGAGAACTGTCTCCTGGTGATGGGATTTGCAATGAATGTTTCACTCAGGATAGATGCTAATAGTTTATCCTTATTAGCTATGATGCTAGTCATCCAACAACAGTATATATGTTTTAAAAAAAATTTATTTGTCTGAATTAAATTTTTATATATCTTTTACAGAACAATTTGTGTATGTTTAGTCTGTTTTAATGTCATAAAGTTCTTTTTAAAATCTTTATGCTTTGTGGTTGTTTGTGCTAAAAAACGTCCACACTTTAGATGAGGTGCTGCAAAACAATTAATAAACTATTAACAAAGTTAATTAATACATTTGTAAAGCTTATAAGCAGTTTAGTAATATGGATTTAGAAGACAATGGTCTGACTGTAGATGTTAATAAATCTTATTAACACTTTCAGGTATTTGCAAGACATCTATAATGCTAATAAATATCTTACTAGCATCTAACACATTAATAAAGCCTATTAATTTGTTACGTTAGTTAATAAAACTTATTAAGCTTATGAACACTTAGGCTTGTGTCAGGCGTCTATAATGCTAATAAATATCTTACTAGAACCCCAAACAATAATAATACTTCTTAATTTGTTAACAAAGGTTGTTAATAAATCCTATTAAGCTTATTAACACTGACACATTTGTTAGGCACCTATAATATCAGTAAATGCATCATTAGCATTTTGAAAACATCCTAATAATAATGCTTGTAAATGTGTTAACTAAGTAATTTAATAAACCTTATTAGACTTATTGTACTAATAAATGTCTTACTAACACCCTATAAATTAATTTATAATGCTTGTTAATGTGTTAACAAAGCTTGTTAAGGAATCTTAATATAAAGTGTTACCGATTTGACAAATACAAGTTGGTGTGGGTTACATTTGGATACTTAAAGCCTCATACGGCCTTCAAACGAAATACACCTTTTAGCATTTAAAGTCTCACTACAATGATCTTTTGATCTATTGTAAAAGCATTCCCAGTGGTCTTTTAATTATGACTATACCATTTTTAGGCATAATGAGAAAACCTGTGTTCTAGGACAGTTTCTGCAGGGCAGGAGTAATTCATTAGAAATTCGCCTTTGAGTCGTTGGAGGGACCATTGAGGTGGAGAAACCCCGTCCCCACTTTCCCTCCTTGCGGCTGAGAGCTTGCTACAGGGAGCTTGTGGCCTACCCAGTGTATTTTCTTTGTCATAAATAAGCTCTTTTTTAATGTACAATTTTTGTCTGCTCCTGATTTGCCACTATTTGAATAAATATTTGATAAATATTCTAAAATATAATTTTGAGATTATCAGAATAATACCACAAGAACGTGTTTAAAACACCGAAAATTAAAATGTCATTGGATTAGGTCTGTAAAACATGTCAAAACTCATCCAAGCTGGTTTCAAGAAAGAAGACTAAGTTTAGGTGCCATGACAGAGCTTTAGGATGTCACTTGGATAAATAATATAATAATGATAGAAATAATATAATAATGATAGAAATTTTATTTAATTAGACACCTGTCTGTACACTTAAGGTCGTCTTACAACAGAAAAGAAAAAATAATTAAAATCAATTATAACATAACTAAAAGACATTTTAAAAGACAGAGTGGGAGGTGTCAATAATGAAAACCTTCATCCACATGTAGACATCAACTTTAAAATTTAGTTGTGCAATGTGTGAAATTATGAAAGCGATTCTGTAGAATAATTAAAAATAAAAGTAAATACCAGAAATGCTTTTTCATTTTCAAAATGAAGCTGCATTTTTTGATTTAAAATTAAAAGGAAAAAGCAATCTGCCAAAATGCTTTTTCATTTTCTTCCTCAACACTGCTCTTTCTGTCACGTAATTAAAATGATAAATGAAAATGGTATTTGACATTTCATTTTCAAAAAGTTCTCTGGTAAATGTGTAGCAAAATTCATTCATCGCTACCATATGAAACTTCTAGGCCTAACAAAATATTAAAAGGATGCGATGGTGCATCCTTTTTTTAGGTTTTTACATATGACCAGTTTCTTTATTCAGAATTTCTATAATCTGAACTTCATTTTAAATTAGGACACATTGAGTTTGATGAAACCCACTTGCTCTGTCGTGAGTTAGCCAAATCACACGCACACACATGCACCCACAAGGTTAACAGTCCACCAGAAAGGTTAATTTTAGCTGCCGACATTGTAATGAAGCAGCTAAATCACGGGCCAGTTCCCAGGAGCAACTGTGCATGTGTGTGTGTGTGTGTTTCCTGTTTTTACAGCAACTGACATGTCTTAACAGGCTCTTAGCGTATAGTTACACCACGCACATAAGTACGCCACTTATTGACATCGTGATCCCTTGCCATGCATATTTCTTTTCTCAAGAAGGGCCTTAGGCCAATTATGCATAAATCAATAAAGTTCCTGTTCTGTTGAGTGGCATTACAGAGTGAGAGTGTGTGTGCGTGCATGTCTCTTTGTGTGAATATCTTGTAGAACAAGCAGTTATGGATGTAGGATACATAAAACATCACCATCAGCCCCTGATTAGCCACTCACTTTACTCAGTGATCGATAACTTTGTGGGAGGATACACACATGGAAACAACTACAGATGCATCATCACACATGGACCATGTTCTTCTTCCCAGTCTCCTTACGTCCTCCTCCATGAGCACTAATCTTTAGTCATGTGCTTTGGTGTAATTCCAGAGGTATTACAGATGTTGGATGCTCACTTACAGCAGCTGTTAGCTGGCTCTAATAGCCTCGCAGTACCTAAGTTACATTCATCACTGCATCTGTAGCATACTAAAGTGCATGCTGCTGCACCTACTCTCCTTTAAAATAGTTTGGCTTACAAGATCACAGGATGGTCAATAAGTCCCAACCCGAAACAAAACTTTTTAATACTGCTTTAAAGAGTACAGTTAACAAGGACAGGGATGAAAGATTATAAATCATATGTTGGAATATTTCTACAGAATAGAGATTCGCATTAAAAGGTCACATGTTTGTGCAAAATCTCCACTCATTCAGCACATGAACAGTGGATGAAGAGAAAACAGCGGAAATTTCTGTGCAGGCTTTTTAGACTAATCATATACACACTGAAGTAAGTTATCGCTAACTGCATGAGAACAATATAAATATGGGTATGAATAGAATGCATCGAAGGATATCATGAAAACAACGGATTCATCTATTTTTTAAAAATAATTGAAGTGTTTTAGTAAAAGAGAGCCCTTTTGTATCCTTTTACAAACTAGTGATCCTTCTTGTTCGTACAAATGAGGTCGATGCAAAGTTCAACGGGCGCATGACTGATGATGCACAGACAAATATTTTGAAATAGTTTTTGTTTTACCTGCAGGTAAAGTCAGTCCTGTGCTTGGCTGACTGGTGATGCAGCCTTTTCTTGTGCAGAGAGTGACAGTGAAGTTGTAGATATGAAAAGGCTTCAGACCTTTCACTACATAAATAGGGGGTGATGATTGTTCCACCCTGTGTAAGACCTGACAACCAGAAACAAGGATGGTGGGAAAAAACGAAACAGAAAGATGACACAGAAAAATAATTGGCATAAAGAAAACATAATGAAATATGTTGTCAGGCTATGATGAAAGCTACACTCTACATAGCCCCTCAATGTGAAGCAGAGGAGTAAATTAAACTTTGGCTAAATGTTTTAAATCATTATTTATAAAAGAAGATGAGTGAACTCACCTTACTAACAATTGGAGGAGCATAGGGATTGGTTGTCTGCAGAGTAAGCAAGTTAACCTGATACTCCTTTACCTCTCCTCTGGCAATCACACCTTGACCGTCAGTAGTGTTCCAGGTCACTCGAAGGCTTGTAGCAGACAGAGCTGACACTTCTGGGGGTGCAATAAACTCTGGGACTAGAAAAGATAGGCACAAACGGGGGGAAATGAAACTAAAGACAATTTTCAAAAAATAAAAGTAAAAAAAGAAAACAATCAAAAGATGCTTCTAATTCTAATGTACTCATTGGCTATTTCATAGTGCATTCAATTTTAATAACACAATTCAAAGCGCAAGATTTCTAATGTGGACTATACTGTGTTTAATGAATAGGAAACATTTGTTCGTATGGCTACATTAAAAAAGCTTTTACTCTAAAAGGAACTTAAAAAAAAATTTAAACTTTATCTGCAGACTTTTTTATAACTCAAATTAGTGTTTACGTCAAGCCTTAATGAAATTAATATAACTGTCATTCATAGCAATGTTTAAACGTGTTAAGAAATGGAACCTCAAATATGAACACATAAATGGAATACTGATGCATCATGTGTTATTAGATTAAGAAAAAAAACACTTCTATTAAAAAACAATGCTGAAAAAAAAAAGTTTTGCTGTGTTGCTTGAAGGATGAAAGAGAGAAATGCCAAAAAGTGATTTGGTTCCTTGATTTGGTACGAGAAGAGCAGCAGGGCTAGGAAACACTTCTGTTCACCACTGTACGAGTTCACAGTTGTTGCTGGCCTTTAAAAAGGAAAACTTGGTTGAGGAGGAATTCTTTTGTTTTTTTCAGCAACACTGAAAACACAATAGAGTAACACTACTGAAAAATTCTTACTGAAGTTCCACCTTGATTGCTACTTCAGAGACTGAAAATGAGCCAATTAGAGTAAGTTCATTAAGAGTATAAGAAACAGTGAAAATCAATACTTTGTGGACATTAAGTGAATTTTATGGATTTGAGTGTCATTTAATCCTATAGTTGTGATGGCCACAATTACATGACAGATAAGAGAGAACGATTCTTTATTCCACTTTTCATGGCATCTATCTGTGAAATGTACTGTGAAATGTGATTCATAGCAGACATAACCACTGCCGTTTCCTTCTCTTCTGAACACCACCTCCATGTGCAAAAAAAACTGGAAGGCATTTCACATCTAAAATTGTGTTATCATATGCTTGTTATCCAGACACACAGCTTAGAGTGATGTTGGAGGCAATCATTTAGTCTTGATGAGCCATATCATCTCTTTGAAATTCAAACACCTTAATGAGGTTCCCCACCCCCACTTAGAAATTTACATCACATGATCCTTTCTTGTGGGGCTGCACAACATGAAGAAAACTTGCGATTTGCGATAATAATGATCAATTTTGCGATGACAATATAACTTGAGATGCATGAAAAAATAGCAAAACAACCAAAAACATAATTTCCATTTCACTGCAACAGTTTGATTTAAATAAGAGTCAACATCCCTTAAATTATACTCTAAATGACCCTTGCCTACATAGGAGGCGAGCATCTAACAAAAGGGCTCAGTCTGATTGGTAAATGCATAAAGGGATTTATTTGATTCGTTAAATACTTCAAGCTGCGATAAGATTGTTTTAGCACATTTAAGGGGAACCATTTATTGCCATTTTCGCTGTCTTTTGTGATACGCATATTGCACAGCTTTATATTGAGATAAAGATAAATTTGTAATTTATTGTGCAGGCCAACTCTCTTGTAAATAATTTAATTTATTATTACTAATAATATATCATTGCATAACCCCTATCATCTCACATACAAACCTCCTTCCTCAGTACGCGCTGTGGTCCAATCTGATGTGACACTTCCTGCACTATTGAGGCTCACAACTCTCAGTTGGTAGGTCGAAAAAGCTTGCAGTCCACCAATAACTGTCGTGTTTTCAGGGGACGATGCTTCGCTTCCATTCACTTGCATCTTTTCCAGGGATACACTTGGATCCAGCCAACCTGAACTGTAGAAAACTCTTCTTTGATTAGCAAGAGTCGAGTGGTTCTGAGGGGCTACTGGGCCACGAAGAAAGACCTCATACCGTGTGATAACACCTATACAGAGAAAAAAAAAGAAATCAAATAGTTCCAAAGAGAATTGGTTAAAGAAAAAAATTTCTAAAGGAAAGGTTAAATGGTGAAAGAAAAACATACTTTGTTTTGGTATGTACTGCCAAGATGAAAATTGTACCATTATAGATATAAACCAGATTTTACTAAAGATTTAAAACTGAAACAAAAAAGTGTAGGAAAGAAAAAGACTAAAAAAAACAGAAAGAAAAGTCAACAGCTATATAAGAAAAAAAGAAATGTAGGTCATAGAGCTTTGTTTGATACTCAGCCTTAGAGCCATTACAAAGCTCTGTGGATTTACAAAAGACAGTTCCAGTTCACTACCTCAGTGTATGCAGGTGTGTGTGTGATGATGATGATGATGATGACAATACTGGTGGATTCTCATACCTCCTCTAACAGAAATAAGTTGTCAAGTAAGATATCAGTAAATCAATTAGACAGTGTAAGTATAGAATACATTTTTTGTGTCTTTTTTTTCTTTACTTTTTACGAGAACATTAATAGTTTTATATGAATACATTGCCAATTATTGGCAATGTAAGTACATCTGATGGGGTCTGAACGTAGGTGTGTGTACTCTTTCATTCATTTCTAAAGCTGTTTTGTCCCTTTTGGGATCTCAAGGCTGCCGGAGCCTATCGCGGACACTTTTGGGCAAAGGCAGGGGACATCCTGTACAAGTCGCCAGTCTGTCCCAAATCACACCCTCACATTCACACCTAAGGACAACTTGAATTAACCTATGAAGCATGTTTTTGGATGGTGGGAGGAAGCCGGAGAAAACCCACGCATGCACGGGGAGAACATGCAAACTCCACACAGGAAGGTCTCCAATTGGTGTTCTGTTTTAGGTCCCCAAGCCGGGACTTGAACTGGGTTCCTTCTTGCTGTGAGGCAACGTGTGTGCGTATAGGTGTGTGTAGTTTGTTGTAAATCTGTATGCATTAAACACTCCATGAACCTGGTTGTTGCTGTTTAAGTGTTTGTTGTACCATTGGGCTCACGGGGAGGTTCCCAGGAGACATGGAGGGTATGAGGTCCAGCAGCGGTGACCCTGGGAGCAGGCTGGTTTTGTGGCAGAGCCGCAGCAGTCAGAAACGACAGTGGTGCGCTAGAAGTGCAACCCCCTGAGGAGCATGCCTGAAGAGAAGGCAACAACTTGTTAGATTATTTTTGAAGTTGCTTATCTATTTGGAATGAGAAATATTTACAAACTGTGACAAGAAGTTTTTTATAATATTAAAATAAGAAATTTGCTTTACCTTTAGTTTTTTTTATATTAATATTTTCATTTAAATATGTTACTCATTTCTTTACTTACATCCAAAATTGCAGTGTACAGTGTGAAAGGCTTTAAACCACTTGCTACAGCCTGTGTTGATAGTCCTGAATAGTGAGCCACAGGGTCAGTTCCATGCGATGACTCTGAAGTGGACAACACAAACCTATGTGGGGTACAAAGTGTGAGATCACTTTTACTTAAATCAATTCCACATAAGTCATGAGTGCTCAAAGGTTCAAAATCATGCAAAAATGTCAGAGAAATAGATGCAAACTGTGTGGTATTTGAACTTGCAATTTGGTCTTTCTTTTGCAGGTAGAATGAATTTAGATGTAGTCATTTAGCAAACAATTTTATCCTAAGCGACTTGCAGTCCAAACTAAAAATTCGAATAAAGAAAATACAAAAAAAATTCCCAGCTAAGATCTAATTGTAAACTACATCTTGAATCATGTTAATGATATCAAAGTGCTCATGAAATCAACCTAAAAAAAATCTTACCTCTCAACTGGGCCTGTATCATTGTTTTGCGTGCTCCAACTAAAGGTAGCACTGGTTGGACCTGGTCTTCCCAGCAGATTTACATGAAGATCTTCAGCTTTAGGCGGTGAGCTCAAAGTCTGGCACAAAGCTGATGCACTGATCGTCTCCCCAGCCACATTGGATGTTACAAGCCAGTAGGTGTAGTTGGTATAAGGAAACAAACCAGTGTCCTCAAATGATTCAGGGTCTTAAGAATGAGAACATGTATGTTTCTGTCAAGTTTAGAGTGATGGAAAGATTTAGAAAAACTGGTACACATGGATTACTTACTAAAAGGGTGGAAACTTTGGATGGTTTGAACTGACTGTCCATCTCTGAGGAGAGTGTAGTTGAGTTTGTGTGAGTTTGGGGAGTCAGGAGGATTCCAATAGAGGCGGATGGTTGAATAACTGAGGGCAAAGCCTAATGGTGCAGGCTGCTGGGAGGGTGCTGCACAAAGAATACAGGCAGTCACAAATGTTAACACACACAAAAAACAAACAGACATTTTGTCATGATCAATCAGCATGAGTGGTGGAGTTTGACGCGGAATAATAGGAAAAACACACCTTTGCTGCAACCAAAGAGGTTCTCTGGATCCAAATGACTTGCTCCAGGCTGGCATGAATCACACTTGTCTCCAGTCACCAGGAGCTTACACACACAAGCCCCCGAGTCTGGATGGCAGGAACCATTGACACTGCCCACCTGGTCACATGCACAAGGCTGACATCTGCTCATGAAATACAGTAGAACATTTTTTTTTAATTGTTTTGTTGTGTAATTCTGGCAGTCTGAAACAAAAACACAATTAGTTATCTATGAACATGTCTCAATAAGTAGCAATGGAAGGAGGGACTTCACTGGCCTAAACTCCAGTCTACACAGAATTACATGCATAGTGCATCTTTCTCATTTTTGGAGTTAAATAATTGCATTTTGCAATTTTTGCAGACACTAGAATCTGAATGTAAGGCTGGAAATATAGAAATATAGGTAAAATGTGTGTCCCGATGTGTTGGGCCCACTCCTTAACACTGTGAGACCCTCACTGACATTTTCCCACCCTCCACCCTGTAGCTGTGAAACTAACTTCACAGAAGAGGCATTCCCTATTAGAGCTGTCAAAGAGTGTGCAGATTCAGATGAATGCATGTGCGAGTCAGTCAGTCAGTCATCATGTTTTGGTCACTGGTGTGGTGTTACCCTCACAGGGGCCGGACTGTGGGTGATCTTCCGGCCAGCTACCTTACACCTTCACACACACACACATGCATTTGGAGAAGTGTACGTACACATGCATACGACACTGGGCAAGTGAGAAGTTACATGTCACTAGCACTCCCAAACATTGTCCATGTGTTTTTATTCTATTGCATTCTATGTTCAAATGTCTCTCACACTTGCCAATGCACTTTTGGTGCTCCATAAAAAGTCACAGTCTCATGAGAAGTTGCAAATTTGTCCTGTCAACTGCTGCACACACTTGAGGCCATAGTGACTCGACCTTCACTCTTTCTCCCAAGGAGAAAACAAACACCAACATTACACCCAATTTTTTGGTACAATCTAGTGTACAGTTTGTTTTTCTGAAGGCCATTTGTCTGCATGCAAGCTCCTCTGTTTGATTTTTTAATTGATTGAATTGTTATTTTTTCTTTCTTTCTAGTTTTATTGTCAAAAAGGCAAACGAGAAAAAAAAAATACAGACTCTGGTCCAGGACAAGTAAGTAAACTCTGGTCACCCAGAAAATGTGGATCTTGTTTTACTTGTGACTCTTTTCTCTGATGTAAACAGTTGCAAGGACAGCAAAGATGGGAAGCCACTTGAATGGCATGCAATTTAAGTTAAACAATAAAACACCCAAAGCTCAAATCTAGAAAAAGTCCTCTCTTAAAGATGCAATGTGCAACAAAAACAAACCAAAAAGAGGCTCATCAATGCACAGCTCAAACAGAATGCACCAGAAGTTGAAGATCCAATTATTGAATGCACATTAATGCATTCAAATAGGGCTCAATCCAAAACTGCAGATGGTACAACACTAATACCCATAGCATTTCTTTGTTTCAGGTTTTCCTGACTTTAAAGTCAGCTTGTTGTAATATGTAAGCTACAACTGTGTGGTTCAGTGTGGTTGCAGGCAAACAACCCACAGCACAATTACCATCATTAGAACAGAACCAAAGTGGTGTGGCATGTTTAGTAAAACATCCTGGTGCTGTAATAGTTTTAATCAGCACACCTGAAATTCCCTTTGCTTATAAAAATTGTTCATTTGGAACTAACTGTTAGTTAATAACATTTTGTGTGCACTTAATACGGTTTCATCACTATTTACATTTTTCAGGACTAAAATGTCAAAAAGATGAGAAAAGAAAAAAAAAAGGAATTTATAGGCGTTTCATTTTTATACCCAATATTTACATGCAAATGGAAAATACTGCTTTAGTAATGGCTAAGTCTTGTCAAAGTAATACTGCAAGACTTTTTTTTTCATATCTAACTCATTCCTTTTTTTTAAACAAAGCTGATTATTATATACATGTATTTTAAACAAAACTGAATATCTGCACATTAGTTAGAGTCAATTTTAAATAGTACAAAAAGAACTTAACGGGGATGGGAAAACGTCTAAATCAGCCACTTGTCAAAGTAGGATGACTAAATAAATACAGGTAAGAGTTTTGTGTTTTCAGTGTAAAATTTGAGGCTTCATGGTGTGTAACGATGTCAACTTTAAAATTTACAGCTGCCACTTGACATCTGACAGACAGAAGAATTAAGACATCATCCCATCCCTCTGTCCTCCTCCTGTCTCACTACTGTTGCATAAAGGTGACTGGTGCCAAAAAAAGCCCCTCTTTAATTAAAACAATACTTAGTCTTATATTACAACCCTCATCTCCATGACAGTTGAGTGATGTCCTGTAAATGATTGTTCAGTTAATATGATACACACCTCTCAATGCAGAATGTTACTAAATTGTGCATGTAAGTAATTTGTGCATAGGATAGATTTACATCCCTCCAGCTGAATCGCCTCATTATTTATGGAAACTCAAAACTCAGTCCTCTGCCAAAGGTTCACATCTCAATCTTTAAACACATTTATATGTTTTAAGTATTAGTATAAAGGGGAGATTAGATGTTCTAAATTAAGAATTAAAATGAGGTGGTGATTAGCACAAGATAAATGTTACCAAGAAAAGAGGAATTCCATATTGGAGATTTCACAAAAATAAAACAAAATAAACCCTTAAATCACTATACCAGATGAACCAGACCAGAGAAAACTACATAAAAGCACAGAAAAAAATAAATTCTAGTGGATCAAAGATCAAAATCATGGAAAAGGTGACGTATTTCTTGGGTATTTGTAACATAGGAATTTGAGGAAGTGCAGATGGTTTTTTAAAATAGTAAAAGAGATCATAATGTGTGAGTTGTTGATGTGATGCTTCTTATGTTTGAATTTTTTGTAAGCAGATTAGTTAACTGCTGGCATAGACTAGCGGTTAACAAAGAACCTGTTTCAAACCTGCCTTCAGATATGTGTCAATTGTCAAAACAATTATGGTTACTGCCATCCAGGAAATATTAGATAGAGAGTGTGCAAATCTTTTAGCTTTTTTTAAATGAAATTTTAAATGATTTAATGCTGCACATGAGCCAAAACTTTCTTTTATTTAGCAAACATAACATACTTTTTCAAAATTCTTTGGCATTTTTTAGCCCATTTTTTTTTGTTTTTGGTTTGAAGAAAACCAGAGAAGCCTTATTTTAAAGATCGACAAGTAAAGTTTATCATAATAACATTTTTCCAGAGGATTAGTCTGACCCACTAAATCCAGGAGACAAGCAGACCAAAAGCTACATATTAAGTTAATTAAATGGTTTACTCCAACAAGCAGCAATTACAGCATTGAAGAGCCAGTTTATGTAAAAGCCTTACAAGTTGGATAAATGTCAGATATGGTCAACTGGGTGAAACAAAGTAACTTGCTTACCTGCCGAGGCCTGGGTTGAACCCAAAAAACATTTCAACACACTGATCACAGCGTTGTCCTTCCACGGAGGAATCCGTACATGCACACTGTCCAGTTTGGCTCTCACAGTAACCACTTGAAGCTCCAGTTGGATGGCAGTCGCACTCCAAACACAGACTGTGGTCCAGAGAGAGGTAAAATCCTGGACACACGTGCATGTCAAACAGTGAACTGATGCCATTGTGTCATTTTATGGGTTGACGTATTTTTAAGATACTAAATGCTGGATGTGGACACTGATTTAAGATGCAAAGCAGGACTAAAACTGTAAGTGTAATGCAATATTAAAACAAAATAACACAAGTGGACATTAACCCAAAGTATATAGTTATGTTTACCTTTAACCTTGTCAATGAAAACATAATTGCTAGTTTTGTTAAACCATGAAATAGGCCTGCACAACAATTCGCAAAATTATCGTTATCGCGATGGAGCCCTTTTATGTTAGATGTTCACCTCTTATGTAGACCGGGGTCATTTAGGCTACGTTCACACTGCACGGCTTAATGCTCAGTTCGGATTTATGACCCAGAAGTGACCCGCATGCGCAGAAGAGTACTCAACGGTGAACGACGTCACTTGTTGTTTGTGGAAGTAGCTAACGTTAACAATGGATGTCAACAACAGTGTTGTCAACAGCGGAGCTCTTTTTGCTGTATTTAATTTATTTTCACAAAGGAGCCAGCACAATAAAAATCTTCTCATTTTAAGAAAGCATTGGACCCGGGATTGTCTGGACCCACTGTTGTGGAATAGGGATGTGTATGTGCTGGGGCCGCGTGCGTGTGTGTGTGTAAGAGAGAGCGCGTGCAGCGAGGTAGGGAATGAGGGGGCAGTGGGGGCGCACATTCATGTTGTGTGTTAAGGAGGAAGAGAACGCTAATAAAAGAAGGTTTCCCCCAGAATAAATGCTATTGACTCTTTATTAACTCGCTCTCAAGAATCCGAGGGTTCGAAGGGGGAAGTGAACCCCGAAGGAGGATCCGCCTTCGGTCCCCCGCGCTTCTGACCACGGTCGGATAGGGGAAAAAAGACATCGCGGGGAAGGTTCAACACCACGCTCGGCCATTTCAATGGAAAATTTTTCAAAAAACGCCAGGTTGCGATAAGAGCCCTGTGGTTTGGCCTGAATAGAGCTGTCACCCCAAATATAAATCCAATCGGTGACCTCGCTTCCCTTCCACTGACTGGTCTCAGCAGCATAATCCGCCATGGTTGATGTTTATTATCTTTTTCCTGCCTACTTCAACGCAGAATTATGACATTTGTTTAGACGGCGGTCGCATTTCAGATGATCCGATACGTATCGGATTCAGGACCACATACCCAAGTGGCCTGGGTCACATTTGAAAAGCTCGGATCTGTGTCGTTCAGACTGTCGTGAAAAGATCAGATACAGGTCGCATAGGGGCAAAAAAAAAATCGGAATTGGGTCGTTTTAGCATGCGGTGTGAACGAAGCCTTAGAGTATAATTTAAGTTGTGTTTACTTTTATCTAAATTAAACTGTTGCAGTGAATTAGAATTAATGTTTTTGGTTGTTTTGCTATTTGATCATGTATTGAAAGTTATATCGTCATCACAATATTGATCCTTAATATCGCAAATCGCAAATTTTCCTCATATTGTGCAGCCCTACCAGAAAGTTAAAAAAAGCTTATTCTACCTCAAAGAAACAAGAATATGTGACAAAACAGGAAACAAACAAAGGTTCAGAAGGCACAGACCAATCACAATACCTTAATCATCCTAACAAAAATCTTGTTTTTGCTCGGCAGACTTTTATGAAGCAGTGTATGATCAGCATATAATCACCCACCATCCTTTGTAGTTCATTACCTGGTTGACAGTTACTGCAGTCCTTTCCATGGCGTGTTGGAACACAAACACACTGTCCCGTGGTGCTGTCACAGACGGAACCCGCCACTGTTCCTCGGGGGTCGCAAATACACGGCATGCAGCCTGGAAATAAAACCTCTGTCAAGGTACAAAACCACATCAGAAGACAAAAATTTTACTATAAAAACGGTTGTAACTTCCTAAACAACATTAGCCAATAGCAGATGTGGTGATGTGGGTTGTACTGGAGTTCCACATCTTCTTACCCTCAATGTCTGAACTCTTGTTGTAGTAGTTGGATGCACACTTGTTGCACTGCACTCCCTCCACTCCCTCCTTGCATGGGCATTGTCCAGTCATCACATCACAGACACCCTCTGCCACAGTTCCACTGCTGTCACAAACACATGGAAGGCAACCCAGGGAATTTCGTTGCTCCAGGGTGTGGTAACCAGGACGGCAAGAGTCACACTGATGGCCAGTTACATGTTCCTTTAAAAAGGAAATTTCAAGAACAAAAGAGATTCAAAGAAATGGCAGGACGCAAAGTATGAAAGTCTAACCGTAACAACATCAGGGCACAGCACCCCATACTTTGGGAAAAAATTGTAGGGAGTCAACGATGTAATAAACTTGTACATTGATTGCTTTCATAAAAAAAGGAAAAATATTATATGAAATATTATATATTTATAAATACAGTACAGACCAAAAGTTTGGACACACCTTCTCATTCAAATGAATGGGAAGGTGTGTCCAAACTTTTGGTCTGTACTGTAAATATAAATATATATAATATATGACATATGAAACTTTCCTTTAAGTTCAACAAATTTTGTATGAGGCAACTGTGAAAATAGTTTAATAATTTATCAAACTGGAAAACATTCAACCCAAATGTAGCTCTTCAAATAGATAAACATATTTTAACCATTCTAATGTGGTATTTTAAATGCAACAGACTTAAAATTTCTGCGCAAGTCTTGAGTGGCATTCTGAGTACGGCGGTTAAGAACTCAAAGCTTGAATTAGCATTCATCAAAGTACAAAAACTAGAAAAAAAAGCCAAGGTTGGGTTTCCAATCTGCACAGTTTTGGGTTTGATGAAGAGAGTTAAGCACACCAACACTGAATTGTTCAGCAGTGGAAATGTGCTCAGAGGAGACAGTGATGCTTCTCCGTTTGTACATCAGGTAAGAGTGGTACACTCAAGAAAAAGTGATAGAAACATTACGTTTTTTAGGCTTACGCCTATTGTTTTAAACCTTTGCCTCAAACATTAAAGGGGTATATGTTTATTGAGGGCCATTTTCTCTTTCAGCAAGAGTGAACATTTGAAGAAACAAGAGTCATAAATAGGATAAATTACACAAAATAAACTAGACACATTAAGCCAGACCTTCTTAATATGTGTCAGATCTCATAAGAGCAAAAAAGCATAATGAATTAGCATAAAAAAACAACAAATCAGCAAAAAATTAATTGAGAAGCACTTTATGTATAACAAAAGCTATTATAGCCATTGCGGGTGGCACCGCTTTGTATGTTACACACAAGATTGACCAGCATGTGACTGTCCTTTAAAAGCAAATACTTGAGATGTTATTTACTTTAAATTGTAGTATTTATGAAAATGTATGTCAAATAACAAAACAAAATGATTAAGCCATAGTTGAAGAAAGCGATACATGCCTTACACACACACTGTCCTGTGTATGGATCACAATCTGTTCCAGGTTCTGTCCCACTGCGTGAACAGTTACAGATCGTACAGGATCCCTCCATCCTTAGACCAAACAAGCCCCGTCCACAGGTGTCGCACCGACGACCTCCAACCCCGAACTTACACTCACACTGGCCCCTTTCAGGCTCACAAAATAGACTAAGAGAACCAAGGGGGTCACAGCCACATGGGATGCAGCCTTCTGGGTGGGAAAAGTTCCAAAAACCAAACTCACAGTGGTCACACGTGAGACCTGGAAGAAAGGCAGAATTGGGAAAACAAAACACAAAAAAACATTTTAAAAAAAAAGTTTCAAAAATTTCAGAATTTTGGAGTGGAAAGCAGAATAGCATCTACATACATATATATATATATATATATATATATATATATATATATATATATATATATATATATATATATCTATAGAAGAAAACAACTAATTAATGCTTACGTGTTCACCGACTAGTTTTCAGCCTCTCGAGTGAATGCGTATGTGTGTGTTAAAGTTTAACTTGCTAATAAAGAGAGCAAGAGTAAGGCGAGTAAGTGAAAAGAACTGCTTTCATTAGACTCAACCCTCTACACATGATGGATCACTCACCTAAGGCCAAACACTTAATTTTGCCTCACAAAAAATTAATCAATAAATAAATAAATTTCTAATGTAACCAAAGAGGGGAAAAGGAGGAAACAAAAAACAGAACTGCAATGTGAACATTATTGTTATTCATCATAGTTAATAAATAAACATATCATCCTAACAAATCAACAAAAACCCTATCTGCTTGATAACAAATCATCATTTAAAAACAATTTATTGTTACAATGCTGCTTTTAATGTAAGGTGAATTAAGAAAACATGGCTTTTCTAAAATCCAGAAATACATCTTTAATTTTTCCGATTTAAATCATATTAGATTCTAATTACTTTTATAGTTCTTCATTCTTTTATATTATAAATACCAGCTAACACCTTACTGAAAAATGTATGGAATTGTATGTTTCTGTGGTTCTACACAGTCTAGCTAGTTAAACTGTGTCATGAAGTGTGTGTGTATGGCTTATTTGAATATACCATACGTATTCCATGACAGGCAATCTATCCCTAAATGGTTGCCTGGGGGCCTTGCAGGCACCACAGCCGTTTATGAGAGAGCACATGTTCATATGTGGGTGGCTACGTTTGTGTGTGCGCAGATTAATAGAAACATATCAGTACATCCATGTTAGTGCAGCTATGTGTGTGTGTGTGTGTGTCCTACTCTATGCTGTAGACACTCTGTAATTCCCATGGCCCACCGTTTTTAATGATTTTACAGTTATGAACATATTTCTCCCCAAAGATTAGATTTCACAATGGTGTGGTGAAGATATGTCCATTTGCAAGAAGTTACACACACTGTGTTCATGAATAAGTGTTAAAAATTAGGACCTTGGGGCGGATTCTTACAAATTTTCTTTTTATTTTCCCCAATTTCTTAAAAATTGTTTCGAAAACTCCAGAAATTGAGTTAAAGGAGTAAAATGTCTATAGCAGTTTTCTTTTACAACACGGATAAGGATAAAAAGATAACAAAAAGGAAAATTAAAAGGTCAATAAAAAGGTATCAAAGTGAGAAGTGGATATTAGATCAGAGCAAAAAAAAAAAAAGAAATAAATACATTTAGTGTTATGGTTGTGTGTGCAAATGTGTGTGTGTTTCCAGGACATGGCTAGGCTTTTCATCAGGAGCCAGCTGGTTAACAGGCTCATGCATCACCATTTCAAACACTATTATGTACACACTGCACTCTGGCACCTTGATATGAGTGTGCGCGGATTTCTCTACGTGTGTATCAGTGTCTGTGTGCACACATTTCAATTCCATCCCTCTGAAGCATGCTTGCCATTGCTCGACTCAAAGTATCAGCTTGGCGGTAATAAATTGCCATAATCAAATCTCATTTCAGAAAAATACCTGTGGGAGCACCCAAACAAACAAGGACGGAAAAAACGAAAATGAGTCTTGTAAGTAGAAGTGTGCAAAAATACAAGAGGCTGCAGCAGTTTGTTTTAATCAACTTGGCATTGAATTAGAGAATTAAATAGCAGCTTGATCCTTGACTGCATCCGGGCACAAACAAACACACACACTTTTCAGTGTGCACACAAAGACACTCCCACAACATAACATACCCAAACGTGCATAAACACTTGACTGTTCATCTCTTTTACAAATACACAGAAAACACACACAAATGCAATGGGCATGGTTGCATACACATGCACAACTTAGACCCCTTGATGGTGAAGCTTAGCAGTAGGCATGATGCGTTGAGTTGAGGAGCGTTGGCAAGTTTTGCATTTCATATGAGCGTGGTCTTCAAAGACACACAGGGGAGGGAGTGAAACCATTTATCACAAAGAGAGGCACAACGACCGGAAGCACCGCCGGCGGAAAAGCCTGTTTATTTTGGCTGCCGCAAGACTTTGGTGTTTGGGTGTGTGTATTCTTCAGTGTGAGCATATGCATCAATGATTAGCAACTGAAAAAAGAAACTTTACTTTAACAACAAACTAGGGAAACTGTTGAATAATAATTAGGAAAAAGTTAAGACAACCCAGTTAGATTAAGTATTAACAACATGAGTTCCATCGACTTCCAGGCCCTGGAAATGTTTTTTTAACTTAAAGTAATTTAATCCAACCATAAAGTTTGAACCATAAGAAAAGCCACTTTCCCTGTGTAAAGTGGCTTTCCCCTAAGATAATAAGACACTACAAAAGAGGTATCAACATTCATAACAAAAATTCTTAGCCTTTTGGAACATTTAAACAAAATGTGACACGTGAAAATTGATCAGGGGTGTGAATATTTTAGATAAGTATTACTGTAAGGTTATGGGGTTATGATCACACAATTTCTAAATAAAAGATAATAAAATTTTATTTTATTTTCCTTAGTATAACTTAACTTTAACTGGACAATATTGGGCAAAATTATGTTCCCAATCTTAATAGATGGCATAAATAGTTTGAAAGAAGAGTCAAGTACTCCATCCATGTCAAAACAAGACTTCTCTCAAAGACCCACTCCTATTAAAATTGGGTTTTTAATGTTTTTAACATTTATTTGTGGAATTTTTCTCATGGAGGACATATATAAAGAAAATTAAGCTTAAAAATGTTAAAAGGTTTCTGAGCATTACTCTATTCAAATTATTGGGATTCAGGCGCAGAAGAAAATACGCTGCTGCCCTGCAGTGTACGTTCACACTGCAGGGCTTAATGCTTAATTCCGATTTTTTTGCAAGGCCGTTCACATTTCCAATTAAATGCGAACTTTTGTGATCTCCTGTGTGACCGTAAAATGACCCAGCAGTGACCCGCATGCGCAGGAGAGTACTCAACGGTGAACGATGTCACTCGTTGTTTGCAGAAGTAGCTAACGTTAAGAATGGATGTCAACAACAGCGTTGTCAACAGCTGAGCTCTTTTTGCTGTATTAAATTTATTTTCACAAAGGAGCCAGCACAATTACAATCTTCTCATTTTTAAAAGGCATTGGAGCCGGGATTGTCTGTTTTGAAATGGGGATGTGTATGTGCTGGGGGCCGTGCGCTGGTGTGTGTAAGAGAGAGGAGAGAGCGCTTGCAGCGAGGTAGGAAAAAAGTCATTGCGGGGAAGGTTTAACAACACACTCGGCCATTTCGCTAGAAATATTTTCAAAAACCGCCCGGTTGCGATAAGAGCCCTCGAATTTAGCCTGAATAGAGCTGTCACCCCAAATATTAATCTAATCTGTGACCTCGCTTTCCTTCCACTGACTGGTCTCAGCAGCATCGTCCGCCATGGTTGATGTTTATGTTCTCGTTCCCGCCTACTTCAAAGCAGAATGATGATGTTTGTAGCGGATTGATGACGTACGGGTCGGATACATGTGGCCTGGCCGGTCAGATGGAGGTCGCATTTCAAAAGATCAGATACGTATCGGATTCAGGACCACATACCCAAGTGGCCTGGGTTACATTTGAAAAGATCGGATCTGTGTTGTTCAGACTGTCATGAAAAGATCAGCTACAGGTCGCATAGGGGCAAAAGAAAATCGGAATTGGGTCGTTTCAGCCTGTGGTGTGAACGTAGCCATAGAAGCTACTACGGCAAGCTCCCTGCACCTTTCCATTCCAATACATCAATTTCTAGAAAAAAAGATCTACCGGTATGTACTGTATGTCTTCATTTTCCTTGTCCGAGCTGGCATATGGCTCAAAACTGGATAGCTTTGATATTGCTCCATTTGTTGTTACACCAGTAATATTAGGTTTGGGGTGTAAGAAGATGTAAGCTAGCGGAGAGAGAGCAATGAGATGATGGGAAGGGGGCAGGCTTACGCTGCACCAACAATCTCGTCCACAACTTGGAGGTAAATTTCTAATGAACTCCTGCCGCTCTGCAGAAACTATGCCCTAGAAAGCAACACAAGCTTTTTAATTTTTGCCTAAAAACATTATTCAAAGACTGCTTGGAACGCTTTTAAATTACTCAAAAGATGATCGTAGTGGGACTTTAACCAAGGTTGACCATCCCGTGTACAATCCTGCTTTGACATTTGTGCCAAGACCAGTGTCACATTCACACATGCCACACACTACACTACATTTATGATTGAGTCACTATAAGTAAGAGAACATAAACACACTATTGTTAAAATCACCAGATAGTTGACATTTGCATCTTCTCACTCATGTACTGTAGTTAATAAACATTTATTTGCCACACCTCTGAAGTAGTCAGCACACAATAAACTGCTTTTCTTGTCAGCTGTTAGAACTACAGAAACTACTTGAATGAGCGGCGAAACTTCTTCAAAATCAACCTTTCAAGTTCAGTTGCCCTGAAGAAAATAATATGATACAAAAAAGAAAAAGAGAACTTCACCTATGACCTTTGGAGGATTTACCTGTGACATGAGGTTTACACTGGCACTGTCCAGTGTTTTGATCACACTTGGGAACTTCTCCTGACGTGATGCTGACTGTGCCCAGGTCACTACAATTGCAGGAAATGCAGCCTTTTGGACCAGAGGAATCCAGACCATACCAACCAGGCAAACATTCTGTACACTGACGGCCTGTTACTGCAGCCTTACACCGGCACTGTCCTCCTATCTGTGAGTGACAGTCACATGAAGAGGAAAAAATAAGCACAATTAGGGGGGGTTTAATCCAAAACTCTTCTGGTGAGAGCAATGTGTAAATTTGAACCTGGGCACACTCTGAGCTACTGTTGACCGTTCCAGCAGTGTTGCAGTTACAGGGCTGGCACACGTCCACTGAAAAAGGATCAGAACCCTGCAGCCTAAAAAATCCACTCCTGCACTCCTCGCAGTTCTTTCCTGATTGGAAGAGGGACAGAGACACAGTGTAGAAGACAAATGGAAAAAAAATTTGTGACTCATAAAAGAATGGTAGCAAAATATGCACACTTTTATTCATATATGGAAAGAGTTTTTGCCCAAACAGTTCATTAATTTGCATTGAAAACCTACATGAATGCGTAACAATACACATGCCAAGACTACTGGGAGTCATTTCATTCTCTGCACCTGTGGTGTTATGCATGCAGTTGTCACAGACTCCTCCTCCTGCTCGATAGTGTTCATCTGGTTGGTCGTCAGCTTCAGCATCATAATGACAAGAGAGGGCGTGGCCATGACACTCACAAGGTCTGCAGTTCATAGGTTGGAGCTGATCACCAGGCCTGAAGGGTTTGTCGTTGTAGAGAGGAGCACAATGCTGGCACTAAAAAAAACAAAAACAACAACAAGGAAACGCACGTAAAAATGATCAAAAGAGCAGGTTCAATGAGTGTTGTTAATTAATTCATTTGAATTTTGAGTAAATGGTTGGTTTGAGAAGAGGGCAGGAGAAAGGAAATGAGTTTAATGGAAACAAGCTGGGTTTCATCAGCAAAACAGTGATAATCTATGCTTAATTTAGGTGGGATGAAATAAAGAGGATGTGCACCATGACAAAGCCTTGTGGAACATCTAAAGTGATTTGGGAGGGAGACCACGGATTAATCGTTTTGAGATGAATTAACTTTAAACAATCACTGATATATGAGAGAAACCCCTATTGGTAGTGTGAATGCTGTTGGGGATTTTAATGAGGGACGGTTTCCAGGCTGTGGTTAGGATGAAAAGCAGACTGGAATTGGTCATAAAGGCAGGAATGATGTTGAGATGCAACAATATTTTGGAGAAGAGGAACAAATTGGTGATGGAATGATGAAAATTAAGGTTTTCAGAGTCCGTAGGATCTGAACCAAGCTTTTTTAATATAGGAGATACGGTTGCTGTATTGAAGCAACAGGACTGGTTGTGATGAGGGATGAATTCGAAGGAAGGAGATGGGGGAGAAAGAATTTGACCAAAGGCTGCGGGGAAGGGACCTGACATGGAGACAGGTTTGATTTAAAATGAAGTTTGACATTCCTGTGGAGTTTGAAATCTGAAAAAAAAGTGTTCAATGCCAGATGAGGTTTAAATAGAGAGAGAAGTCTGTTATAGATATAATTTATGATTTTTTTAAATTAAAAACTTCAATAATGAATTTTATGTGCCATCAAGGGGAAGGTAAAAATGGAGGAAGTTAGCTGGCTGCAATGTTTTTATACCAGAAAATAGAGGATTTTATTTTTGTTTTTGTTGGAACTATTAAAACCAAAGAAGTCACTGGATTTGGTTAATGTTATGGAACCATCATCATATATGAGCGGTGGGATTTACCAATTTCTCTTTGATTAGTCAGTCTGGTATTCCTGACAATTAGCTTTCACACAAAGAAGTTCAGAGGTGAACCGAGGGGCATTATGGGACAACAAAACAGACTGAGATTTTATAGAAAAACTGTTTTTCGGTAGAAGACACAGAATCTGGGAAAGACATATCAGTAATGCACAAAGGAGAAGGTATCAGTATTAATGCCTTAATCTTCTGAAATAAGATGATCAGAGGGAGTTTTAACATGATAGCTTTATATACAGTTGTAACATTGACTTCAATTCTTTGGATCACAACACTCAAGATGACTAAATATACATTCCAGGAGCCAGCACCAACACATTATACCATCATCTATTTTTTTAAAGCATCTTCCAGAAACTGCATTTAAAACATAAATCTGTGAAGGCTTGAAATCCTTTAGTGACTTCTTGGAGAGCTTTCTGGCCATGCAGAAAAGTTGTATATACCCTTTCTGTGGTGAAATCTTTGCCAGAAAAAAAGGAGGTAAAAATGCCATCTCTCATACTTCAACAACAAAGCCACACTACATCAAAGTTGGGAAACTCTTCTGCTTTTCCTAAACCCCAAATCTTTTAGCAGTGTGGGATTGTAACAATTTTAACAGAGGGGATCTGGTAAATAGTTGCACTGTTAAACTTGATAAATCCCATTCGGATACCATTTTGGTTTAAGGTCAATTATTTTCACCCATTAGAAAAGTTCACCAGCATAAGTCAACATTCAGCGTGATCACCAACTGTAGCAAAAAACCTCACATGTGCTGTGTTGAACAAGCTTTTAGTAATGTGTTGCTCAGATATTTCTGTAGTTTCATGAATCATAGATGTTTACATTTCATTACAACAAAGTCCAAGTTTTGCCTCTCTGTTACTTTATTTTGAGTTGAATACTTCTCCCAATTACACAGATTGAAGGCCTTCTGAAGTGTTGACGTTGCAAATAAACCACAAACACCGTCCCGCTAATACAAATTATTTAAAGTGAACTGACAATAAACAGGTAACACAAAATTGGACAATCTGCTTTTTTAAATGCAGACTGTCTTGTTTCTCTATATGAAAGCTGAAAAAAAAACATTAAAAGGTGCCCTTTGTTAAAAAAAATAATCAATAATTTCCATTTTATTTGTTTTGACTTTCTTAAAAACAAAAACAACCAATATTCAATTAACCATTAACCATAATCATTTTATTTTATTTTACAAGCTTTCAATATGGCAGTAAAATCAACAGCTTAAATGGAGGTTTTATAGAAACTGTTTTCGAGACACTACCTCTCAGAAACTAAATTCATTTGACCTAAATGAGAAGCATTGTCTAAAGCATTTAACTTGATTGAAAAGAAGAAATGACTAAAGTAGTAGAAAAAAGGTTGATGAATTCCCTTTCCTTTTTTTTTCCAAAGTACACTTCAATAAAAATTCCAAGTAGCCTATTTAAAATGCAATACTCAGATTGAGTAATAATTATAATGAAAGAAGTACAAAACCCCTTTTGGGGTTAGTAAGTTGGAATCCTATTTAAAGTATTGTCCACAACACTTAATGTTTGGAGAAAAGTAAATAATAAATCACAACATAAAGAGAAGTAAGAGTTTAATGTAAACCTATATGCACCTTCTGCATTTGTTATTGTTCCTTTACCTTGGATTGTTGGATGATGCCACACTTTTGTTATCTGCTGTTACGGCTGTGGCCGTATTTGATTTTGTTTTGTTTGCTTGTTCTGTGTTTTGTGTATTTTTGTATCAGAGTGGGACTTCTGTGTTTTGGTGCATCTTTGTTTCTGCTAGTTTGTTATTATTTGCAGGTGTGGTTCATGAAGGTGTGGCCTCTAATTGGACCAAAGCTGGAGGAGGCAGCCTTAAATCACCCCATGGACCTCCACACTGTGGGAAGGGAGCCTTGCTGCAACAGTCTCCACTGCAGCTTGGCACGCTTCTCCATTTTGGTTTTGATTTCACCTCTTGTTTAGTTGTGTGTTGCACTTCTGTATTTTGTATTCGTAGTCCTTTGTAGTTTTGTCTGTGCCCACTCTGATTAATCTTTTGGTTTATAGTTATGTTAAGTGAAGCTATAGGGGTGAACCGCCATTTTCTTTAGTACATGTTTTCTCCTGTTTTTGTTAGGTTAAGGAGGTTAGTTTTTGTCTTTATTTTCCTTTTCCTTTGTACAGGTAAGATTACATGTTTCAGTTAGTTGGGGTTTTGTTTGTAATTTTGCCTTGGTTCACCCTGAAGCCTTTTAGCTTCACTTTTAGTTCATGTAGGATGTTTATTTGTAAATAAATTTGGTTATTTTATGGAGACATTTGTTTGGTGCTTTTTGTTACAGTCAACTTTGGTAGCCAAACCTTTACTTTTTTATGTTATGCCCCCCTAGCACCCCTAGACACAAAGGGGGCGTAACATCTGCATAAGAGCATTATTCATTTTTTTGGCCCAGGGTTAGGGTAGATGTTTAAAAGGAAACCGTAAAACATTTGGACCTAGAATAATAATTAAAATAGATCCGTTGCTCAAAGATATTGATGTACTCCCACATGTATGCGGCTAACAAAATCCTTCTTTGAAAAGTGACTCTTTTTCTCCAATAGCATATTCAAAATGTCTCTTTACTAACAATAACCAAATTTACAATAAAGTTGTCCCCTGACAAGTGAAAAACGTGCATCACGAAACAAAGACTCACACAATGAGGGACAGAGGAACTCAGTGAAAAGGAAAGAGGGGAAAATCAGTGGTCCATGAAAATCTAAATTTAAAAAGAAAGAAGAATTCACTCAGTGGAAGACACAGAGGTATTGAGCATCATATAATAGGAATCTGGATCATGTAGGAGCATGACACTCGCAAAAAGGGAATTCAGAACACTAATGAAGAGTGACTTCAAACAGCTAAGACCTTCACACAGTCCCACTTTCATGTCAAAATAAACATACCTAGGTGTGTGTTGAGACACAGAGAAGGTGAGGGGGGTGTGATATAAAAAAAAATGTAGCTTTTCTAGCAGAGTGCAGTCGAGGCAGCAAGAACAAGCCCTTTGATTTTGTTCTGCAGTCAGTACAAATTATGGTGGACAAGGGGGGCATCAAATGGCAGGATTAAAAATGTATTAAAAAACACAGGAGTTCCTCCCATGTCTGACACATGCAGACCTGCACAGGGCCTATTATGTATGACACAGAGGAGGAGGAAGGGAAGGGGAGGGGGATAGTTTTGATGGAAACAAGGGGGAAGGGACTGCAATTTTGTATTCTTAAGAGACTTCAGGAGTGGAAGTAAGGAAAAAAAAAAAACTGATAAAAAGTAAAACAAGACACAGTGAGGGAAGCCAAAGGGAGGGGTTTTAGAGTGACACAAGCATGGTGACACAATGGAGATTAGAACAGGAGTCATGTCCAATAAAAGCACAATACTGAGATAAACTTCTAAACCCCGTCTTCGGCTTCTACAGTGGACAGAAACCTCGGTTGTTGTAATATTGAACAATAAACAAGTAATTTTTAAAAGGTTATCCAACTAAAAACCATAAAGGGTTTACTTATGTGTAGATTCATTCCTCTGTGGACCTTTACAAGAACATCAAAAGCTGGTTGTACTGCTCACTTCTAGAATCAGATTCAGAAGGGGATATTCTCAAGAGAGAATTCACACAAACATGCATGAAAATACAATCCCACTGGAATTCTGTATGTTTGCATCCATGTTCTTGTTCATACATCAGCCCTGATACTTCATCTAACACACTGATTCAGCCATGCCTTTTCGTCATCTCTCTTTTCATCCATGTCCACTACTTCTTCTTTACACTCTTTTTTCTTCTACGCCCTCTCCCAAAAAAACAAACAAAAAACAACAACACATCGCTCTGTTCATCTCTCAGCAACCCACCTCTCCCCTTCCTCACTTCCCCATGTCTCCCCTGTCCCCCGATTACTTGTTCTCACAGTCACAGTGAGTATGTGAGCAGGAAATATTACCAAACCAAATGAAGGAGTGAGGGTCCCCCCGCCCTTTTTCTCTCTTTTCTTTTCATTCAACGTTGTGTTACGCTCTGTCTCTTCCTGCCTGCTAATTAGTCGAGGGACTGGTGTTTTAGAGTTAAAAGACAAGTGCACACGTTCATTCTCTTCCTCATACAAAAGGTTTTGATGGCATTCCATCATTTACACTCTACAACAGTGCAGAAAAGAAGAGCTCACACCAGAGCAGACTTCGTTTTGTTGGGTTAGGTTCCTACTGCTCCTTTTCCTTCTTTTAGGAACTTTATCCATATTAGAACCTGATAAAGTTTTAAAATTTTCTCATTTATGTTGTGTTTAGTGCCATTTTTATCTTCATACTATCGCTGTGAAATATTTTCTTCATCTTTTTTCTCCTAATTTTAAAATTACAACATTGTTTTATGGAAAAGCAACTTAAGTGTGGGTAAGTACAGCCCATAAAAGGAGAAAAGAAAAAAAGTATTTATCAAAGCAGGCTGTACATCAGATGTGTAGATCTTTACTGCCAGAAAAAAAGCTAGAGCTTCTACATGTCAGAGTGGTAGAAGGCACAGAGGAACCGAGAACATCTTATTTTCACTCCGACTCATTCGACAAAACCTGCTGAGTGAGGAAACTACTCTAATGGATCTGTGGACATTCAGATGGCCTGTCATAAGCATTTGTGCGTGTGTGTGTGAGTGTAAATCTGGTGGGACAACTCATCTTATCCTAAATGCCATGACCAATTTCACGCTCTCACTGGAAAGGTCATGGCACTATCTTGTGTATGTGTGAGGATGTTTGTGTGTACTCATCCATTTTGTGTGCATCTACAAAAAATTTAACCCGGTTAACCCCGGTGCAGGTGAAAATCTGCTGTTGGTGCAGACTTAAGGAGCAGAGATCCTGAAAAATGCCACTTAACGTCACTAGCTATCAAAATCTATCACACATGAAGATGCAAACACAAAATAAGAGCCATGCTGCTTGCTATTGTTCAGTGTCCTAACCTTCTCGTGCACCTAAATTCAAGAACATAATATCCAAGTTTTTCCCACTCTGATCCAAATATTCAGAGTTAAGGCCTCTCCGCCTGATAAGTCCATCAGATATGTCTTTTTTCCTGTTTTTCTTTGGCAGATAACATCAGACAATTTTAATTTAATTACATGATCTGATGAAAAAGTGATATGTGACGTACAATACAGTATAAAATATATTTAAGACATGGCGGAAGCTAGTGGCTACATAGAAACATTAGGAAACACACAGACAGAATGAGAAATCAAGTCTGACACAGAGTGCACATAAGAAGGAATCAAAAGACAGGGGCAGAAAGTGGGGGACTGTGTGCACATTTGCAGATGCAAGTGTGTGTGTTTGAGAGAGTATAATTGTGTGCGTCTTCTGAGGCCCTTGTTGATCATTTTGACACATGTCTGAGCATTTCTGTCACTTTAATGTCACTGTGGAAATTCTACAGATTAGTACAACATCCGTCACGGTGCAAAGCCGATCCAAGTCAACAGAACGCATGCAATATTAAAGGCTAATATTCCCCACAGCCTTTTATGCTCCAATATTACACAGAGAGAAGAAAGGTCCTGAATATTCACTCAGAAAGATGACATAGACAGGTTTGGGAGGAAAAGTGCACACACACACACAAGCTGAAAGCCTGGGCAGACCATTGCCTAGGCTGCACACACTGGTGTTATTCAGAGAAAGGATGGATCAACCTTAGACTCAAAATAAAATAAAGGAAAATGAGAAAGAAACACAAACTTGAAAAGTACAGGAATAAAAGGCCGGGTGGCAGTGAGAGGTACAAGTGTGTGAAAAAAAGAGAATAAAAACAGCGAAAAAAGGAAGAGAGCTGTTATGAGATGCATGCTGTGGGAATGTCATTGTTCTAGTCGATTTGAGACATTATTTAAACAGAGACTCAAGAGACACACTGATCAACAAAGAGAACAGAGTGGTATCAGAACCCAGACAGGAAAGACAAATGTTGGCTATACAACGGGATAATAGAAGGGTGACAAGAGAAAAATATAGAACATTTTTTTTAAATAAGAAAGACCAAATTGTGTGTGTGTTCATGTAAAAGGGCTGTTTGTTGCAACTGCTTGAGGTCAGAGTTTAGGTTGAGGACTGACTGTTTATATGCTATAGTGTAAAAAAGGATGTACAGTATTACCTCACTATATCGCGGTTAAAATTTTGCATTTTTTTTCAGTGCACTTTTTATTTCTTCTTTTTTAAACAGTGCTCTGTGTTCTGCATCCTGATTGGCTGGAGATCTTGTCACTCAATCTCCTCCATGGTGTGTCTCCTGTGCAGATACAGTACATGCAGCTCTCCAAATCTACATAGATCTTCAATCTGGATCAGATTTTTGTTTTCATTCTATAATCTGAACTTATTTTGTTTGAAGGTTTAAACTTTGAGAGTTTAAATAAACAAGAGAGAAAAGTGTGAACATGTTCATTTCTGTCTGAGAGAAGTGTATAAAGTGTGTAATGAGGAGTTTTGCAGCCTCAAAGCATCCATCATCCCACTTTGCAGATATCATTTACTGCAGGTTAATTTTAGAATGCACCCCAATAATAAACGATGGACCACTGTTGTTGGATTTTGTCTGAGACAGAACCAGTAGAATAGTGTAATTGGCAAGAGTACCAATACACCGACTACTTCTACAGATGTCTGTCCATTAATGATGAATACAGAGGGAAATTCAAGGCTGCCCTGAGCTACAATGTTAAGACATAAAATCGGACTTCATTTCTGACTTAAACGATTTTTTTGCAATGATTTCTTCAATTATAGGTACCAGTCATGGTCTGTCATCTACCTATTACAAAACTATCTGATCAAGCAGAGAAAGGTTTAAAAACAAACATTTGTCCAAAATGTAACAAAGTTAAATTAAAGCAACAATACTTATGAAAAAAAAACAACCTCAGTCAACTGTGAATAAAAAATAGACTTGTGATCGTATTTACTGGAGGAAAAGTTGTAGGCAAAAAGCTGTGATTTATACTCGGAAAAATAATGTCTCTGAAATATATTCAAATCCATCTAGCTATGGATAACCAAGGTGTGTGTTAGACCTAAGACATTTATTATCATTTAGAAAAAAGTTAAGAAAAAAATACTCTAAAGCTGTTACAGCTCCCTATTATTAAGCCAGATAGGGCCAAACTATAAACTACATTCCCATCTTTAAATGTTAGGATTTGCAATGGTCTGCTATTGTTACATCTGATTTGAGGAAATATTTTGTTTTACAGAGAGCCAAGAAACACAAAAAAGACTATGGAGTTTCCCAAACCCATTCAGGAAAAAGAAATGTTGGCAAAAAATGATTAAACAGTTTGATTTTTATTATGTAAAAAAGGAAAGAAATGTTCGTTCAAATTGATTTTTTTCTGTAACTGCTTTAGTTTGACATTTAAGAGGAGGAGAAACACATTCAAGTGCTAAAAAAAGGAACAAGTTTGTACTATTTTTTTGTTGTTGTTGAAAATGTTCAACTGTTGCCTAGAGCTATTGTGTGTTGATCTGTCCTCCTAAATAAAAACATTCAACTGTGATGCTGTTGTCAGAATTTTTTTAACAAGGATAAATTACAGTCATTTCAACTTGTTATGAACAGATGCCTACATCTGATGCGGTTTGGGCACCTCCAGGTTTTTGAAAAGCCACGACCATCTCTTTTCGTTCAAACACCTGTGTTTTTGTTGGCCCTATTGGCTGGACACACCAGATCTAAATAGCCAACAGTGAGACGGACAAAGGTATCTTGAAAACATCTGGGGCTGTTGCCCATCCAGATCTAACACAATATTTTTTCAGACACTTGCACTTGAACTAATTATTTTTCATAGACAAAAAAACGTTTTTTTATCTGTAGCACTTTGTCTATTTATTTTTCTCAGTATTCCACCAATTCAATTGACCTGATCTGCTTTTACTCGCCATGATATTTTTTCCCTTCCCACTTTAGCACAAAACAATTTCAAACTACAACGTGTACAAAACAAAAATTCAATCAGTCGTCCTTGTGTTTGTAGGTGTGTGTGTTAGGAGTGTGTTTGTGAAATTCATTAAACAAGTCCCCTTGTCATTAAGAAGGAAGCTGCTTAATTAAAACCATGAGGAGATTTTGCCCCAAGGGACCCTCCTGAGCTTTGTGAAAATGTGCATGTGTGCATATGAGTGTGTATGTGAGCGTGTGTACAAATATATGTTTTTGCGAAGGTGCATTTATATGTGTCATCATTCCGTGTTTCTCTACATTATGGGATAAAAATGGGCATCTGGTCAACATAGCACCTTACCAAGAATGAAATAACTGTTTTGTGTAAATACACATTTGTTACTCACATTATTTCCCACTGTGTGACTCTCTGGCAGACACAGGCAGCGGTAAGGTGTGACACTGGTGTCACAGTGGTCAGCATGCCCATGACATTCACATCTGTTCAGGTGAGAAACACAGCAATAGAGTGGATTAGACTGAGAAAAGGCAGAATCGGAGGACATGTGTCATAAAGCTTCTTCAAACATGTAAAAATAGAAATCATTATTATGAATAGAATACTAAAAACAGCAACATCTTTAGGAAAAACAGACAAAACAACACTCAGAGATTCTATCCAGAACTTTTTTATGCTTGTTCAATGAAACAGTACAAGTACCCATGGAAAGTTCCCATACATCATTTATAAATGCCACCCTGAGAATTATCAGAGTAACATTAGAGGTAGCAGACAGACACACACACACACATGTACTGCACAACAGCTCCTTAATTATTCATTCAAAAATTTCATTGCTTTCTCTCTTTTCATTCCTTTACCTTTTGTTCTCTTTGTGTCATTTTTCTAATGACAGATTGGTTATACCAATCAAAAACACTCTCACAAGCCCACATGTTCATGACAGTGCCTTTTTTTAAAAGTTCACTGAATCAAAAAATTGACAAATGACCAAAAATAGTGAGATTTTTATTTTCTGCTGAACTCAGTGATGACAAATCAGTAATTTTATACTTTGCTAATGTTACACCTCTTCAGTAATTCTCACTCATTGAGCTGTCTACAAGTAAAACCACATAACAAGTCAGGATTGTAGCTCAGGATAGCTGATGTCTTTTATACATTACTTTCATAAAAAGCATTGATTGTGTGTGGGGTCATGGGATGTATGTGTCCATTACTGGATTCTCTGTTTTGTCATGTGTTTTGGTAAACATGTTTAGTTTTAATCACATTTAGCTCTTTACTTATGATCATATATTTAATTTTTAGGTGTAAAATAGTGATAGACTCAACCAAAAATGTCCACACTTTTCTTAATTGCACTATAGCTAATAACTTAGTTAATTCTTTGCCAATCAAGCAATTATTTCCTCTTTAATTAATATGACTGGGAGGTGGACAAACGAGACGAAGGCCTTCTGAGTAAACTTTCTCATCTGAGCCGTCTATAATAGCAGCCTGGAAGCAAAGTCAAGTACTGCCCCTTTCATGGCATTGCTGGGACGCCGTATAACCTCTGTCAGTGACCCGGCTCTCCTTCTGCTCTGATGCTGAGCAGCATTTGAGTTTAAATGAGGTTAGTGCATTCAGATTTAAATCTGGTTTAAATCATACAGGAAATAAACACAATAGTCAGAATCAGAGGAAAAGATCATAATTTACACCTTTGTGAAGGGGAAGCAATGAGGAAAAAGAGAAATAGTTTACTTAATTCAAGGCTTTTTTTAATTAAAAAAATTAATATGTGTATTTAATCTTGAGTTGGTGTTTGCTTTGTAATTTTTCAAATGTATGTTAAGTATGACAAAACAACAGCATTTCACAAAAATACTTCAGTGAGTAGACATCCAGCCAACACAGACAGAAATTACTCTTTCAAAGAGGGATGAAGAGCGCACAGATGAGGTTTCAGCAGCATTAAATCCCTATTTCTCCTACTTCACTGTAACAAGCTACTAATTAAAACAGCTTAGAGAAGGGAGGGGTAGTTAGAAATGATTGCCTCCTGCATAATCCTATAATTACCACAGTCATAAAAAACAGTCACTATGTCAGTCTAATGAAAAGATGTGTTCACAATTACTCTCAGAAAGCTCTGCTGAAACTCAATAGTCTGTGTGGAATTATTTTCCCCTGAACCATGTTCACTTATTTGTGACAAATCAGTACTTAAGAGACTCTCAGACATTTCTTTCAACCAATTAGGCTTTTTGCAGAATGTCTGACAAGAGACAGACGTTTGTACAAAAAACACTTTAGAAAATCCCCTGCCAATGACAGTTCATGCAGAAATTGTTTTAGACATTTGCTTTCAGAATCAGTACTTCTCCTTTATATATTTACAAACTCCAAAAACCAGTAATAAAACCTGTAGTTCCAAACTACTTCAGGACAGTTTACAAACAGACACTCAAATCTTTGAAAAGACGTCTATAAAATTCTCACCTGCCACTTATGGTAATTTCTCTGATTGCAAAGTATCTGTGTTTGGAGTTCACCCCCATTGCTCTGCTGTGGTATTGTGCTCTCAGATGTATTCGGACCTGGGCAGCTTGTACCATTTCCTGCAGGGCAGGACTTCTGTAGAAGTCGTTGTATCCAGGCCTGAGGCTGGTCAGAAGGCTGAAAGTGATGTTTCCTCCTGACAAAGGCACATCTCTGGAACAAAGCAGATGGACAAAAATTCTTCCTCGTTACAATCAACAGATATGTATGATCAACTCGGCTTCTGTTAAGGATTTAAAGTACTATAAACATGGTCAACCTCAAACTATCGGAACTGAACAACTAAATAAATAATCTTTTTCTAGAAAAAATTACAAAAGTTAAATGTAAACAAAGTGTGCGAAATGCATGCCTTGTGTTTGCTGCTTTTACATTTTTGTGCTTAACCACATGATCTTAAAATGAAGCTAAACATTCGTTGCAAGCTAAAAGTGTTTTAGGCAGAGACAGGTCCTGCTGAGATTGATTTTGATGAGGGCATTTTGGACCAAAACCTATTTGAGATGACAATAAGTTTGTAATATACAGCTAAAAAATAGAAAAGTTGGTTTTAAATTCCCTTTAGAATTTGCATAGTCCTGATTGTAGTACAATGTCATGTACCAGAGACACTGTAGAGTGCCTATAAGCCTGGGAAAAATTTAGAATAATGTATTCTTATCCTTTTGCTGGTAGATTGGCTGATTTAATCTCTCAGATTTTAGTCAGTCACTGTTTGAAAGTAAAATTAGGCCAGTCAACAAAGGATTGATCAAACATTTTCTTTAGCTCGGAAGACAAATATTTAGGTAATGAGGTTAAAAGTGTGAATAATTTTGTAATTTATTACAATAAATGCACACTGCACCCCCTTAATTGTTTCAAGGTTTTTAACTAACAGCAATTATCTTTGATGTGGTGAACATTTTTATAGATTAAAATCAAAAAACAGAAACCAAACAACTCCATTTCAATCATACATGATTGATCAGTTTTTATATGACATTTGGGCAAAAACAAAAGTACAAGCGGGATTAAAGTATGAGATTGTATACAATGCGGTTTTAAAAAGGAATAGGTCTCAGAAAGATGGATGTCACATATGATGACATTATACTGACCCGGGCAACTGCACACAGTTGACTGAGTCTGGTCTTAACAAAGGTCCATTGCTGAGCATTTCAAAGTCGCTGCAGTTTCTGGCCATATATTGCCAGTCCAACCAGGGCTGTTCAGTGCTGACGCCACTCTCAGACGCTCTGAGGTTAACCTTCCGTCTTTGAATCCGAACAGACTCCGGCAAGAGTCCTCCAAACTGGAGTATCACATAAAACACCTGAAGAAAATGGGGCTAAAGTTAGAACTAACAGCAACAGATTAAGCTTCAAACTGTGTGCTGTGAAGTGTCATGCTTCAAAAGCTGTTTCTGATCATCTGCATGTCTTGTATAATTTGATGCCAGAGCAAGAGGTGACATCTTCTGGCGTGTATTAAGATTTGTAAGTTATTTTTACAAAAACAACTGAGGCTGTGGTTAGACAATATGAGGATGAATAATCTAAAAAAAAAAGAAAATCAGTTTGATAACACATTTGCATAGTAAAAAAGTTACATTCATTAACATCATGCCAAATTTGATCCACTGGTAACAGAAAAACTATAAGATTGAAAAATCAAGAGATATTTGTCAAAAACAATAACCGATAAGCAGAATCATTACGCATTAATTATATGTATGATTGGGCCCGTCATTGTTACAAAGAGATGAGTATGCTATTCTGGTCTGATTAATACCTGGTACTGTCCATTAGCCAAATCAACAGTGATAGTAACTCCTTCATCCAGTTCTTGTGCGGTCATGATCTTAGACAGCCAAGCAGTACTCATGTCCTGGTCGTTGATGTAACCAAGTGAGTGAGCATTAAGGTTCAGTCTTAAGACCCTGTCACTGGTGGTGTCCTCAACCGCGTTGGGAATACAGTACCTGTTCACAATGACACAGTGGAGGTATGACAGTATAAGCATGAACCTAAGAGTGGATCTGAGATGTGCAGAATTGACAAACAATGAAGCAACAACTTCCATAACTGCAAAGATATAAACATTTTATTTGTATGAGAACTTGACATAGTGATACTGCACCTTTTATTTAAAGGGTGTACTCTGGAATGACTGGGAGGACAGCGACACTCAGACTGGACATGAAGCTTTGGCAAGACTCCTGAATACAGCTCAACTATTTCTCTGTTAACGCACACACAAGAACACAACAGTGGCTCAGACAAAAAATAACAAAGTTGAATCAGCAGCAAATGTTGACCATTTTTGATAACTTTTGCTTGGTTAGCAGTTAAAGAATAAAACAGAAAAGTAATATGAGGTCTAAGTAGAATCAATAAAACAAAAAAAATACAAATGTGTTTTTTTAAGGTGTTTTAAAGTGACATTGAGATTGGAACATTAAATGCTAAGCAGAAAAAATCCAAACCACAATTTGGAAACTCAGCCTAAGATTTTTTCTCAATTCAATCTTGACAAGAAACCTTGTAAGCAACAAGTCCCAACTGTGTGCAGTACAAGAGCGGTAAGCAAAACACTAATTGGTTTGTATTGAATTTTCAGGTAAATCCTCTGAAAACAGTATGGATCTGAGGATGCAATAATTAGCTTTCTTTTGCTTTTCTCCAAATGGCTGTTTCTGTCTGGCATTTTTCATAATCCTGTATGTATCTGTTTTATATTATCGTTTTTTCTTTGTTTTGTGGATGATCTAAGAGCCCTTTTCCTTTTCAAATTACACCTTCCACCTGTTTTATTTGCAATTTTTTCATCATTCACTTTCTTCAGTCCTCTCTCCTTTTTCCCAGTAGCTCCTCATTACGAGTCCCTATTCTGTCCGACTCACCTGTTTGTCAACGTGGCAGGATAAAATCTAAAGTCCTGCATCCATCCAATGAACTGATTAGACCCTGGAGAGATGAAAGGGGTGTTGAAAAGAACATAAAGAAAGTGTTAATGGGTTTGCACTGCAGGCACTGAGTGAGAGGATTTCACAGTATTTAGTAGGTTATCTCATCAGTTTCTTTATACTAGCTAAGCGAGGCTGCCAAAAACTTCTTGTAATGGCCAAATTCTCTGCGCAGAATAACAAACGTGCCAAAATTGTCTTCAATTGTCCAAACTAAAGAGCAGCAACGTCTTTGGGGATAGAGTATTTACTTTTAGTGAGGAAAGAGTGGAATGTTGCTTTGAAGAAAACAACATTTTGAGTACAATTTGTTGCAGTTTGTGTTACGAATGGCAGTTGTGGAAGTACCCAGGCGCATAGAGGAGGAGGATGTTCCTGGCAACAGGATGTTTAGTGAAGTCCACAAAACTACAAACAAAAACCACTGCTTTAGCAGGCAAACCAAAACTTTAAACTCCAAAACTCTGCATACTCAAAACAGGGGGAGAATATAATATAGATGGACCAGCACAGGAGGAAGGGAAAGACAAGACTTGAATACACACAGACAAACGAGACACAGGTGAACACAATCAGGACAGACAAAACAGGAAACCCTACAAAATAAAACAGGAAGTTAACTCAAAACATTGCAGAACACAGAACACACTAGAACACAAAAGCAAAGAACCTAAAACCATGACAGTTTAGGTAAAAAAAAAAAAAAAAACTTAATTTAGTTTTCACTGTGGTTTTCCCACCTTTTCATTTTAATAAAATACTGGATTCTATGAGGCTTGGACTTTTCTAATAAAATAAAAGTGTTGGTAAAACAGCCAAAGGATCCTCCTTATAGGACGGGAATTTCAAACACTTGTTTTCCTAAAAGTAGCTGTCCATGGTCCTACTGCTTTTACCATACGTCCAACACCTGTAAACTTTTCTCTAATAACCTCTGTTACTTGCTTTAAATTTTAAGTAGCTGACTGGCAACAAATAACGTTTTTATTTTTCCAATTGGATTTACATAAATGTGAATGCTGTTGAAAAACACCACACACACCCAGAACATCTTTGTTGCAGTTAAATTACAACAAATTATTTCCATCAACTTGACAAAGCAGAGCATGATTGAGGATATTCACCAGAGACTGTCAAGTACGCAGATACAGGTAAAGACCCTTCAGAATGTATGCAGTTATGGTGGATGAGATGCAAGGGCCCCACACAGACGATGAGGGAACTGGACCAAAGATGGCTCAGGTTTCTCAGTGTCCAACCCACTTGTTTCAGTCAGTCTGAGTTACATTTGCCCGCATCAACAGAATCCCAGCCATGTTTGGCTTTGCCTGTGAAATATATGTTTCAGTGTTACAGGTTTTGCCATGTGTATTCCAACAAACTATCCTTACTTGAAAGAAAGTGTGTTTGTGTGTGTGTGTGTGTGTGTGTGTGGGTGTGCAATTGCACACCAGAGAGGCTTTGGTGTGCTTGGACCAGCCACAGGATGAGCGTGTGTTTTTGGGACAGTGTACAGTACAGTATGTGCATGTAAGCCAAAGTAGGGGGGGGGGGGGGGGGGGGGGTGTTATGGGATATATGTGTGTTAGATCAGTGTGTGGTTGTGCAGCCTAAGGCTGTGGCTAAGGATTTCCTCAGCGTGTGGAAATGGGATTATGCCTTCCTCTGAAAAGCACTCTCCCTATTGTTACTGGGATGATGCAAGGTATAAGCCTTAATTCTCTCCTCTCTGTGAAGGTTTCTCTTATTCTTTCTGCTTTAATGTCTGTTATCCTTTTCTCTTCCTATTTGTTTCTACTTCGGAAAAAAGAGACGTAAGTGGCTTTGTGTGTGTGGTTTTTATTTTAATTTTTTTGCTTATTCTTTGTCTTTCATACGCAAACTGGCTCTATGACTGAGAAATTCAGTTTTTAGACCTTTCATGATTTCTGCTGGCGTGAATCCTCAGTGCAGGATAATAGGGCCGCCCTGAGGGTTCTTGAAGCAGCAAATTTGTCTCAAATGAGATATTGTGAGTCCTTTTTTTAACTGTCACTATTTTCTTAAGGCTTTACTAATTGTTCGTGTCATGTTTGAGTCAAAGTGACAGAGATGGTTTCCCTTTTACAACGTCTGCATGTAATAATATATGTATATTTTGGATTAATGGCAACTAGTGAACATAGGGTAGTTAATACTTTTGAGAAAAAACAAGATCCTCATATAGAATAGCTTCTTTCACCACAAACATACCATTAAAAGCTGTGGTTGGCCTTTAACACATCTTGTTTTACAAACAGTTTTCAGTTTGCAGCTCTGTTAATCAATACATCTGATCAGGTTTCACATGGTCAACAATCTGATCAAAATTCTAAGCATGCCTCCAAACATTGTACATACACGCAAATGCAAGCACACATGCGTTTGCAAGACTAAGCCAATCGCTTTCATTGATCACCCCCTCTGATGTGATCACCAGCTGATCAGATGCTACCTGATGTGAACTAGGATCAATGGCTGATAAATGAGAAGAAAAACACTCGTTTATCACTCTTGGAATAAACGGCATAATTTTTTCTTTTAATCTCTCTGCTATTGACTCTGAAGCAGCTTGCAGACACAAATAATCAATCACAGATGAGGAGTTGAAACAAGATAAGGCCTGAAAGGAAAATAAAAGTGAAGGAATTATAGGCGCCATGTAAAATAATGCAGACATAATAAACCAAAGCAATACCATACATTTAACCTGTTACTTATAAAATCTACTTCTGGTGAATTTAGAAGCAACATTTCCCAAAATAAACTGCACTGAAAGGTAAATCAATTGTTTCAAGATGTTTAACTGACATTAAACTGACACAGTGAATGCAGGCCTCACTTGACTTTTTTCTAATATGTAAAAATTACTCACAAGAGATGAAACACTTTGTTCTTACCATTGGAGCTCCGTCCAACCCACATGGCACCATCATCGCCAACATCAAAGAGCATGCTGGCCAAATTTTTTGTGTCAAATGGTGTTCCATCTGCCTCCAGCCCATCAATGAAAAGATTTGCTTGTCTGTCATGGATCTGGAAATCCAAAAAAGCAAAATCACAAATATCTACATATACATCCATTTGCCTTGAAAATTTAAAAGTTATCAAACTGTGATTTTTAAAAGACAGATATAACTAGACTGAGACAGTGTTAAGTATCCTCTGTGCATGTGCACATCTTTTCCAAAACTGTATGCACTATCCATGAGTACAAATCAATGAGCATGCGTTACCTCATGTGTGTAAATTATACATTCGGCTAATCTTCCAGCTCATTTCCCTGGTAGCAGAAAGAGCCTCAGGCTAAACTGCCTTAGCTGCAAATTAGCTTTCTGTTTGACCAAAAACCTTCTCTCCACTTCTTTCCCTTCTCTTTTTCTGATCTGCTCCATGAATATTAAAAACTGCATGGCCGACAATGCCGTCAAAGCAGAAGCAGATTCCTTTCACATCAAACCGGAGCCAAAAAGAGAGATACTTCCATATGAGAGCAGCTTTGCTTTGTCCTTTTACCTCTCTCACAGGGTCGTTTGCTTCCTTCACTTCTTCCTTGTTAAGGAGTTCCCCGACCCGATTTTCAATTGTTTTGTCCCCCTATTTTTTCATCAGCATTTTTCCTTTGCTTCACCCTAAGTTGACGACTTCCGCCTCTCATCTACCTTCTTGTCTCTTCCCCTCATGTTTATCTTGCCCTGTCGCTCTCACTTGTTGTCAGCTCTTTAGTGGAGTTGAAAAGGTGCGAGGAGGGAAATAAGTCCAAGTCAAAAAAGCCTTTAGGGGATGAAGGCAGTCCCAGACAAGTGTCTGGCTCTCAGAGGATAGTTAAGACACCCAGACAGGCACTTTCATGATGGCTGATTGAAGACTAGCAAGCACATAAGAGCACAAGAGTGCGGGAGTGAATATAAAAAAAAAGGAAAGAGAAAACGAGACAGAAGGGAGGAAAAGAAAAGTCAGAGTGCAGAGAGGGAGCTGGAAGAAGGACCCTCTTTAGGAATCTCTAAGCTTGAGCCGTGTGGCTCTTAGAGAGATGTGAGGAAGTTGTCAGGACTGATGTAAATGAATCCTGAAGCTCTTCGTCTTTCTTAGCTTCCGTGCAGCCTTTGAAAGACAGCTAACTCCCGTTTGCTGAACCCTTTCGATCCATTTTCCCTCCTCTTAACAAAAAACCCTGTGAACTACTGATTTTGTGAGAAAATGCTGTCAGAGGATGAAGACAGCAAAAAAGGGATCCTTTATGTTCAATATAATTTCTATGAAAATTATGAAAACGAGATTTCTTTTGTTTAGGAAAGATTCAGAGAGAAGAAAGCAAGTTCACAGAAAAGGTTTCAGACAAGTTGACAGAAGAATTCATCAGCTAACTACTAGGGGTTTTATAACATTCTCAATAAATACTGATTCCAATATTGAAATGTACGGTGGCCCTGAAGTGCAAATCCAAATTCACTCAATGTAAAAACATATTATAGATCACAACGACAATAAAAAAAAAAAAATAAAATAATGAGAAAAAAACAACAACTTTACCTTTTAGAAATTAAAACAAAATTCCAGAAACCAAAACACAATTCCAAATAAAATGAAAATAAAAATGAAACATTTCAGTAAAACAATGACGTTCGAGTTTTTTCAAATGCATCTTTAATGTCCATAGATGTATGAATGCTAATAAAAGTTTTATGTTTAGTACAGAGCATATCCAGAATTACTTCAGGCCAAATAACTATTGGTTGGAATGATGGACAAATGTCATCATCCAATCAGCAATATGCCATAGTGTCAACCTTTTCCAGTTTCTTATCATGTTTTGCTTTTTAACATTTTATTTTGATTTCGGGAACATACTCTTCTTTTCCAAAATGTTTTTTTCTCTGCAAGCCGGAAGCCTTTTAAACAGGCACCCATCACACAAGCTGTGCAGTTTTAAAAATGTATTTAAACTGTAAAGGAAGAACTAGAGCAAACATGATGATGATCTGCTATGGACAAATGAAACTGAACAGTCAGCCAAGCAATTGCAATTAACCAAAAGACATACATCTAAGGCAAATGCATGGAATTTAAAGTTAGCCTATTTGAACCTAAATGACAATAACATTTTTTTCTCTACATCTTATTGTAGGAAGTTTGAATCATGTATGATGACATATTTGTCCAAACTAGCAGCCCAAAACCTGGAGGGTTGCAATGAGTATCTCTAAAAAATTAGCAAAAGAGTTAAAAATCTTGCATTCTGATGAATACTTTATTCACCAGCTGAGCCAGACTGTTGTTTTTAATCCTGAAATAACTAACTGGACCTTTGTTGTAAAGAAAAATTGTTAAATTCAGAAAGTGACAGTGATGAAGTAACTGATATCATTGGTATGAGGCCCATTGTGCGCAAAGAAAAGACATAATGAGTCATATTTTGTCTTTTGCACCCATCTATTCTCCTGGTCTGCTACAACGACAGTGTTCAAAGTGAATTGAATTACTGAAAATTATGTAATTATTAGGAGATTTTGTTGTTTTTTTGCTACTGAAAAATCTGATAAGATGAAACATTATTTTCAAAGTCAAAGTTCTGTAGACCAACAGAAATGTCAGCTGGTTTGGCAGGGTGTGAATATGTGTGTGAGAAGATATTGAATGAGAAGAGAGAAAACAGGGAGGAAGTGGTTGTGAGCTGCAGACATGGCCCAGTTCACTATTTCTGAAGTTTCAATTCCACATTCAATTAAATAAAAAGAATCAAAAAGTTGTGTGTTTGATCTCTCAAAGAGAATTCACTGTGGTTTGTATGCACCTTAACTGAATGACTTTGTGGTACTGTAACACCATAGTTGATGGCACAAATGACCAGATGTTATAAAGTCTCTTTATACCATCTATTCTATCTTTAAAAACAAAACAATGTCTTTCCCTGCAGATACTTTGGGATATATGACTCAACCTGTGAAAGTTTGCTGTGAGTTCATCCACTGAAAGTTCAATTTAGCTAGGATCAGATAAGGAGAATACTGAGCTTTACATCTACCATACAGATCTGCTTCTTTACCGTCAACTGTTCTCAACAAGCACAGAAGCCCCAAATCCTAGCCACCGAGACACAAACATAAACACACACTTTTAAAGTTTTCTCCACCAATCCAGCTTCACAGCTAGAGACACTGGTTTGGAGAATGGGATCAAAATGTAGAACTTTCATTACTCCTGCTGCTCTCTTGTGAGTAACAATCTTTTTTTTTGTTTTAATCTTAAAGAGATTTTATGTAAATTGAGATGACCATACTGTGAAATCTCTTAATTCAGTACTGTAGGACATTGCAGTAAAGACCTGAAGTTGTGAAAGCTCAGTCAGCTGCTTCCTAGTGCAAAAAAGGCAAAAACAAAATCAAAATCACTGCTACTCACAATACTTGAAAAAAAGAAAAAAAAAGTCAGAAAATATAAGCAGGTATCATTTTGACCAACAGAAAAGAAAAAAAAAATCTTATCAATCAGAAATATATACTACAGTAACTTGACCCAATCAGAAACTCAAAACATTTGCACATAAAAACTAATATTTTGAGAGAATTGTATAAAACGTTATTGTGTAAATCAAGCCAAATGCTTACATCTACAATAAAAAAAGAATATTGTTTTTCTTTCTTTTTTAAATAAGATGCTTTGATGCACCCATAATCTACTTGTTTTTATCTTTGTTTTGGTCTTGATCCCAGATTAAAAGCATCTTTTTCTGTATCCTTCCTGGGGAGGTCACAACAAAAAAATCACTACTGATAGTTTTCAGTTTACTATTGTTTCACTTCATCACCAAAAGCTTTCTGTCATCTGTTTTTTTTGTTTGGTTTATTTTGATGATTGTGGGGAGTTTCAAACACTCTTTCATTGAGCAAAATTTACCAACTGGCACCAGAGCCCTATAAGCCTCTCTAAAAGCCCAGAAAAGCCTTGAGTGGAAAGCTTTTAGTGATCTGTAGACTGGCATTTTGACTGAAGCTCTTCTCAATTTTCACGCTCCAGCCAAGTCATGGTTCACTACACAGTGTGGTATACAGTGATTATTCCAAAGTTCCTTTACGGAATACCAGAACAGCAGAAAAAAGGGAAAGAAAGTAAAAACCACAGCTGCTTCAGACACGCATTTTTATTATTTACCTTGAAAGAAGTTAATATCCAATGGGGAGTGGTTAGCAGTCTTGTCTGACAGCGAAAAGACCCCAGCTCAAAAACTGGGTACCTTTCTGTATGAAGTTTACATGTATCTGCGTACTTCCTGGATTCTGGTTTTTAAACCGTTTACACATCTGTGACTAAAGCTCGAAGGGATGACAGGGATCTATTTTCTACTTTATCCAAACACAGGTTAGCCATTATGAGGGACCATAGCAGTCCTGTGGCACAACCATGCTTTGGCATGTAGAATTTATTTAAAACTGCAATTCTCAATATTTAGACAAATGGGTTCTGAGAAGAGAAGAAGGAAGTCACATTAATGCCCCTGTGTCATCTGGGTCTGTATTATGCTACGTACCCGCTTGGCATGTGATTGGTAATCAAGAACCCGCTGAACACAGGTTCTTGAACACACTTTTAGCATACAGTGTTTTACGATGGACTGTCGCTACCCAATACTACGTCGTGTACCTTCAGTTGGAAGAAGCTTGGTGCAAATCTTGTGAATCTTGCACCAGGCTTTTCTTTCACAGCTCTATTCTGATATATAAAAGACCTGGTGTCATAGAATTCCGCCCAGGCACAAATTTCAGTTTCAGACGGTTGGCACTTCTATGAATTAAAAGGGACACCATTAGTGCGTCACTACCAAATCACAGTCTCTGATTGGTAGTTCAGCTGGTTTAACTTTCAAGGGACAATTATTGGCCGCACGTTTGGTACATGGAGCCTAAAAACGGACTTAAAAACATGCAAACATGAAAGTTTTGAACACAGAAGCCCGAAACACAGATAAATGCACATTTGCATGATATTTCGTTGAAAGTGGTCACTTGAATGCCTGTTGCCAAGGCCGATTTGAACGTAGTACAAATGCGTGTCGCTTTGCCTGCAAAGTGTTGTGAGTGTGATGAACACGGTTTCCTACCAACAAAAATGAGAGGGCCAGAAGGTGTTTGGCTAGCTAAGTTTATGCTGCTCACAACCAATCCATGGGGAGTTCTTCCAAAGGTTAAAAAACTTTGTGCGCTAACTTAAAACACATCCAAGGAGGGAGTGAAATCAAAAACTGTATATTGGCTTCATAAGTCAGCAGTTTGCCACTTTAGCATCTTCTGGTACATTTTCACTTTACCTTCTATTTTTCTTTTACTCCTGTTATCGCACCAGTTCTTCACACTCCAAGCCCCTCTCAACC